>NC_137968.1:12958719-13295613 GCF_963924665.1 Micromys minutus
TGGACCTGAAGACTGTAAATGCATTCATGGTTGTTCTCATAGTTGAGTGGGTAGTTTGGAGAGAGGAGAATTCCCTCGTTGTTTGTAGCAGATGCACCACATTCAGCTGGAGAAACAGAATATTGAAGCGCAGTTAAATAGAAGGCATTGCATTTGCCGCATAATCCTGTTTATGGAGTGCAAATGCTTTGTATTTTACACAGATCCTAATTTGATCGTTTCTCACATGACTAAGGAGAAGACAGAATTATTGCTACCTGTGGGAATTTATATTAGTTTTTTACAAAATATTCGCATGTGAGAGTAAAATGCAACATATCACAAAGGGACAAATAGGTGGTTTTCTGTTTCTCGTAAATGCAGTACATTGATATTTTTATATAGATTTAACTTAAGTTCATCTTCTTTATTTTTGCTTTTAAAGATATCTGAAAGAATCTATTTTTCCAAACACTCACATCCTCTCTGTCCAGAAATTCAGTAACAAATGCTATACTTTTAAAAATTATACAGTAGTGAAAATCTACCAACTCAGAATATGAGACATTTTGTATGTCTGAGGCACACAAAGTTTTTCAATTTAAGGTATTTTATACAAGTGTATACACAATTCTAGATCCTGTGGGTCACCTGGTACATGCTCTGGGTGCTAAATTTTAGAAAGAATAGAACTAAGATCACCATGTATATTAAACTAGGGAACTTGTAGTAGTATTATAGGATCAAATAAGTCTATAGTTTTAAAATAAACTTTAGAAATCTTTGCCTTTGGGTTTTCTACATTATCTAATTATCAACTTCATTACCATACCTTAGGGTGGATTTGAATGTTCAAAGGGTTTACCTAAAGATGCAAAAACAAAGCAGCAAGCCATTGTTTTCTAGAAATGAGATATTAAAGTAACGTTTTCTGTAATTGGCCTAAGATGAAGTCCAGATGGAAGGTAATGAATTGCTTTATATTTAAATGTTGTCATGTTAAAAAAAATTAAAAATAAACCCAACTAAAGAAGAACTTTAACTGTCCACAAAAATATGAAGAAGAGTAAAACTAACAATGTGTAAAATAATGAAAATGATTGTCCAGTGCTTACAATGAACCAGTGGGGAAGAGAGGCTACATCTTAGTAGTTTTGCAAGGTGCTCAAAGCTAGAGAGGTAAACTGCTCCCCATATCATGTGTAGTGACTTATATCCTAATAATCTCTACATGTATTCACAGAGCAATACTTCTTTCTTATAATTTAATATCTGTACATCCCTAGTAGCCCATAAGTTTACAGATCATAAGGGGACAAATCCATGCCTTAAGGCTACATGTGTCCAAAGGGGTTAGATCTTTCCTTTTTCTGAAAAAGATCACCTTCAGCAGTGCATTTCAGTTAAGATCTCTTTTACAAGTCTTGTGTCTCAAGTAGAAATCTGTTCTCCATCATCCAGAACACTCTGAACTACAGAGAACACCACATAAAGTCCTGCATCCTTTTCTCAGAGAAGAATTGTTGCCCGTTTCACCTCCTTCATCTTTGATCTAACTTTCGAGAACTTTTGGGTACATATGAGACCTAAAGTGTAGGGGTGTGTGTGTGTGTGTGTGTGTGTGTGTGTGTGTGTGTGTGTGTGTTAGATGATCTACAGCACATATTTTTTTTCTTGGTGTATAAATTATGAAGATTACTTAGATGCAAATAATGTTAATTTTATTTAGTACACTGGTTTTAAACTCTAATGACTTGGGTTCAAAATTAGTCCCATTTGTCCTGGTTATGATGCTTAGATTAGTAATTCATTAATACCATCATATTTTATTCTTATGGTAATAATAATCATTAATAATATCTTTTTATAAAAAGGTATATTTTGTATTTATATCAAAGTACTAGTTCTATTATATATAAATATAAATTTATATATCATAATGTACCTTACACTAAATATTAAGTGCTCTTTAGGAACACAAAAGTCTAATAAACTAACCATTATTCACATTTTAAGTATAAAAATTATATATTTGGTACCACAACACCAACATTAGAAAAATATTATAACGGAGTTTGTTATATTTTTCCCCACTCAGAAATAAAGAATTATGTGAAAGAATAGAAGCATATTTATTTTTTATAGTCAAAGTATTTTTTCTATTAAATAATAGATAAGTTATAACATTTCCTTTCTCTAATGAGCATTTAAAACTGACAGAATAAAGTACAAAAATTAAAATAAGCACTGGATTAATTCTGTAAATATTAAGGTAATATTATTAGAAAAAAATACTTGGGCTTTTGTTGACCTTTATAAAACAGACAATCTTTTATCCTAAATATTGTATTTGTTGATGATGCCTTTAGGAAAAACATCTCTATTAATATTGTATGTTTTACTTCGGCATACATATTTCGAAACACAGTTGACTTGCAGAACAAAAACTTAACATGGCGATAAATATAGTTCAAGCTGGATTGGTTTAGAAAGATATATGGGCTGACATCTGGTGATAAGAGGGGCTGCTGGAGTGATAAGCTCACTAAGCAGTGACTCCCATACAACTCCGATTTTTCTTGCTTACAGAAAAGCAGGCAAACCATTGCTCCATTTATCTCCATTACCGTGGTAGGAAAATCTGGGTGCGACCTATTTGGTATACAAAGTCACATATTTTTCAAGTGAATTATAAGAATGACTTTTGACAAGTTGGCGAAAATTGAAATAAAAATGTCTGTGATCATGAAAGTTATTCTTAGAAAATTTTGTTTTGCATGGTGGCCAATCAATGCAAGATACATATCAATTTCTAAGGTATTAATTATTTAGTGAGGCACATACCTAATGAACTAGAAATGATATTAATATAATCAATCGTTCTTAAAAACATTTCTAATATGACTTTTACTTAAAGCTGTATGAATATTGAACTTTCATCAGTAATCTTTAAACAATCACAAAATTTTATCTTGACTATTTTAAACCTTAGATCTTTAGCTAAATTTAGAATGAAGAAATACACATTAACTCTCTATGTCTCTAAAGATAATGTGAGAATCTTATTTTTTTTTCTTTTAGACTGTTTATTTTCTTCTTCACTTACAGGCAACAATGTTACAATCTATACAAAGGCAGACATGGATATTTGAAACTGTTTTGTATTTGTGTGTGCATCTGTATCTTCTTTAAACAATAAATTAAGGGGCTTTAAATATATTTTGGTTATCCTATGAGGATCTCTTTCACATATTTTGATTGCCTTTGTTCCTCTCCTCTTCCTTACTCTTCAAAGTTCAACTTCTACCTCTTTGGCCTGTCCCAGTCTGTGTCACTATTGGTCTTACTACTTAGTCCAAACTAAGTTGTTTATGTATTCTTGGGTTTTGGAAAATCAAAAAGGACTTTAAAATAATTTACATAAATTACTTTGAGATTTAAAAATTCATGTCCTTAAGAGTTCAGTTTATTAATAATAATAATAATAACAATAATAATCAGTGCTATTATGTACTTTATTTGAATTGCACACGTATTTGAAGATCATTTGTTCAAAACCACATGCTTCCTTCTATAAGAACTTAGTACTGCATTTCTTGCTTCATCATGACATATGACTAACAGCAGTACTTATGACCATTGCAAAAAATGAGGCTTAGTATGAGACCCTGTCTAAAAACAAGATAAAATAATTATCAATATCTCTCAATATATGACTAGGTATATTAAATCTTAGGATTAGGTTGTTATCTTTATTAGGAACTCTTTAAAGAAGATCACACATGTGCTGGTATGTATGCTAATATATAGTTTGAAGTGTGACATATTTCTGAAATGATATGGGCTGGCAGAATTGGGGAGAGTCCTTATTTTAGGGTCACAAACATAGTCAAGCCAAAACACATGAGTTCAGTCCCTCAGACACCCAGAGAAAGAAGAGATCTGACTCTTGCAGATGGTCTTTGGTCTTCACATGGCACAGCACATGCTTGTTCATATGTGCATAATAAATAAATGTGATATCCTCTTAGAAAAAGGGTATATTTTATAGACATAGTTAGAAACAGGGAAGCTATTTTGGTTGCACTGTTTTTAATGTGAGATTTCAAACGCCATCAAAATTTACGAAGAGACATTTTCCGAAAGAATTACTATGGGAAATAAAATCTGAAATGGTGAGTCTAGATAAAATAGTTAAGAGTGCTGGCAGCTGACATACTATTCTAAAACATTTGAATTTTATATGTCAGGCTCTTAAGGGTAGATCTTTAATTGTAGAATACTAAGAGAGAAAATAAATAAATAAAAAGAGCTATCCATATGAGAAAGTCATACATCATCTCTGTGTGGGAATGGATGGTGGTTCTGGATTTCCCAAGGTTAGAAAAACCTAGAGAAGATATTTGGAGTGAATCAGGTAAGAGATAGGGGAAGCTTGATTTATAGCTCAAGTGAAAGAGAACATGGGGAAGGAAAAGTTTCAGAATTTGAAGAATAGTTGATGTGAATGGGTGACGAAAGCCAGAGAGGATGGATGTGAAGGATTGTCCTTGAATAGCTATTGAACATAAAGCTTTATGTGCCATATGTGTGGTCGAGAAGGTTGGCAAAAAGCTATGGATATACTTATAAAGTTAACATTTCTGTAAATAGAAAATACTGGATACTGATTGAGAGTATAGGTAAATTTTAAAAAGCCATAAAACTCTTGGTTGTAAAGCAATATATAAACATTTTTCACATCCTAGAATTGTAAAAATGGTTTTCTTGATATTGGAACAGAGCAGTAAATACTAAGTTTATAAGGAGGCATAAACAAAAATGCCAGATAACAGGGATTCTTAAAATAAAATATAAAAAATAGTACTGGCCAAAGGCATTAAGAACATATATTACCTTACATACAAACACGATTGCTTTACATATTATATAACCCCACACTTAAAGTCATTACAATATTTCAGCAGCTGACAGTATACACTAGCCCCTTAAGAACATGAACAAGATTCTGACCTCAGACACTTAACTATTATATATTTCTACCCAGAAATAGACAGAGTATACAGTCTTCCAGTAAAAAGACTCCACTTTCCACAGTATGCTAGCAGCTGAGATAGTTCACTGGGCTACAAATCAGTCAGTGTAGGAGGACAGAGAGGAAAGCTTCAGGGAGCAATTATTTCTCATGGCTAGAGAGCACCATACTGACAGGGCTGTAGGGTGGCAGTACTTTGAAAAAAAAAGTGAAGAATTGCGGTGGACTGGGGACAAGGGGATAGTTATTTGGGGAAAAGAAAACTCCATTTAAGTACATTAATTTAAATTTTCATTGCATCAAGAGGAATGTAATTTTAGGGTTTTTTTTTTTTTTTTTTTTTTTTTTTTAGTTCTAAGTGTATTTTTATACAGTATTACTCTGTAACAGCTTCAGCACCATGGAAACCTTTCTCCTCTGCAATGAGCTGATTATATACTTACAATCAAGATGTAATCTTAGTTCCTAGATGGGATGGTCAGAACATGTTTCTTCCTTTATAGACTAAAGTGCACCTATCATATTAAACATATATTTAATTATGTTTGCTAATGGGTCATATAAATATAAGACAGGGAAGCAAGCATATAAACAAAAGACACTTGTTTTACTTGTGTTTGTTTTGTGGGTTGCTCATGGGTATGCGCAAGCCATATTATATGCATGTAGGAGTTAAGTGGGAAACATTCACATGAGAACCGTGGTTTCCTTTCCACCATGAGGCTTCCAGAGTATGAATTCAGGTCAAAAGTCTCCTTGAACACAAGAGTCTTTACCTGCTATTTTATTTTATATATGTGCATTTCTCTCTGCTTCTCTATTAATGAAGCTTGTGTCGTATGTAAACACTATGTGCGTTTGTGTGCTTGAGTATGGGCATGTGTGCATGCGAGGTTTTTGTGTATAGGTTTGTTTTGTGTTTTCCCGTGTTGTTGGTAGTTGTCTGTTACTGTTGGGAAAGGAATCCAGGATTTCCCTGTCAGGCAAACAGTGCACCACTGTGGTCTGAATGAGGATGCATTCCATAGGCTCGTATATTTTAATGGGTGGTCACAGTTGGCAAAATGGTTTTGGAAAATTGTGGAGGCATTGTCCTGTTGGGGGAGGAGATGTGTCATTGCAGATAAACTTTGGAATTTCCGTAGCTTAAGGTATATGGTTTTGATTGGAGTTACTGATTACCTCCAACACCTAAAGAACCCAAATAGATAACCAGTTAGATACACTTTTACTCTTCTAAAGATCAAATACACTTAGCAGACGTATAAAGAACTTTCCAGCTGACATGTCAATGATGATTCCTTAGGATACATTGAGAATTCTATGGGATAAATCACATATTAGCCTCAAAAAATGTCTTAGCAAACATTGATTGTTTATAATCATATGTTATTTTCTGGGAAAAATATTCAGTAAAATTTAATGTCCTTTTTTTGATGTAAATAACAATAGCAACAACCAAAAACTTCTTTTGTTAAAAAACAATTTATTAGATAAACTCTGTATTCGAAATGTTATCCCCTTTGCCCACCCGGCTTCCCTCCCCCTATACTTGTCTTCACAAAGGTGCACTAGCTCCCAAACACCCTCTCCACCTTAGTGTCTTGGCATTCCCCTACATTGGGGAAACATCCCCTCACTGGACCAAAGGCCTCTTCTCACATTGATGCCAGACACTGCTATTCTCTGCTACATATGCAACTGGAGCCATGAACCTCTCAATGAGTGCCCACTGGTTGGTGTTCTAGTCCATGGGAGCTGAACCACAAACTTCTTACTCCTTTATGCATAGAATTATCACGAGCAAAGAAAATTTAGGTCAATGACTGATTGAGCAACAGTACCATGAAACTAGAAATCAATAATAGGAAGAAAATGGGACATATATTAACACATGAAAATTAAACATGTTAGCAATGGTGAGTAAAAGATATATTCTAAAGGGAATTTAATATTCTTCATATGTATATGAAGTACATATGTTTAGTGAATTAAAAGTCCTAACATCAGTGAGTGTCCTGACATATTGTAAAATTTTCCAGTTGAACCACAGGAAATGGAAAACAAATACCTGAAGCACATGTGTTTGAATACTATACACTACCCAACATGTATGGGATTTTATATTTGAATTAAAAATATCTGTTGAATGATATGAACAAGAAAGTCTGGATGGCCATAACATTGGGAATGTAAAAGAAGAACAAATGGAGAGTTGAAAAAAAATTTCACACAGGATATAGCAGAAGAAAAAAAAATATCAAATGAGTAACATTCCTTTACCCATCAGGAAAGGGCACAAAAAAAAATTAAAATTAAAACTAGGTCGAGTGTTAACAAAGATAAATAAATAGCTAGTAAATGGAATAGGCAGTGGAGAAATAAAAATGAATCAAAAAATGTTGAGGGTTGATTTTTAAAATATATAAGGTTAATAGAACTTCAGTTAAACCAGGACGCAATGGAGAATCACTTCAATTATTATTTTTATTTTAAACCTGGATCTGCATTACATCTGTTACACAAACATGAAGAATTATAAGGCTTCTATAATAAATATATTTGAAAGACAAGTAAGCTAGTAAAGGTAAAAATGAATTATACTAATATTGTTAAAGCCTAGCTGTAAGAAAGGGAAAATCTGAGACATACTGGTGTTGCACACTTTTCAGCCCATCACTTGAGAGGCTGAGGAGAAGGATCCCTAGTTGAAGGCCAACTTGGCCTATGTAGTAAATTCCTCACTCTTCCTAGGTTATTGTAGGCTGTGTCAAACTGACATGAACAGAATCTTCCTAATTCATTTCAAGACACACTCTTTATCCGATTCATGGATTTCAATATTTTGGTGCAAATCAACCTCCACATGTCCCTTTCCTACTAATCTAGCATTGTTTGTTGGCACGAGCACACATGTAATAATTAGCATTCCCAACCCAGATGCTAGTTAATGAAATTAAATTCAGAAGGTGTCCTGGATGCGATTGCATTCAAAATGGACAATTTTGTCGAGATACAAATAATTTTTTACTTAAGCAGCAGAAACAGAAGCATTTAAAGCAGAGCTAGTTGCATAAAAATTGTGTACTTATGCTACAATAACAGGCATTCTTCAGTACAGCAGGGACCTTGCTTATATGGGGGCGTCGATGGAAATATGCAGATGATTCCCATAGTATTTTATTATGTTATATGCTAAATGCCCAAAACCATATAAGCAAGTGGAAGGACACTCTTAATATAAAAAATATATATTTAGGGGTGTTTTTTATCAATCACAGAGAATAAGAAACAAACTAGTCTTGAAGCAATAATCTGTTATTTTAATGAATTTTTACATTTTATTTTTATCTGAGGACATTGACAACTCAAGGAGCAAGTTTTTCTTACAGTGTATAGGAGATGCCTGCACTGTGGATGGTCATGTTCCTGCCATGTATAGAAATATGACTATTTCTTCCCTAACAGGCTGAAACTGAAAATCCTTTACCCAGTAGGCAACAATGGTTTCCAAGAGACATATGGAAGTATTCCACTTCCTCTAGTCCTCTCTGGTTTAAATATTGTAGCCATTCTTTGGAAGAGCAGAAGCTATAAATGGTAGAGAGTGATGGATAATCTTCTAATGACCCCTCCTAACCTCTTGCTGGGTTTAAACCATCTTCAAAACCAATTTTGATAATCTTTTCTAAGTAGACAGAGCAGAAGGTCCCAATATGATGATGCTTGTCTCAAAGGATGATTACTCTCAAGAGCCAGCATAAATGTGAATAATAAATCCATTCCTTGGGACGAAGAATGGTTCAGATTTAAGGGCTTCTCAGGAAAATGTGGAAATATATTTTCAAATCCCCAGAACAAACATGAAAAGCTGGGCATATTGGTCCTTGTTAGTGACTGTAGTGCTCCTGAAGCAGGAAGTGGAGGAAACGGAAATCACAGGGATCTCATCAAACACCACTGAGCTTGGCATGTGAAACAGTATATATACTCTGTCTCATGTAAGGTGGACAGCAATGATGCCTGAACTTGTCATGTGACCTCCACACATAGGTGCTCACTCACACATGAGAGCACATATATACCCGACACACACACACACACACACACACACACACACACACACACACAGAGCGAGAGAGAGAGAGAGAGAGAGAGAGAGAGAGAGAGAGAGAGAGAGAGAGAGAGAGAGAGAACATACCAAATCAATTTTAAAAAGAAAAAGAATTTCTTTGCCCTGGCCTTCAGCAGACTGGTTCCTCGGAAGTAGTAGTTAAGTATAAAGTTTCTTTGAGTATCCTATGGCATGTGTGTAGACTCTCTTTGTATCCTAATGAGGTTTGATCAAAACAACAGCACCAAGGAAAGAGATTACAATAGGTGGCAACATGTCAGGAGATCATAAAAAAAAAAAAAAAAAAAAAGCAACTATCCCTTTTGATTTCTCCATGTTAAGAGCCATTGTTCCGGGACTCTTAACTCCTAAGGGTTGAAAAACTGGGACCAGGAACAGAACTTTGGAACTTCTGTTTCTACCCGGAGACTCTGAGGCAGAGAACAGGGCTCGGCCCATCTGCCACTTGGACCAGTGGAGATCCAGGGACACAGACCAGATACAAGGGAAAGGCGAAAAGACATCACTGACAACAAAATGGAAAGAGGAAAGTGAAAGAGTATATCCCAAGGAAACCTAGACAACCTGGCAACACCAGAACCCAGCTCTCCCATAACAGCAAACATCGGAATGCCAAACACTCCAGAAAAAAAAAGACGCAGACCTGAAATCATACCTCAAGGTGCTGATAGAGATACTTAAACAAGAACGGGAGAAAAAGCAAAAAGATTCAGAAGCTTTTACAGAGGAAACAAGAAAAACACTGAGAGAACTCAAAGAACTAGTGGAAAACACAACCAAAGAGACAAAGGATTGGAAGAGGGAATTTAAAATGGAAATTGACACAATAAAGAAAACACTAAAAAAGATAACCCTAGATGTAGAACACCTAAAAAAGAAATCAGGAGTCACAGAAGCAAGCATTTCCAATAGATTACAAGAAATGGAAGAGAGAATCTCGGGGGCAGAAGACAACATTGTAAACATAGACAAAACAGCCAGAGAAGATGTAAAAATCAAAAAGTTCCGAACCCAAAATGTCCAGGAAATCCAGGACAAAATGAGAAGACCTAACCTAAGGATAATAGGAATAGAAGAGGGAGAAGAGTATCAACTAAAAGGCACAGTAAATATCTTCAACAAAATCATAGAAGAAAACATCCCTACCCTCAAGAATGAGATGACCACGAGCATAAAAGAAGCCTTCAGAACTCCAAATAGGTTGGATCAGAAGAGAAATACCTCCCGACACATAATAGTCAAAACACCAAGTGCCCAAAGCAAAGAAAGAATACTAAAAGCAGTAAGGGAAAAAAGGTAGGTAACATATAAAGGCAGACCAATCAGAATCACACCTGATTTCTCCAAAAAGACTATGAAAGCTAGAAGAGAATGGACAGACATCATGCAGACCCTAAGAGAGCACAAGTGTCAGCCCAAGCTGCTATACCCAGCAAAACTATCAATCACCATCGATGGAGAGATGAAGATAGTTCAAGACAAATCAAAATTTAAACAATATCTGACCACAACCTAGCGCTACAACGAATTATAGGTGGAAAACCCAATACAATGAGGGAAAATACAGCCTAGTAAAAACAAGAAAACTCCTAAACAAGAAAACTAAAAGAAGAAAAAAACAATGACACAACTCAACCCACAAAAGCAATAATGGCAGGAAACAGAAACAAATATTCCTTGATATCTATTAGCATAAATGGACTCAAATCCCCAATAAAGAGACATAGGCTATTAGACTGGATACATAAACAAAACCCAGCCTTTTGCTGTATACAGGAAACTCATCTCAGAGACAGAGACAGACACAATCTCAGAGTAAAAGGGTGGGAAAAAAACTTCCAAGTTAACAGCCCCAAGAAGCAAGCTGAGTGGCTATTCTAATATCAAATAAAGTAAATTTCCAACCAAAAGATATTACAAGAGATAAGGAAGGACACTTTTTACTCATTACTAGAGAAATCTGTCAGGAGGAACTCTCACTCCTTAACATATATGCTCCAAATACAAAAGCACCCACATTCATAAAAGAAACCCTACTGAAGCTCAAAAAATACATTTCACCCCACACAATAATAGTGGGAGACTTTAACACCCCACTCTCACTAATGGACAGATCAGGGAAACAGAAACTGAACAAGGACACTGCAAAACTAGCAGAGACTTTGAACCATCTAGAATTAATAGATATACATAGAACATATCAACCTAAAGTAAAAGAATACATCTTCTTCTCAGCACCCCATGGCACCTATTCGAAAATTGACCACATAATTGGACACAGAACAAGCCTCAATCGATATAAAAAGATTGAAATACTCCCATGCATCCTCTCAGATCACCATGGTAGACGGCTGGTCTTTAACAACAACAAAGACAACAAAAAGCCCACATACACATGGAAACTAAACAACGCTCTGTTAAATGATAGCAGGGACAAAGAAGAAATAAAGAAAGAAATTAAGGATTTTCTAGAATTCAACGAAAATGATAACACAACATACCCAAACCTATGGGATGCAATGCAAGCAGAACTAAGAGGAAAACTCATAGCCCTAAGTGCTTCCAAAAAGAAACTGGAGAGAGCTTACATCAGCAACCTGACAGCACAGCTAAAAGCCCTAGAACAAAAGGAAGCAGATATACCCAAGAAGAGTAGACAGCAAGAAATAATCAAAATTAGGGCAGAAATAGACCAAATAGAAACAAATGAACCATTGAAAAAATCAACAAAACCAAGAGTTGGTTCTTAGAGAAAATCAACAAGATTGATAAACCCTTAGCCAGACTAACTAGAGGGCAAAAAAAGTATACAAATTAACAAAATCAGAAAGGAAAATGGAGACATAACAACTGAAACTAAGGAAATTCAAGAAATCATCAGATCCTACTACAAAAACTTATACTCCACAAAATTGGAAAATCTGGAGGAAATGGACGAATTCCTGGACAGATACAAGATCCTAAAGTTAAACCAGGACCAAGTAAACGATCTAAATAACTCTATAACACCTAAAGAAATAGAAGATGTCATCAAAAGCCTCCCAACCAAAGAAAGCCCAGGTCCAGACGGGTTCAGTGCAGAATTTTATCAGACATTTATTGCGGATATAACACCAATAGTCTACAAACTATTCCAAAAGATAGAATCAGATGGAATATTACCTAAATCATTTTTTGAGGCTACAATAACCCTCGTTCCTAAACCACACAAAGACCTTACAAGGAAAGAGAACTTCAGACCAATCTCACTTATGAAGATTGATGCAAAAATGTCAACAAATCCTTGCAAATCGAATCCAAGAACACATAAAAATGATCATTCATCATGACCAAGTAGGCTTCATCCCCACAATGCATGGATGGTTTAATATAAGGAAATCCATCCATGTAATCCACCATATAAACAAACTCAAAGATCAAAATCACATGGTCATTTAACTAGATGCTGAGAAAGCATTTGACAAAATTCAACACCCCTTCATGTTAAATGTCCTGGAAAGAACAGGAATCCAAGGTCCATACCTAAACATAATAAAAACAATATACAGCAAACCAACAGCCAACATCAAACTTAATGGTGGGAAACTTGAAGCAATCCCACTAAAATAAGGGACTCGACAAGGCTGCCCACTGTCCCCCTACCTATTCAACATAGTACTAGAAGTCCTGGCTGGAGCAATTAGACAGCAAAAGGAGATCAAGGGGATACAAATCGGAAAGAAAGAGATAACAACATTACTCTTTGCCGATGACATGATAGTGTACTTAAGCAAACCCATAAATTCCACCAGAGAACTCCTACAGCTGATAAACAAGTTCAGCAAAGTGTTTGGATACAAAAATAACTCAAACAAATCAGTAGCCTTCCTATACTCAAAGGACAAACATGTGGAGAAAGAAATTAGGGAAAAAATACCCTTCACAATTGTCACAAAAACTATGAAATACTTTGGTGTGACTCTAACTAAGCAAGTGAAGGACCTGTACGAGAAGAACTTCAAACCTCTAAAGAAGGAAATTGGGGAGGATCTCAAAAAATGGAAAGATCTCCCTTGCTCATGGATTGGAAAGATCAACATTTTAAAAATGGCCATCCTACCAAAAGCAATCTACAGATTCAATGCAATCCCCATCAAAATTCGAAAACAGTTATTCATGGAATTGGAAAGATCAATGTGCAATTTCATATGGAAAAACAAAAGACCTAGAATAGTGAAATCCATCCTCAACAACAAGAAAATATCTGCGAGAATCACTATCCCTGACCTCAAGCTATATTACAAAGCAATTGTGCTGAAAACTGTATGGTACTGGTACAGAAATAGGCATGTAGATCAATGGAATAGAATAGAAGATCCAGAAATGAGCCCTCAGGTATATGGTCACCTGATTTTTGACCAAGGAGCAGTAAACATTCAATGGAAAAAGGACAGCCTATTCAACAAATGGTGCTGGTCCAACTGGCACTCAGCATGCAAAAGAATGAAAATAGAACCTTTCTTATCTCCTTGTACAATGCTCAAGTGTAAGTGGATCAAAGATCGCCACATTAAACCAGATACACTGAAACTATTAGATGAGAAAGTAGGGAAAACTTTAGAACATATAGGCACAGGAGAAAATTTTCTGAAGAAAACACCAATGGCTCAAGCTCTAAGGTCAAAGATTAACAAATGGGACTTAATGAAATTGCAAATTTTCTGTAAGGCTAAGGACATTGGCAAGAAAACAATATGGCAGCCAACAGAATGGAAAAAGATCTTTACCAACTCCACATCAGATAGAGGCCTAATATCTAAGGTATACGAAGAACTCAAAAAGCTAGACACCAGAGAATCAAATAACCCTATTAAAAATGGGGTACAGAGCTAAACAAAATGTTCTCAGTTGAGGAATATCCAATGGCTGAGAAATGTCTGAGGAAGTGCTCAACATCCTTAGCCATCAGTGAAATGCAAATCAAAACAACCCTGAGATTCCACCTCACACCAGTCAGATTGGCCAAGATCCAAAACTCAGATGACAACAGATGCTGTCGAGTTCGCAGAGAAAGAGGAACACTTCTTCACTGTTGGTGGTGTTGCAAACTAATACAACCACTCTGGAAATCAGTCTGGTGATACCTCAGAATATTGGACATAATACTACCTGAAGACCCAGCTATTCCACTTCTGGGCATATACCCCAGAGACACCTTAGTACACAACAAAGATATATGTACCACAAAGTTCATAGCTGCTCTATTTATAATAGCCAGAAAATGAATGGATACAAAAATTGTGGTACATTTACACAATGGAATACTAATCAGCCACCAGAAACAATGACTTGACCAAATTCTTAAGAAAATGGCTGCATCTAGAGAATATCATCCTTAGTGAGATAACCCAGTCACAAAAGAACAGACATAATATGCAGTCACTGATAGTGGGATGCTAACCCCAGAGGCTCGCACTGCCCCAGAAACAACTCACAGCGTGTATAAAGTCCAAGAAATAAAGAAAAGAAAACAAAACAAAACAAAAAAATCTTTATACAACAAGAAAACTTTGACTATTTCCATGTTACATTTTGTTTTACATGTACTTTTTGCTCATTGTAACTATTAAGTTTTCAATGCATACTATCAAATATATTTAAAAATATCAAGTACTGACTAACAAATATATTCATATAGTTTTATATAAAAATTATTTTAAAATCTGGAAAAAAGGTACTGACAAAAATGTATAATTTTATGCAAAAAATGCTTAAAATCTGTGCATTTATCTTTGTTTTGTAAAATAAAGTTGTTAAAAAATAAAATAAATTAATTCAAACAAAATAAAATGAGCCATTGTTCCAAAGTAAGTAAATTATTATTTGATCTAGGAAGCCGTGTTCATTTGAAACAAAAATATGTGCATATACTTTTAAATTATCTCAGTTACAAATATTTATAAGTCCAGATTTTAAAGGGAAATTAATGTTCTACAAAATAACTAAAAATTGACGAATACTCCCTTTCGGTTTATTAGTTAAACATCAACCACTAATTATCTATAGTTTTTTTCAACAAAGTTTGTCATACTGTTTTTCTTTCTAGTTTTTATTTACCTATTCTTATTAGGATAAGAGGGACTTAGGTTTTATTTTAATAAAGTCATTCCATGTGTAAATATTTTTTTATTTAAAAAGTACCCTGTGAACCAAAAAACAGATAGACAAAATTTATTTTTTGTCACACATCACAAATATAGTTAATCATTTTATGATTTTTTAATATTTTATATTTGAAGAAGCAGTGCTAGAAATATCAGTAATATCTCAGTTTATTAAGGGCTTTTAAGTTTATGCAAATAGACAAGTTAAAAAATAATAATCACAGACTGGAGATCTTATCAGCTGAAATAAACATTTTTTTGTTTTCAGTTGCTTTTCATCAGATTATTTTATCACGGTATCAAAAATTAAACTAGATCAGGGTCATTGCAGTTTTCATTTGTTTTAAAATTCCCTCTGAGTTTTCAGTATTCATAATGCAATTAATGACAAGAATGCTGGGAATTCAAAAAAGGATACTATTCGAATATAAGTTGTATATGATGAATAAATATAGATAGAATGGCTAAATTCTATGAAAAGCATTACATTTATTTCACGGTTGAAGGCTGTATTATATAGAATATATTAAAAAGAAAAATGAGTAATTTACAAAGACACTGTTAAAGCAAGTTTCTTCATTCATTCATTCATTCATTCATTCATTCATTCATTCATCACTTTCTACCCATCTCCTCTATAGTGAGCTGTATTTGGGAGGAAGCTCTGTAATAGAGATGAGCTAATTAAAACTGAGCTGTCTATAGTCTCTTATTCATGGTACCTTGATCAATAGTTGTGTCCCCATGTTAACTGCAGTGGACTACAAACAGACTTATTTCCGGTTAGTGTTGAGAACCCCATTAATCTGTGGGCTCAACAAACGTCAGTGACTTTTGCAAATAACTAATAAAACGTGAATAGAAATTTACAAATAGTTTAAACAATTCTCCAAGGGCCACAGAGTTGAATGTAAATGTGAAAATGGTGAAATGATTTGATAGGTAGCCTAATTCCTTGAAATCTGTATCCCACCATGGAAGGAAATTATCCTCTGTCATCTGTGGTTCATACTCACTGGCTCTTAAATCCACACACATGCATGCATGTGCACGCACACACACACACCCACCCCCACACACACACACACACCTACATATCAATTTTTAAACTAATGATTCTGAATTTACAAATATTAGAACTCAGCCTCACTGGTTCATCTTGTTCAGTTTAGTGTCTATAAACATGGTTCGTAATAGTTGGAATTTTAACATTTTAGGAGCACAGCACTTGCTTAAAATGGGACTACTTCAACCTGGCAATGCTTTGCTAAACTTTCTGAATGGCAAGGGAGTTGTTGAAGGGTTACTAAAAAGCTGTGGGTAACCTTCACTGAGGTGTAAACTTCCCACTCTGTGAAGGTCAGATTAGTGCATTCAAAAGGGTCCTTCGGACATAGTTGGTAAATTTTGCTGAATACGACACCTATACACATAAAATTATTACTGTGATTATATATGCTTATGTCTTCTTTCTCATAGAAAGGAGAGTGAAATAAAGGAGAGAAAGATAGAGACACAGAAAGAGAAACAGCAGCGAGCCGAAGAGAGGTTAAAGAATGTAAAAGATTTCCATGGTTGCTTCAGTCTGTGAGTTTGTATCTCTGGGTTTGGGATCTGTGGGTTTCTGCTGTTCTCTGAGCAATTATTATGCTTTACTTTTATATGAACACTCCACAATCTAATCACTTTCACCAGCCAAAAAATAAATATTGTACATTCAGCTCTCTTCCAGACCAACCTTGTTCCCCATCCCCATGCACAGTAGTCAAAGGGTCACCAATAACTGTTCTTCACTGACTTCACTCCTTTTTGACCTTCCTCTTTGGTAACTACACTTACTCTTCAATATGTGTTCTAACGGGTTAATAAGGTTATAGTCACCCTTTCCACACCTATAAAACCTTAATTGAGAAGGTTAGCATGGAGCTGATGAGCTAAGCTTAGATTTGTTGTGTTTTTAAAATTCAAAGATTTTCCAACTTAATGGAGAATTACCTCATCCTATTAATTCTCTAAAAGCACATGAATTTAAATTGATCTACTATTAAAATGATTTCTATCTGTGAGCCACTTATGATACTTTTTTTGGATTGAAATACCAAACCTCAAAGCACAGTCTTTAGTCAAACAGATGTAAATAGAGAGTTTACAGAGGTTTTAGATAAGCACAATTTTAAAAATCATTTTAGCATCATAAATCATTTATTTTCACTAATAAAAGTTAATTCTGTATGTTTTTCACTGACTAGTGACCCATCACACGGAAAGGCTGCATTTCTGAAGAAGTTGAGAGTTAAAATTGGAAAGCAATAAAACTACCATTTTATTACCCTGAGATCATGCAAAATGTAGCATACCAAATTCTATAATAAAACACATGAACTTGAACTGTTAGAGCCCATAGCGGATAAGATTAATTTAGGAGCTTTGAACCATGACAGTATAGTATCTGACAAAACTTAAACAAATATGGGATTTTGTTCCCAGGAGTTAGCCTGGTCATAAAACTTAAAACACATTTTTCAAATTGCCATTTTAAATGGCCGTGGTTGTAGTCATGAAACTGGTGAACCTGAAAATTTTAATTGAGTGTTTGTTGATCTTTCCAGATTGTCAAGATAGCACAGTAATTAGTGCTTAGGAACATGTAGGAAGCGATCTTAACTCAAAACGAAACAGGATTAAACAAACAAAAAAAAATTAGTTACCTTTGGCAAAAAATAGATGTGCCCAAGTCATTATATGCGATCAATAATGTAAGCGGTAACTGAAAATAGGTGTAATAAGTAATCACAAAGTCTGACCTATAAAAGTTAAATTGGAACCTGTATACAATAAATGATACAGAAAAGTGTTCTGGATTCTGAGTCAGTGTTATAGGCGTATAATTCCTAGGATTAGCTTTGTTATTACACCAAAAGTACAAAAAGGGGGAAATAAAAGAATACTGTTATTCTTGCATGTTGATTATATTTGCAAAAATATTTGAATTAAATGTCTCATTTCACCAAGAATCCCTGGAATGGAGTAATGAAAATCCCATTATCTGATTATGTGAATTTAGAAAGCAGAAATGTCTATGTATTGTGGTCATGAAGCTCCTCGTAACCTTTAAATCCATCGTAATGGGTGAGAGCTTCACAACTATTAACTGGAGACATAATACAGTAATGGAGAATGATGCTAAAGTCATAGTAAATAGTTTTGCATTTGGACTCTACCTATGGAAACTTGTTCCAATGTCTAAAGGTTATATGTTGTTTACTGGAAGCATTACTTTAGAAAATTAACGCAATTGAATTATCACGTATAACTACCTTACAAAAGAATAAGCAAGTGATGTACCCTCAAAATATGATGTGATTTTAGTTCATTGGCAGCTAAAATAGATATTTTCAATAGTAATTTTATTAGAAAGACAGAAATGCTCATTAATGACATTAACATAGAAAATGATGGTGTTACGTGTACTTTGTTCTTTCTAGAAACCTGCCCACCTCCACAGGATAATAAGCTGTGGACTCATAATGAATGAATGCTTCATTTTATATAATTTCATTAATGCTTTGTGTCATTGTTGAGTGTTCAAATAGTTCCTCACACGTAATGGAAGAGTTAATAAAATCTACAAGAGTCAAAGATGTAGCAATGACACATTCTGGATATTTTTATGGTAAAGCAATGACAAGTGCATTAAGACAGTTTATTCACTGTATACAGAGGAAACATAACTGTCACAGTATCAGCTCTCAGCACTCTTAGGCACTATAGGATGATAACAAAGTGGCTAGAGGTCCCTGGCATATGAAAAGGTACAAAAACTATGGTCTGCCGAACCCTGTGGATGGAGACAATGTTTTGTACTGAAGGAAAGGAAGGATTGTTGAGTTTTAGTGGCATGTGGAAATGAAAGGACTGTAAAAAACAAAAGTAATATACAAGTCCTTTATTAATAATAAAGAAAGAAAGCGAAAGCTGGGAAGTCCTGTGTTAAGCTGGTAGTAAAAGAGTAAATAACAAAAGGACCAAAGATGGTTCACTAGGCTGTCTGTCTAGTCTTATTTTAGATGGTTCTCCAGGGCACTCTGCCAAGACATGGTAAGATTTGCAAATCAGACTCACATAGATGGCCTGTAAAGAAATGTACAATGTTATCTGAGCAGTTACAGCATAGTAGAAAATTCTCTTTATATATTTATCTTCTGGAAAAGTTAGAACTAATGCATATGCAAATATCTTCAGCACAAAATCATGTAGATGATATGTTGTTGGGAGGATGTAGGTGGTTGTATTTTACTATATATAAATGTTAGCTTCCATGTTCCAGAATAAAAGGAAAGCCTACTGCCTTCCATTAAAACAATTCTATTCAGGCAAAACATTACCACCTATGTTATAATAGAAAATCAGGTACTTTTATTTTTTATACATAAAATTATTACTTCTCAAAGTATTCTTACATCTGGCCAAGGCTATTACTGAAGTAGGATTGGGAGGAAAAGTAATAAATATTAAATTAGAATTTGTAGCATTCTAAAGTACAATGGGTAGAATTTCTAAAATTTTATTAAATTACCTATAATGTGTCTGTGAAAAATAAACAAACTTTAGTAGCTAAAAACATTCAGGGTTTTGAGTAATGAACAGTGCTTTAAATCTAAGATTATGTACCCAATTAAAGAGTCTTTCTCTGTCGTTCAAATAATCTACTCTATCTTAATTCTTTATTTGTGAAATACTGAAAAACTCAAGTGGCCTTACATGTAAGTTCCAGGAGAAAGTGACATCCTTGTCATTTTTCTTGCTGTTTTTTATGAGTCTAAACTAAGATGCTCATCAGCCACAGATAATATCAATGATTATTTCTTTTTCATCTTTCCAGGTGAGTGTCAAGAAATTTTTTTATTCAAAGCATTTAAAGCAGTACATGATACTCAATGTAAGAATTTTCCAAAAACAAGACCCTTTTTATTATCTTTATTCTTTTTTACAGTCTAGTCTTTACTCCCCTCCTGGTCTGCTCTTCCATAGTTCCTTATCCCATTCTTCCTCCCCTATTCACTGATAAGTGGATATTAGTCAAAAATAAGTACAGAATACCAAGGATGGAATCTGTAGAACTCAGGAAGGTCAACAAGCAGAACAGCTCAAGTAATGATGCTTCAATCCCGCTTGGCAGGGAAAAGAAAGCAATCACGGGAGGCAGAGGGAGGAAGAGGGGGCTGTCCTCTGAGAGACCTAATAAGCAGCTGACTGTCAAAGACACAGAAACTTACACCCAGAAAACACTTTGATATGTCATCAATGGGTGATTAAAAGTTTCACCTTTCATTCTACCAACACACATGTTTTGGACAGCCAGTGGGATTAGAAAGGACAAACCCTAGGTACTTCCCTTTGAACCAGGCATTTATTCACACAAGAGAGAAAGTATTCTGGAATTATCAACCTATCAGAACTCTACAGCAGAGGGTGCCTCATATGCCTGAATGGTTTGAGTGGTTCTAACTGAGGCTTCAAGTGAGGGAGGGAAGGCTGAATAACACAAAGTGGAAAGAGACCAGATGATAGAAGTGATTAAAAAGACACACTCTATTGCAGAAGGACCTGGATCATTTTATAGCAAATGAAAGGGTGTACATTTTACAGTGCATTTTTATAACATATAGACCAAAGATCTCATCTGCGTGGGATTCAGCCAGATTTGACTTCTGTGCAAGAGTCATTAAGTACTTCTTGCTTCTTATGGCACAGTTGAGCACACTAACACTATTCAGCTTTTATTTAAAGAAAGACATTGTCTTTAACCTGAAGGATGCTGTAAATTTATTAGTATGTTATTTATAGTAAAAGTTTTGAGATAAATTATTTATTTAAAATTATTAAAAATTAAATTAAAATTAAAATTAAAATTATTTATTTAAAAGCGAAGACAACTCCACATCAGATAGAGGCCTAATATCCAAGGTACACAAAGAACTCAAAAAACGAGATACCAGAGAATCAAACAGCCCTAATAAAAATGGGGTACAGACTTAAAAAAATAGTTCTCAATCGAGAAATATAGAATGGCTGAGAAACATCTAAGGAAGTACTCAACATCCTTAGCCATAAGGGAAATGCAAATCAAAACAACCCTGAGATTCCACCTCGCACCAGTTTTGGCCAAGATCCAAAACTCAGATGTCAATAGATGCTGGCAAGGATATGGAAAAAGAGGAACCCTTCTCCACTGTTGGTGGGGTTGTAAACTGATACAACCACTCTGAAAATCAGTCTGGTGATTCCTCAAAAAATTGCACATAGTACTACCTGAAGATCCAGCTATTCCACTTCTGGGCCTATACCCCAGAGACGCTCCAACATACAACAAAGATACATGCACCACAATGTTCATAGCAGCTCTATTTATACTAGCAAGAAGCTGAAAAGAACCCAGATGTCCTTTAGTAGATGAATGGATACAAAAATTGTGGTACATTTACACAATGGAGTACTACTCAGCTATCAGAAACACTGACTTTCTGAAATTCTTAAGAAAATGGATGCATCTAGAGAATATCATCCTGAGTGAGATAACTTAGTCACAAAAGAATAGACATAATATGCAGTCACTGATAATGGAATACTAACCCCAGAAAGCTCTGAACACCCCAGAAACAACCCACAGACTGTGTGAAGTTCAAGAAAAATGAAAAAAAATATTTTAATTAAAAGAGAACTGTATCATGTCCCCCTTTCCTTCCTACAGCCTCTCCCAGTTTCTCTCCTACCTCCTCAAATTAATGGCCTCTTTTTCTATATTATTGTTACATATATACATATGTGTATGTATATTTACCCACAAATACTTAATTACAACCTTATAAAAATGTATTCGTATACTTTTATGCAAAAATGCTTAAAAATCTGTACATTTATATTTGTTTTTTAAAATAAATTAAAAAAAGCAAAAAAAAATAAATAAAAATGAAGACAAGGCATAATATACTTGTCATATTACAAAATACTTTCCCATATATTTCCTTATATAATATCTTTATCTCAGCTTCAATTACCAGATATTGGAGCCATTATGCTAAACAACTTGTCTATATAGATGTAACTGAGAACTCAGACTAAGACACCTTCTACCTTGAACTCCACTCTTGAACCCTACCCTACCCTGATGCTAATAGTCAACTTCAATTACCTAAAAACATATTTTTACCTGAAAGCACAGTGGCTTTCAGTTCCAAGCAAATGCTTTTCCAAAAATCCAGAATGGAAACAGAAACCAAGGAACAAAACACCAACCCTTTCAAAATAAATCTGGAAATCAGCACCCATTTTTATAATAATTCCAATCACGGATGTGATTGGAATCAGAATAAAAACACAGTCAGTGACAGCCAGGCTACAGTTCCTCCCCTGGAGCTTATCCAGCTCTGGTTCCACAGATGGCCCAGATAGAGTTTCCTAAAGTGGAAGTAAGTAATTCCCTTAAGGAAATCCAGGAAAACACAATCAAAAAGTGGGAGGAAATAAATGCATACTGTTCAAAACCTAAAATTTGAAACAGAAGAGAAAATAAATATGAAGGAATTCTTGAAATGAAAAATTTAGAAATCAAAACAGAAAACACAGAGGTAAATGTCACCAACAGAATACCAGAGATGGAAGAGAGAATATCAGTCACTGAAGAGATGGCAGAGGTGAATACATTGGTCAAAGAAAATGATAAGGTATGACATGTCTGACACAAAACATCCAGGAAATCTAGGACATAAGGAAAAGACCAAACCTAAGAATAATAGGAATAAAAAAGAAGAAGAAACATTCTCAAAGTCTCATGAGGAAGATTAATCAAAATCATAAAAGAAAATTTTTCTAACCTTTAAGAAGGATATCTCCACAAAAGTATCAGAAGCATACAGAACAAAAAAATACATTGGATTATAAAGAAAAATCCTTTTACCACATAAAAATCAAAACATTAACTGTTCATAACATTAAATGAATATTAGAAGTTACAAGGCAAAAAGATGAAGTAACATAAAAAGGTAGACCTATTAGAATTAAACCCAACTTTATAATAAAGACTCTATAGCCCAGAAGGGCCTGGATAGATGTATGGCAGGGCCTAAGCCACCACAAATGCCAGCCTAGATTACTATATCCAATGAAATGCTCAATAACCACAAATGAAGAAATAGCACATTGTTGTACGATAGGGCCAAATATAAATAATATCTGTCTACAAATACAACCATACAGAAGATGTAAAAGAAAAACTCCAAGCTAAAGAGGTTAAATACACCCATTAAATCAATAACCACTGGTCACCAATATTTCTCAATGTCAATGATCTCAATTCCCGAATAAAATCACAGAGATTAATTAGCGGAATGGATACAAATATAGGACCCACCGTTTTGCTGCATGAATAAATATTACCTTTAGGATAAAGGGTTGGGAAAGGACATTTGAAATAAATGGACCTAAAATGGAAACCAAAACTAAATTTCAGAAATAGGGAATGTTACTACATAGCTATTAAAGCAAATATCCATCAAGGTGACATTTCAAGTTTTAATCTCTATGTTGCAAGCAAAAAGGGGATACTAACTGGTACAATGTAAGTCTCATATTGAGCCTATTACAATGTTAGTAGAAGACAGTCTTCAATACCCCAGTCTAATGGACATGTCATCTAGACAAAAACTGAATAGGGAAATGCTAACAGATATTATAAATCAAACAAATTCAACGCATATTTTTAGAACCCACAACCTAAGGACAAAACAACATACCTTTTTCTATGTACCTAATGGAACTTTCTTAACACTTCACTACATGATCAGACACATAGTAAGTCTCATTAGATACAAAAATATAAAATTAAATAACTTTCTTTATCCTAACAGATGATCATCTTAAAGGTGGTCGTAAACAAAGACAAAAAGTAGGAACCGTACAAACTAATGGAAACTGAATAACTCTCTCTCTACTGACCGAGAATTGAGTCAGGATAGAAATACAGAACAACATCACTCTTTGCCGATGACATGATAGTGTACTTGAGTGACCCCAAAAATTCCACCAGAGAACTCCTACAGCTGATAAACAAGTTCAGCAAAGTGGCCGGATACAAAATTAACTCAAACAAATCAGTAGCCTTCCTATACTCAAAGGACAAACATGTGGAGAAAGAAATTAGGGAAAAGGTACCCTTCACAATCGTTACAAAAACTATGAAATACCTTGGTGTGACTCTAACTAAGGAAGTGAAGGACCTGTACGAGAAGAACTTCAAACCTCTAAAGAAAGAAATTGAGGAGGATCTCAGAAAATGGAAAGATCTCCCATGCTCATGGATTGGAAAGATCAACATCTTAAAAATGGCCATCCTACCAAAAGCAATCTACAGATTCAATGCAATCCCCATCAAAATTCCAACCCAGTTCTTCATGGAATTGGAAAGATCAATGTGCAATTTCATATGGAATAACAAAAGACCTAGAATAGCGAAATCCATCCTCAACAACAAAAAAACATCTGCGGGAATCACTATCCCTGACCTCAAGCTATATTACAAGGCAATTGTGCTGAAAACTGCATGGTACTGGTACAGAAATAGGCAAGTGGATCAATGGAATAGAATAGAAGATCCAGAAATGAGCCCTCATGTATATGGTCACCTGATTTTTGACAAAGGAGCAGTAAACATTCAATGGAAAAAGGACAGCCTATTCAACAAATGGTGCTGGTCCAACTGGCACTCAACATGCAAAAGAATGAAAATAGACCCGTTCTTATCTCCTTGTACAAAGCTCAAGTGTAAGTGGATTAAAGATCTCCACATTAAACCAGATACACTGGAACTATTAGATGAGAAAGTAGGGAAAACCTTAGAACACATAGGCACAGGAGAAAATTTCCTGAACAAAACACCAATGGCTCAAGCTCTAAGGTCAAAGATTAACAAATGGGACTTAATGAGATTGCAAAGTTTCTGTAAGGCTAAGGACATCGTCAAGAAAACAAAACGGCAACCAACAGAATGGGAAAAGATCTTTACCAACACCACATCAGATAGAGGCCTAATATCCAAGGTGTACAAGGAACTCAAAAAGCTAGACACCAGAGAATCAAATAACACTATTAAACATGGGGTACAGAGCTAAACAAATCATTTTCAGTTGAGGAACACCAAATGGCCAAAAAACATCTGAGGAAGTTCTCCACATCCTTAGCCATCAGGGAAATGTAAATCAAAACAACCCTAAGATTCCACCTCACACCAGTCAGATTGGCCAAGATCCAAAACTCAGATGACAGCAGATGCTGGCGAGGCTGCGGAGAAATAGGAACTCTTCTCCACTGTTGGTGGGGTTGCAAGCTAATACAACCACTCTGGAAATCTGTCTGGCGATACCTCAGAAAATTGGATATAGTACTACCTGAAGACCCAGCTATTCCACTTCTGGGCATATACCCCAGAGACACTTTAATACACAACAGAGATATATGCACCACAATGTTCATAGCGGCTCTATTTATAATAGCCAGAAGCTGGAAGGAACCCAGATGTCCTTCAGAAGACGAATGGATACAAAAATTGTGGTACATATACACAATGGAATACTACTCAGCCACCAGAAACAATGACTTAACCAACTTCTTAAGAAAATGGCTGCATCTAGAGAAGATCATCCTGAGTGAGATAACCCAGTCACAAAAGAACAGACATAATATGCAGTCACTGATAGTGGGATGCTAACCCCAGAGGCTTGCACTCCCCCAGAAACAACTCACAGACTGTATGAAATCCAAGAAATAAAGAAAACAAAAAATATACATATATTCACAAAACAAGAAGACTTTGACTATTTCCAGGTTGCGTTTTGTTTTGCATGTACTTTACACTTATTGCAACTAGTATGTTTTCAATGCATACTGTCAAGCCCTTTAAAAAAATCAAGTACTGACTAAAAAACATATTCACATGGTTTTATGTAAAATTTATTTTAATGTCTGAAAAAACAGTACTGACAAACATGTATAATTTTAAGCAAAAAATGTTTAAAATCTTTACATTTATCTTTGTTTTGCAAAATAAAGTCGTTAAAAAATAAAAAAAAGAAATACAGAACAAAATTAAAGATTTTATAAAATTTAGCGAGAATGAATGCAAAGCACGCTCAAATCTCAGGACACAAACTAATCGGTCTGAGGCAAGTTTGGTGCTTCAAATATTTACATAAAAAACGAAACAGGAGAAATTCCATGCTAGAAACTGAACAGCACACCCAAAAACTCTATAGGATAAGCAAGGAATCTCACCCAAGAGGGATATGTGAGAATATGGTAAACAAAATAATCCAACTTAAGGCTGAAATTAATAATATAAAAACAAAGAGAACAATCAAAAAAATCAATGCAACAAAGAGTTGTTACTTCTAGAAAATCAACAAGATAGACAACACTTACCAAAACTAAGTAAAAATCAGAGTGTGATAAAAAGCAAAGGAGAGAGAATATGCATATTAACAAAATTATAAATGAAAACAAGCCGTATAAACACTCACCATAGAAATCCACATCAGAATATAAAATCATACTTCAAAACTTGTTATTTACTAAATTGGAAAATATATTTTAAAAGATAATTTTTTTCAAAAGATACTACTTACCAAAGTTAAATCAAGGTCAGATGTTTTAATAAAAATATATCTGCTAGTCAAAAGTATCCATTAAAATTCTTACAATAACAGCAGCAGCAGCAGCAGCAGCCCAGAGCTAGAGGTTTTAGAGTAGAATTCTACTATACTTTCAAGAAACAGTTAACATAATACTAATCAAATTATTCCACAAATTCTTAAGAAAATGGATGCATCTAGAGAATATCATCTTGAGCGAGATAACCCAGTCACAAAAGAACAGACATAATATGCAGTCAGTGATAATTGGATACTAACCCCAGAAAGCTCTGAACACCCCAGAAGCAACTCACAGACTGTTTGAAGTTCAAGAAAAAGAAAAGAAAAGAAAAGAAAAAAACATTATGTTTACTTCTTACACACCAAGAAAACCTTAACTAATTCCAGGTTGCATCCTGTTTTACATGTACTTTATGCTCATTGTAACTAGTAAGATCTTAATGCACACTATCAAACCTTATTTAAAAAAAGCCGAGCAATGACAAAAATGTATTCATATATTTTATGCAAAAAATGCTTACAATTTGTACATTCATCTTTGTTTTTTTAAATAAAATTATTCGATAAAAAATAAATTATTCCACAAATGAAAAAAAAAGGGGACATTCCCCAATTTATTTTATTAGGCTACAGTTACCTTGACACCCAAACTATGTAAAGAACAAAGAATTAGAATTTCTGACCAATTTTTCTTATGAACATAGGCAAAAAAAATTACTCAATAAAATGCTTGCTAAGCATATTCAAGAATGTATCCTGAGCAACATCCATCAATATCAAATGGGCTTAATCACAGAAATGCAGTGATGGTTCCACATATGTAAATCAATAAATATAACCCACTTTATGAACAAATTGAAAAACAAAACCACATGAAAAGCGATACATTCTATATCATCTCGTTAGATACAGAAAAGGCCCTTGAAAAAATTCAACACCCCATTCATAATGAAAGTTCATGAAAGGTTAGAGCTACAGGGGACACATCTCAACCAAAAAGAGGCAGTTTACAGCAAGCTCATAATCAATATCAACTTAAGTATACAGAAACTCAACGCCATTCCAGGAAATCAAAAACAAGATAGGTCTCCCACACTTTTCATGTTTTTAATATAGTACTTGAGGTTTTAGGTAGAGTAATAAAATAACGAAAGGAGTTCAAAAGAAACCAAATTAAAAAAAAAATGTCAAAGTTCAATTATTTGGAGAAGATACGATTGTATAAATAAGTAAAAATAAAAATTTCACCTGGAAACTCCTACAGCTGTTAAACACTCTTAGCAATGTGGCTGGATACAAAATTAACTAAAAGTATCCCTTCTATATACAAATGACAAGAGGACTGAGAAAGACAATAATTAAGAGAGAAAAAAGTTTCCCAAAAGCCTCAATAATATAAAGTATCTTGGGATAACTCTGAGGAAGTAAAAGACTTTTATAATAAAAATTCAAGTATGACTTGAAATATTAAAGAAGACATCAGAATATAAAACTGCTCCCCATTTTCTTGGCTCAGTAGGATAAAAACAGGAAAAGTCGCCAAAGCAATCTACTACTAGTACCAAAATGTAATCTACATTAAATTCAATGCAATCCCATTAAAATTCCAACATGATTCCAAATACACCTTGAAAAGACAATTATCAACTTCTTATGGAAAAATAAAATCTAAGATAGTTAAAGCAACTCTGAAAAATAAAAGAAGAGCTGGCAGTCTCATTAGTTCAATCTTAAGTTACAATACAGAGCTATACTAATATAAACTTCATAGTATTGGCTTAAAAACCAGACATGTTCATCAGTGGAATTGAACTGAAGGTACAGACCTAAGTACATACATTATGGACATCTGAATTTTGCTAACAAAGCCATAAATACACACTGGAAAACTTCAACAAATGCTGCTGGTCAGGCTAGATCTCTGGCTTATAGAAAATGCAAATAGATTTGTATTTATCACCTTGCACAAGATTCAAATCCATATAGATTAAAGACTTATACTCAAGAAACAGATACATTGAACCTGATGTCAGCCTAAAGAATGAGTGTTTTTAACAACTCTATATCTGAAGGTTAGTATCAGAGACAATAAAGAAATCAAGAAAATAGATATTAAAAGAGCAAATCGTCCATTTAAACTCTGAAGTATGGATCTAAATATGGCATTTTTACAGAAAAAAAAAAAAAAGAAAAAAAAAACCTCAAATGCCCAAGGAACTCTTAAGGAAATGTTCAGCATCCTTAGCATTCAGAAAAAGGCAAAATCAAAGTACTTTGAGATGCCACTTTAGGACTGTCAAAATGGCTAAGGTCAGTAACACAAGTGGCGGTTCATGCTGGCATGGATGTGGGACAAGGGAAATACTACCCCATTGCTGTTAATTTTGCAAACGTGTACAGCAACCACAGAAATCAATTCCCTAGGATCTTGGAAATCAATCTAATTCAGTGTCAGGTATAGCAATCAAGGATATGCTTCATGCATACTACAGAGGACACTTACTCAAACATGTCCTTTTCTACTCTGTTTATAATTGCCAGAATTGAAATTAACCAAAGAAGAATAAAGACAATGCAATATATTTATACAATGGATTATTACTCTGTTGTTAAAAGTATGAAATCATAAAGTTAGAAAAAATTGCTGGAACTAGAAAAATTAATACTAAGTATGGTAAATCATACCTTTTCCTTGAAAAGTAAGTATGATATGTGTTCATTTATATCTGGATTATTAGCTATTACATGAATGACAACCAACCTTCTGTCTGTAGACCCATATAGATCAGGTATAGATGAAAAGACTATCAGGATATATGGATCTTCCAAGGACGAGAAAATAGAATACATTTTATGGGTGGACTTGAGCCAGTGGGGATGTTAATCAAAATATAAGGTGAGAAGACAGAGAAGGGATGAGGTTGAAGGAGGGAATTGTGAGAAGATCCTTCTGGGAACTTCCTAAAATATATAAAGGTAATCCAAATAAGGTCTACTAATTATGGGTGAGATTTGGTACCAACTAGCCATCTTTTTTCATCAGCCGAGGCTTCCAGTAGCAGAACTGGGTGTCATTCATTAAACTCATGGCCAAGAGGTTCCACTGAAATTCCCACACAACCTAGACTATTGCTAAAACACTTCACCTCCACAAACAGACAGCAGGTCCTCATTGTTGACTACAATGCCTATAAAACCCTTTGAACATGAAAAAAATCTACTTGACAACTACATGGAATTTTCACAACTATGTTCTAACATCTTTAGTGCAGGAAGCTACAATGCAGGCTCCCAAAGGAGAAGTGTAAACACCAATTCAGTAACAAAACCATTAAACTAAAATCTGTTCTGCCTGCTACATATTTTGAGGCAAAGCTATTACAAAATTTGTGGGAGTAGCCAACTAATGTGTAAATTGTCATAAGGGCCACTCCATGAGACAGAACACACATATAACATTGTTTTGGTGACGAAGAACAAGACACAGATAGCAAAGAACCTAGGGTAAAAACAAACAGTATTGATGTTAAAAAACAATAAAAATAACTCCTAATGATATTTTGATATAAACATACACACGTGTCTTATTTGTAATTAGAGAAATCTCCTTCAGCAGACTGTAAAAAGATAGAGACATCCACAAGGAGACATTGTGCACAGAAAAAAAAATCTTTGGAACTTACAGCTCTAAATGGAGTGTTTAAAATAAAATCTTTTCTTCAAAGCTCAGGGAATACCAAAGAAGATCCAGAGAGAATAAAAGAATCAGAAGGGACAGAGAACAACAAGAGAACTAGGCCCTAAGAACTAACTGACCAGTCTCATAGTAACTCACGGAGACAAAAGAAGCAACCACAATATTCACACAAGTCTGCTCCAGGTCCTCTGTGCTTTGCTTACAGCTTTCAGCTAAGTACATTTGTGGGACTCTTGAGTGTATGGATAAATAGGTATCTGGTGCTTGTGCAAGTACTTGGGACTCTTCCTCATGTAGGGTTGCCCTGTCTAACTTTGGTATGAGAGTTTTTGCTGTGCCTTATTACATTTTATTCTGTCATGTATTGTCGGGTACTGTTGTGTATTATCTCCCAGAATCCTCTTATTTTTCCTAATGGGAGACAAAAAGGGAGTAGGAACTGGGAGATATAGAGGGAGGAAAAACTTTAATAAGGATACATTTTATGAGAAAGGAATATATTTTCAAAAAAAATGTAAAAAGTGATTTACCAAGAGGGTTTATGTATCAGAGACTCCATGTACATGATTCTTTTCTAAGACCTGGTGGCTTACTACACATTCATTATGTTGTAACATTTAGTTTATGCAGCTTTTTAAAATCATTGAGCATTAAGTAGCAAAAATAAAAAAAAAACTTGCTGCAATTTTAAAAAAAATTGTATTCTAGACCATAATAGGATGCATATAAAGAAAGTATAGGCTGGCAACAAAGACTCAAGGTCAAAAGGATGAAGAATCAGGCCAGTGCCTAGTCATTAGCTAAAAGTCTTTTGACTAAAGGCTTTTTCAGTATTCTAGAGATGAATGTTAATTGTGAGCACTGTAAATATGTTTGCATATGAGACAAGATATGGCAACAGTTAATATTTATAATCTATCTTCATGAGCTGGGAACATTTCAGGTAATTTTACATATTGTCTTGCTATGTTGGGTTGGATATTCTTTACGTCAAACATGATTTATGAATCCTGAATTCAACCTGGCAATGTAGTTTTTGACCTCACCTTACATGACATTTGACTTAACCTCTCTAGGTCTTAGGTTTTAAACTGTTAACATTGTATATTTTATCTTGAATCACACTAGGAATAACATTTTGGTGAATTCTTACCCCATATCTGGTTAGGTATTGGTTCCAGGCATTGTTAATTACATTGAGGTTTTTGTTTGGTTTCATTTGGTGTGGTCTGGCTTGGTTTTTTATTTCTCTTCTCATATTGTAGCTGTTTTCCCGCCGATATTCTGATGACTGTCTGTTGGACTTGGAAATACTGTTTACAACTTACCAGTGTTACAAACTCTTCCCTCATTTTAAGCTCAGATACATCATCAAACAATACTTCTTCTGTTACAGTACCTCTTAACATCTCTTACTCCTCAGTATAACTTCCCAATCCTCATACATGGTCAAACTTAGAAAATTAACATCTTTTTCATTTCTAATGTTTTAAATATTTTCCCAATTCATTCGCTCTGAATCGTGTCTCTCATTACTTCATAACTAAGAACTATTTCCAAATATCCAACATCTTCCCTGTGACTCATGTCATCCCACACCTTGAGTCAGGGCACAAAGAGAGATATGTGTGGGCATGATTATCTTCCCCTCTCTTTTTATTCCCTTTGAAAAGTCTGGATGTTTAGACCAAATTATGATATCTTCTCTTCTAGGATAATCCCCCTTGGAAACATCTATATAGAGATACCCAGAGGTATGGTTTCTAGATGATTCAAAACCATGTCAAATTTATAGTCACATAAGTCATCACAGTGCATTTATTACAAAAGATGGTTCTTCTCTGTCTCTGATGCTAATTTGTCCTTCCACCTCTTTCCAAAATGGCTCTAACTCTACATATGCCTTGATCCTTGCTGCCCATGAACCAAGAGCTGTGGGAATCAAACATTAATTTGTTATGTATTGTACAGACTCAGGTACACTATGACAGTAGTAAAAACTATACTGGGACAGTCATCAAGAGTTGTATCTGTCGCTGAAACCCTCCTACTTCCTCAGTTAGTCACTCTAAGGCTGAAACTACATTTGATAGTGTTACCAACAAACTCCATGTGATCATAATACATCCTTTACCTTGCTTCATTTTCCTCAGGCAGTGTGCTAAGATTTCTTCCTTAAAACATTCACTTATACTCTAGTAATCACTAAGCTCCTGATTTCATTTCTTTTTCAGACACTGGAGACTTCTGTCTCCTTTGTTGGTTCTTTTTATATAGGAGATCCTGGCCTCTTTGATATTCACACTTATCTCTTACTAATCTTGTCCAAGTCATAGCTTGAGAGGTGACGCATATATGCTAATGATCTCTTTGTTCGAAGAATCTCTCTAAAAATCTCTAGATAAGGCAGACAGTTATGGCCTGACAACCATATTAACCAGTCATCTGGACCCCTCTGGATTTATCTTTATACTGTTTTCATGATATATTCTGGGGAAATGATACTCAGATACGTTTGAAGTATAGCAATGGGATAAGAACATCCAACAGAATAAAAAAGCAGGTACAGAAGAATGTCATCATTTGTGAATCAAACTTGTTAAGCCAACTGTCTTACTGTGAATTAAAAAGACACGTGACAGCAGATGCGGGTGAGAATGTGGAGAAAGAGGATCATTCCTCTACTGCCCCTCTTTCTTAGGAATTGTAAGCTAGTACAACCACCCTGGAAGTCAGTCTGGCGGTTCCTCAGAAAATCAGACATAATCCTACCTGAGGACCCAGCTATACCACTCCTGGTCTTATACTCAAAATATGATCCAACATATAATAAGGACAGTCCTCGACTATGTTCATAGCAACCTTATCTATAATAGCCAGAACCTGGAAAGAACCCATATGTACTTCAATAAAGGAATGGATATAGAAATTGTGGTACATTTGCACAATGGAGTACTACTCAGCTATTACAAACAATGACTTCATTAAATTATTAGTAAAATGGATGGAGCTAGAAAATATCATCCTGAGTGAGGTAACCCAGTCACAAAGAGAACACACATGATATGCACTTAGTGGTAGGCAGATACTAGCCCAAAAAGCTCAGAATATCCAAGATACAATTCACAAACCACATAAAGTTTAAGAAAAAGGTAGATCAAAATGTGGATGCTTCAGTCCTTTATATAAGGGGAAACAAAATACTCACAGGAGGAAATATGAAGATTATGTGTGGAGCAGAGACTGAAGGAAAGGCCATCCAGAGACTGTCCCACCTCAGGATCCATCCCATATTCAGTCACCAAACCCAGACACTATTGTGGATGCCAAGAAGTACATGCTGACAGGAGCCTGACATAGCTGTCTCCTGAGAGACTCTGCCAGAGTCTGAAAAATGCAGAGTTAGATACTCACAGACAACCATTGGACTGAGTACTGGGTCCCTAATGGAGGAGTTAGAAAAAGGACTGAATGAGATGAAAGGAGTTGCAATCCCATAGGAAGAACCAACCATACTGCACAGAGCTCCCAGGTTCTAAAGCACTGACCAAAGAGTACACATGGTCCAGTGAAGGCTCATTGCCCCAGTGTAGGGAGTGCCAGGGCAGGGAGGAGGGAAGAAGAGGATGAGTGGGTGGGTAGGTAGGATAGCACCCACACTTAAGCAGATGGAGGTGTAACGGGATAGAAGACTTCTAGAGGGCAAACCAGAAAATGTGATAACATTTGAAATGTAAATAAAGAAAATATCCAATAAAAGAAAATAGGTATAATCGAAGATTTCACAAAAGATCTTACTAGAAATATATTTTTGAATGAACTTTAATAAGTTATAGGGTTTGTTAGAGCACAACTATCGCTCAAGTTTTAATAATGGCCATCTTCTCTCTAATTTCATTTCCATGTTTGCAATCATGTATTTGAAGCATTACAATGGCCTGCCAATTTGTTTCAGTAGAGCCAACAGAGGCTAGGGAAATACAAGTTTGTTAACTTTCATGTAAGCTTATGAAAAATGCTGTAAGATGTGATTTTTTACTTCAAACAAGTTAATAGATTTCCATCACCTAATACAATTTCCAAGTTTTTCATCATTCTAATTAAACACTGCATTTTTTAATTTGCTCTAGTTCTTGCTCCACCAGGCACTAATACATGGTTGTCATGCATTTGGGTATCTTAAACAGAGAAAGTTCTTGTAATTGTTTTCTATAGAAGTAAGTTCTGTGTGACCTTTCTCATGGAGAGGATCAAGAGCCCTGTCTTTGTGAGTGACTGTCGTCTCATTAATACGATGAATGACCTGCTGTCTCCATAATACTGCTGAGAGGACTATATAGGTTGATACATGTAAATCACTTACCATTTCCTGAATATAGTATCAAGTTATCAAAATTAATAAACTATCACTGTATTCTCCTGTATACATGGTCAATCAAGAAGATAATGCCTGTCCAACAGTCTGCAGCTTTTAAATTATATCTACAAGGTGAGAAGTTGGGCTGCTTCTATTGCTCCAGACTATGGGATGCTATTGGAACACGGCTGTTTGGTAATAAACGGGACTTGGTAAAAACAAAACAAAAAAAATATTGCCTTGTTTTTTAAGAAAACTAGTCTCTGTAGTAAGGTTGTCATGGTGGGGAACATAAATATGTTACAGAGAAGAAAAGGACAGTGTGCACTCCACCTCAATTGGAGTTGCAAATATCAAAGGACAGCTGAAAAGTGACTGCAAGCCCAGAAGAGGTATATAGCCACCCCGGTTTTATTTCTTCCGTCAGTCCACTTCTTTACTGTGTAGCAAGTTGTCACTATATTTTTTTCATTTGGTACTATGCAGCTCACTTAATAGACAAGCTAACTTTTGTGGGGGGCAGGGCAAAACTGGTGGGGTATTCTGCTTGAAACAAGCTTACCTCCCAAGATTGAAAGAGAATTACAGATGTGGGTGTTTCTGTGAAGGTTGAAACTGAAAGGTCCAGATATAGAAATAACGTATTTAGTCATTTTTAGTAGTTTTGTCAGAAATAATAATGGTGAGATCCGAAAGAGCCTTGTTGAGCGATTCCCATGTACACCGCACAAGATCGGTGAATACATTAACCACACAAGAACCCCTCCTTGGCACTCACTCACTGCAATCATCCTATTAGGCAGGTGCTGATATTTAGGCTTCCCAGAGGGAAGAAACTGTTCACGGATAGTTTGGTGCATGATAAGTGTCACAGTCACTGTGTGCTTAGCAGATGTCTCAATCTTCTGGGCACTGACACTATATTCTTTATTTCAGGCCTTGTGTCTGAAGTACAGAAATGCTCAGCGTCAAGTTGTGTGACCCTCCAAAGGACAAGCTCCCTCTCTGGGAACATTAGTTTTAAGTGGGAATTGGGGGATGAGAGACTAATGCAATACCTTGTTTGTAAGAAAGAATCTGTCACTTAAAACAGGGCTCAGAGTAAGGAAGAGTGCTTAAATAGCAAACTCTAAGGAACAGCCTGTTTCTGTCATCGGAAGTGCTGGTGTGTTTCAAGACACTTCTTGGTACTCATGCCTGTCAGTAAGTACTGTAATCCTTGAGGTATCGCACCAGAACCTCTTCATTTTCATATAGATTTGTGCACTATGAGTTTACTTCCAAACGTGGATGAGTTTTAAGTAGTTTTTACTCAAATTTTATCAAGTATACAAATACATCCTGCTTCAATGTGATGATCACATTTCAGCAAGTTTTAATATGTTTTAAAATGGTTAGATTAGAATTATTCTTTGCCTCTTTTTTATAAAAAATTCATGAAGTAACGGTGAAATGATTTTATGTAAAGAAGAGAGAGTGACTGGAGAAAGTGACAAGCTTTTCAGAATTTAAGTGGAAAAAGGAATATATAGTTTTAGTGGTTAAGAATACTAGAATTGACATTTGATTTGATAAGATAAAAAAGAAGATAACATTTTCAATGTGAAGATTTCTGACCTAAACAAATAACTACACACAAAAAAATGGCCTTGAAAAAATAGATGGAATGAATAAGTATCAATGGAGGAGCTAGGAGAGTACTGACGGATCTGAAGGGCTTTTCAATCCCATAGGAAAAACAATATCAACCAACCAGACACCCTTGAGATTCCAGGGACTAAAACACCAACCAAAGAATACACAAGGAGGGACCCTGCCTCCAACCACATAGGATGGCATTGTCTGGCATCAGTGGAAGGAGAGGCCCTTGGTCCTTTGGAGATTTGATGTCCAAGCATAGGGGAACGCAAAGAGTCCTTGTGTGGAGGAGCACACTCTTCAAGGCAGTGAGGAGGGAAAATAGAATAGGGGGTTTACAAAGGGGAAACTGAGAAGAGGCCATCATTTGAAATGAAAATAAATAAAATAACCAAGTCAAAAAGAAAAAAAGAAACAGCATCAGTGCTTAAAACACAGTCTTTTTGTGCTGCTTAAATCACATGAGGAAAATAAATGTACCACATGATTGGCTATAGATGCTTGAGCATGGGTTTTAGGACAGCAAAATGAATGTATACAAGACAAAATGCAGAAGAACAGCTTGGACCCAGAAATGTAGTTTCTTATGTGGTGAATGATCTTCACTTGAAACACCTACCTGTAAGTTAATATATGAATTCTAAAAGCAGGTTCAGGATATTTGGTCTATTTTCACTATGTTTTTTACAGTAATTCACCTTGGATTTTTTTTTTATGCTTATGGTTGTTATTACTTATTTAAATAAGCATGGTATTTCAGATCTAAATACATCCGCCCATCTGGATTACAGCTTGGTTTTATAATGCTCAGCTTATGGCATTATATGATTTTTATGGCAACGGGCTGTGTAAATCACGGAGGATAATCATTTTCATTGCTGTATCCTGCATTGAAGGTAGATTCAGAAAGAATTAGCTTTGGCCAAAGAGAAGGAAAACAGCTACACTAACAGAAAATCGGGGAATTAGCTATACAACATAAAAACACAAAAGGGAAAATCTTAGGCTTTTATACCTTTGATTTTAGACTGAGGACAATTAGTAGCCAATGGTCTGTGTTCCTCTTGACATCAATGTAAACCTTCCTCTAATTGTACCCCTGCCGTGTAGACATGGTCAACCTATATCAGTGTTCATCCACTAACCACTAATGGGTAACTGTGGTTTGTTTCCATGTTCTTCAACTTTGTGTTTTAAAACTGTAAGTTCACCTGAAAATATCCCAGTTCGCGAATTCTCAGAGTACACAGAGTAACTCGTAGATGTCAGTCTCATATGTGACAGATGTATTTTCTCTTGTTACTTGAGTGTTTAAAGGGCTAGAAGAAAAAAATGCTGTGATATTCATGTATACACACAAAATAAATAGACATGTGTACTTAAAAGAACTCTGGATAATAAGTAATCTTAAAATAGATTCACCTAAGTTGACAATGACCTTTCCTTTTAGTTTCAAAAGGATTAAAGGTATTGTAGGACTATTGCAACTTCAATTAAATCTTACCCTCTCTTGAGACATAGCATCAAAATCTAATCCAACCATAAGTAACAGTAACATTTATCTCCTCTAGTTGTCTACAATGGCAAATGACAGTCTTTCCTGAGTCTCAGATATCTGTGAGCTACTCAAGATAGAGCTTCAGAATGAATGAAGAACAGCTTTCATATTTAATACTTCTGTTTTTTAATTTATTTTATGTGCATGTTTGTGCTAATGAACATAGATGAGTACAAGTGCCTTTAAGGTCAGAGGAAGATACCAAATTCCTTGGAGCTGAAGGTATAGATGTTTTTGAGCTACTTGACATGGGTTTTGGAACCTAAACTCATGTCCATTAAAATAGTAATACATTCTGTTAGCCACTCAGTCTTCCCTGATCTCATTTATTTTTCATAACTTATGTTAATACATAACTGCTTTTCTTACCTCATTGGAACTAATTTAAATAAAACTAATATTAGTATGTTCTCCTAGAAAAGAACTATTGAGCCCTCAGTAAACTTATTTACATTTTATGAGAAAATTGTTAACATTTGGAAAACATATGTATATAGATTTATTATTCCCATGGGTTAAAATTGATTTGTTTCTGATATCTACTAGAGACCAGCAAGAAACCTTCTAAGAAGACGAAAATTTTCTAAGCTGAAACTCAGATATGAGTTATGTGGAGACAAGGAAGATAAACATCACACACTGAAAAATAATATTACAACGTTTGTATCTCTAAAAATTTTACTCTGAGTACAAAGTGTTTTTTTTTTTTTAATCTACCAGTGTTTTACATTCTTTGATACAAAGCTGAATAAAAATATAATACAGGTGTTTTTGAACTTGGCTGTGTTCCCACACCTAAATGAGGTTCCAGCATTGTTTACACAAAGGATTAGTACATCTACCTCTTCATGATTGTTTGCAGTATAACAGTCCCACTATAGAAGTTGTTCCTGGACAGAACTAAGTACATGCTAATCTTCTAATTGTGATAACTCAACCTTCCCTAAAAGAGTCAGTACCTTGTGTGAATCACAAAATCTGACTCTTTTTGGTTTTTCCTTCAAGGAACAGACTCTGTGTCCCACCCCAATACCCCGCAACTTGCAACATGATGTATAATCAGAACCTTAGGGTATGTGCTAAAAATGGTATCTTTTTTTTTAAAATACACTATTTTAGGTTTTAGACAAATTACAAACAAGAAATGTTCACACAAATCAGAGGCTCTCAGAACATTGAGGCACATTTCAGTGAACACTTCCTTGTGAGTAATCACACAGATATATCAGGGCACCTTCTTAGGGACTTGCTTCATAATATTACATGGCAATGAAACCTTCTACCACCTTATGCTGGAGGTGAACATCTGTTCCGACGCTCCAGTCCGTAGTGACAAATGGGAGTCTAAAAGGTCATTAACATATGGCCTGCACTTTCCAGAAGCTCATGACGAAGAAGAAAACAAGGTGCAATTTCTCACATGGCAGCTGCCAGGAAATAACTGGCTACAGAAATGCATTTTAGGATAAAGAAAAGTAAGAGAGGGAGGGTGGGCTCCAATTGTGCTTATAATCCTGCATTGGTATTAGGCTACAGTGACTATTTTCCTTCTCAGGAATAGGGCTTTGTGTGTGTGTGTGTGTGTGTGTGTGTGTGTGTGTGTGTGTGTGTCTGTGTGTGTGTGTTTGTGTAAATGAAAACTAGCTTGCTGAAAGTATGAAAGAAGACAAAATTTTTCGGGTTTCTATGTTCAGATTTCATTATCAACTCAACAAATTTAGTGAAAGCATTCTATGTGCTAAACATTGTGTAGATAAAGGATCAATTCATTAGAGAGTGGTGGAAAATAGACAAAGGAAAGTGCAGCCATGCTCTGGAGAACGGCATGGACATCTAACTGCTCTCATGAGAGGCTGAGTGGAGCTTATGAGTTTGGGTATGAAAGATGAGTTTAGAGAAAGGTTTTCCCTATATTACAAGATGAGGGTGAAGGATAAGAAGTATTTTCTGAGTCCATCGTAAGGGAAGTGGACCAACAAAGGAAAAATGTCAAGCAGGGGAGCAACAACATCAAAACTGTATCATAGGGGGTTAATTCCTCTTCCCATTAATCTGTTATTAAAATAATAAAGTCTATAATGACAGACAATACAGTCAATTCGAACTCTGATAAGAAGGGCATCTCAGAAAAAAAGGACTATAATTCAAGGTCTTCCTGCAAGTGAACAATCCTATAGTTTATTAGCTGTCTTTTTAAATACTCTTCAGTTTATTTGCTCTGGATAACCAAACTCGTGAATAAAGCAGACTCTAAAGGGTTTAACATTCTGATTTAGTGATTGTACGTGGTTATTTGGGAATGAAATGGTATAGGATGTGGTTTTATTACAGGAAGCACAGGAGCAAATAGAAGAATGGTAATATAAAACACTGAAGCCAACTATTGAAGTGCAGTAGGCAATGTCATGTCCCTTTGTGTTTAATAAGACAGTAGAGAAATCGATGCAATTTTCTAGGGATAAAAGGCAGGTTAAGCGGAGTCTAAGATGAACTCTCAGGGTCCTGTTTTCCTCATGGACATGAATATCACAGCTCACTCCCTTTGAAATAAGACGGGACCCATGGTTTGCTCCATGTTACTTTCCGTGACTATGTACCTTCTATAGATCTTCTAGAGATCTTTCTAGAGAGCTCACTGGAGAGCAGAGCCTTTTGGGAATGATGATCTAAACAGCTTTACTGACAAGTCCAAGAGCTAAGCAAATATAGATGAACCTATGTAAAAACCTGGGACCTGATTATTTCCAAATAACTCCATGAGTTTGGAAGAGGGTACTGAAGGTCAGGCAAGAGCTTACTCCTAGGCAACCTCTTGATTGCAGTTTCTGACACCATAAAACCCTCGAGTTCACATGCTAAAAATCCAGACTTCTACCCCACCAAAACCATCAGCAAAATAAATGTGCTGCTTCAAGCATCTCAATTTGTATTGGCTTGTTATTCACGACCAAAAACCTGATGTGACTATCGACAGCATTACCAAAAGATGTTTCAAGAATGCAAGGAGCTACACAATTAGTCTACTTACATTATGATGGGAAGATAATTTCTACTATATTACATGGAACGTGAATACATAAAAGAATAAGTAATCCTATGTAAAAATCTACATGTATATGTACACATATATGAACATATATGTATATACTTATAGTTTTGCGCAATGCTTAGCACACATTATGTCATGCTGTTTTGATAGTCTTATGAGAACTAAAAGGAACTGGAAAGATAATGATGAGAGTGAAAATGATAAATTTGAACAGTTTTATATGGCCAGTCTCACAGATGATTCATATTAAAGAGAGAAATAAAAGGAGGAAGGAGAGAAAGATGATGTAATTTTCGGCTTGGATGATTGGAGGGGAATGGTGCTGTAATTGACCTTAAGAGTGTAGCAGGAAGAATTGATTTGGCTGAAGAGATAACGCATTCTGTTTCAGCACCGTGAAATCAGTGTGAGTGTGGGAGTGTGTCCATATGGAGAGGACCAGTGTAAAGCTGGAAATGGATATGTTACTTAGGAGAGGTCTGGATACACAGAAGGATTTGGAAATGTCTGAGAATTAGGTTATCCATAAACTGCTCTCTGCCTGGAACACACTCACACTCACGTACACCCACACAGGAGGGGAGAGAAAGAGACAGACAGACAAAGAGAAAGAGGTCAAACATTTGGGTGTGCATTTACCCCCTAATGCCTGGGCCATTTTTCCGTGCCTGAGGCAAACAATTTTAAATCTTCAAAATTATGATAAATCTATGTTTTAGCAATAAACTTAATAAACAAATTTTAGGATAAGAAATCTGAAATTATCCTATTACAGTTTATCCTTAGACTTTCTTAGAGTAAATTCTAAATTGAAGGATGGCTTAGGTTGACTCTTCAGGTTAATTCTGGTACAGGTATTAACATATCATGGTTACATGGTAACATCCAATATGTTGCTTAGTTTTATAAGGAATTATATTTTTAGAATACCACTATATGCTTTCATTTATATATTGTTATTTTCCTACATCACAATTCAGTATCAGAGTACAGCAGTTACTTCTGAAGCCCTGTGGCTGTGAAACCTTATATATTTAGTATCTTCTAGCTTTGGCCAAAATTTGTTCAATTATGGTCTATAGCATGTGCTGGGGTTGCTATTGATTTTCTTTAAAACAAAGATTAATATTAATAGCAAGATAAAGCAAAAGTCTTCTGATTTCAGAGTGGCATATTAATCAAAATTATTGTAAGAATGCCATAGTTTAAGAGGCATAAAATTAGACGGTAGTTACAGTCTTTTACTCATTACTGATAGCCTTTTTAGCCAGGAATTTTCCCAGTTGTTAAAAAATGATTGTTTTCTTTGATTTTTTTCTTACATTGTAAATAAGAAACTTTTAAAATTAAAGGTAAGACAGTGAAAAGATATAAATCAATACTATAGATTTTCTATCACAAAATCAATACAATCAGCCATAGTTATTCTCCCAAATGGAGATAGACATTTGTTTATATAGTTATATGAAGTGCTTATCTATCTACAGTTTTCTGTATTTTTATGCTATGCTTCGTGCCCTGAGTACAGTAGAAGTTTACTTTTGTTCATACAAAGGCTCAAATCAAGTGACTAGGCATCTTCACGCATTTTCCTAGTTGCTCAGGTAACTCTTCTCTGAATCATTCACCAGTGAGGACCATCAGGAATCTGGCTGTGAGGGGAATAAAAAGGAAGAATGTCTGTGGAGAGGAGGATGTCAGGACCCTAAGAACAAGAATGAAAGGCTTGGCAGTACGTTTGTTTCAGGACTACCTATGCATCAAAGTGCAGTTTAAAAATGTTTACTATGGTCTAGAGTATGCTTATTTTAATAAAATAGGAGAATGGACGGATAGAGACAGATGTAGCTGGATTTATCTATTTAACATTAATAAGATAAGCATGAATATGATGGCATATACTTGCCTGGGAGTCTGAGGCAGGAGAATTGGATGTCTGAAGCTATACTGGGTGAAACTGTGGAACTGTTTGAAAGTAACATCGTTTCTGTTTGAAGAAAGTTTACTTTCTTTGATACACTGTGGCAGTGTGATTTGAACAGAGTGGAAGAAGTCTGGGTAGAGGAGATTGCAAACAGTGAGTCTTCCTACACACAGTCTACGTGTTTTTCTCCATCAGTGCATAGTTCTTTAAAGTGCCCCCTTTTCAATCGCAATTTGACCATGCTTTTACCAAAGATGACTATTTATTACCACAGCCTTTTACCTCAAGTATTTATGTCTGTTTAGCAAGGTTTCTTCTTGACTTTAGAATCATACATTTTTTTTTTGCAGTCTGCATATTGTCAAAATCCTTTCAACAAAGATGTCAGAATGAAGACATTTTCTAAATTCAGCTAACAGAAGGTAGAAGAAAAGCAATTCCCACCCTTAATTCCTAAATTTGCTTTTTATATGGCCATATAGCTGTACTGATGGTTGGGTTCATAAATGAGGCATATTTAACACACACAGGTGAGGATCTAATGCCTATAATTTCTGTAAGATAAACTTAGCTTTAGAGGTGGGACACACATAATTGCTTCATATTTTTTTTTCTCTTTCTGTCTTTTCTCTATTCATTTTAGAGCAGGTGAGGTTCACACAGATATTGTAATGATATGACCATGTCCCCTTGTAAGCCGTTCACAAGCCTTTTCTGTTACCATTCTTTATTTTTGAGCTACAAAAGTAAAAAATAATTATTATATGTCATTTTAAAAAAGACAGTAAAGGGAGAAAAATATCTGTTTAGTGCACTAATCATTTTTCTCATTGGATTCATGATTAAGGCAAGATGTACTTATCCAAGGTCAGAAAAAAAAATCAATGGCACATGAAATTAGAAACAGACGTAGATGTTTTAAATGGGGATTATGGGCATGAATGAATTAATTTCTTTAAAGTGATTTCAAAATGTATGGTCTTTTAAAAATAAGGTGACTCTTGCTGGAAGAAATATCATTGCTATTATTGAACTTGCTAATGAACTTCACAATACATGTTCTTTCATTAGCTGCTTATTTGCAAAATTATGTGGCTTCTGATTCTGGCTTATTTGGACCCCGAGTAAAGACATACACGTTTACTGCTTTCAAAAGACGGTGCAGTTTCAAACCAGATGCAATCCTAGCACTCAGGAGTGAACACAGAGTCCTCTCCTTAACCAAGACGTTATTTGGAATTGATGTATCTGCTGTGAAAGGGAAAACCAAACTTTCTCCATTGCAGTGACTCTCTCAAGCGGGTATCTCTAAACCACACTCAGCTCATGCTCCATGATCAGAGTTAGATGACCCAAACAAAATCCACTCTGTGCTTTCCCAGTGATTTTGGCTTTGGTTTGGTGTTGGTGATATTTCTTTCCTCGTTAAACTGTTTGTTGGTTTGTTGCTTTGGTACTGGGAAATGGACACTGGTCCTCTGGGTGAATATCCAGTGTTCTTAATCGTTGAGCTTCTCTTCTATTTCCCTTATTAATTTTTTTCTCAATAAAAGGCATCTGCAGATTTATAATTCTGAGCCCTTGCCTGACCCTGTGAAAGAGGATGCACCTAGTTAGGTAGAAACTTATTGCCCCAAAGAACGGGAATGCCTTGGTGGGAGAGTCTCCTCATAGATGAATGAGAGGGACGTTGGGAGGGAAATTGTGGGAGTACTGGGAAGGAGGAAAAGCATGTTCACAGATTTGCATGTAGGTATTTTAAAAGATGAAACTTTTATCCAGATCACCAGGAAAATTGACTTCCACCACCCCCTATTATTTTTCTACCTGATAAAGTTCAATATATATACATATATGTATGTACATAAGCCATTATAGTACAGGTGTGCTTGAGAATACAATGTAGAGAGAGGAAGGGAATGAAGAACACCAGGCTACAATGACAACTTTTTATTTTAATTCAGTATCTCACATGAGTCAGTTCTTAAGGTGATTTACATTTTTTGACTAGGAATTAGGATCCAGTTAGCCACATTCTGAGTGAGAAATTTCATAGAAAAAGTGATTGAACGAGGCACCAATTGTAACAGGGCTTAGAAACTCTGCAAATAGAATTATAGGCTGTATCTCTTGATTGCTTGGTTACTTAAAAAGAAAAATTCCTATCTTGGTGTGTTTTGTGTTCTTGAAGTTCATTAATGCTCTGCATCTAAAAATTACCCTGAATTTAAAAACTCCCCCATATGAACACTATATAAGTTGCAGTTGAATTGAAGATGTTGTCCTCTGATTGAAACAGTCATAAAAAAGTTCTCTGAAATCACACATAACTAATAACGATTCCAACAGCTAAAATTTTCTTCCTACATTATCAAAGCCTATAATAAGAAATCCGATACCTTCTTGTCTCAAACACAGTGCTCAGTCTCCAAGCCTGAGTCTGGCTGTCCCCCACTACTGTATGAAATGTTAATAAATATATAGTGATAAAAGATCATACCAGAGAAATCATTACAGCAGGTTTGGAGTTTAAAAATGAGACACTTAATGATATATCTGTATATACAAATATAGTATGGATTATGCTTTAATATTATAGTCAAATTTAGTTTAAAATATAATAACCATGCTTATGTTTTTTGTTTGTTTGTTTAAAGCTGAGGACTGAACTCAGGGCCTTGCACTAGATAGACAAGCACTTTACCACTGACCTAAGTCTGCAACCCCTATGCTTATGTTAAAAATGGCTTAAATAACATCTTTATTGCAAATCTAACTTAGATGCATTTTGCCAAAGTCTCTCAAATTTCTTGGAGGAAATTGACCTATGTGATAAATGTTGAACAAAAATTAAGCTTATATAAACAATATTAATAAAGAAGTTTTCAAAATCAGTTTGGTAAGTTCTCTGACAATCCAGAATTGGTTACCTATAAAGTCACGTGTGTTTTAAAACTTTAATGAACACCAGTGTGAATAGTATACATGATATAAAACTCAGTTCCTCACTGTCATTCAATCTAAGACCATGGCCACCATGACTATCTCTGTGCCATGTGAAGAGTAGATGTCACACAAATGAATCAAAGGTAGAAATGTAGAAAGTGGTCTATTTATGGTTGCTCACCTTGCAGGAGCTCTCTCTGAGTTTTACAAAACTGATGACTAAAGAACACTTTTTAAGCATTTAATAAGGAGTAAGAAACAGAGAATTTGACTATATTAGATTAGATTCATAGGAAGTGAAGAGCATAAATAATTGAATAAAAATGTCCATAAAAGCAACATTGATGGTTCAGAATCTGGTTTAATAGGATGGCTCATTCTTATCTCCCATTACTCAAAAAAAAAAAAAAAAAAAAAAAATGAAGTAGGAGGAACTAAGGTTTAAAGCTATCCAATGAGTTTTATAGAATTCTGGGATTCTGAATCACACTCTGTCTCTATTGCCTATCTCTCTGTGTGAAAATAAAATAAGGTAAGACAACTGTTGATATGAATAATTTCAAATAATGGGAACTGTTTTTATCTAACTATGGTGATAATTGAAGGTCTCAAAGTAAAAGATTTACTCACAAAAATGTATGTGATTCAAGAGTTGCATAAAGGACATATTCATTATAATAAATTAAAAATTATTGAAGTATAGTTCAATAAGAATTACAGAATGATTAAAAAACATTCTACTACTCATAGTCTCTCAATCTTCCAAGTTAAATAAATAAATAAATAAAAATCTTTTCATCCTTCCAACTAACGATATTAATATGAATAAGTTAAATCTATTCTGAGAAAAAACATTAACAACAAACTTTAAATTGCCTTTTGTTATATCAGTTTTTCAGAAATTGATTTATCAAAGTATATATTCAATATAAACTAAACCATTAAAACATACACTAAAACTATTAGAAGAGAAAGTGGGGAAGAGCTTAAAACACATTGGCAAAGGGGAAATTTTCCTGAACAGAACACCAAGGGCTTAAGTTCTAAGATCAAGAATCAACAAATGGGACCTCATGAAATTGCCAAGTTTTTCTAAGGCTAAGGGCACTGTCAAGAAGATAAAATTATGGCTAACGGATTGGGAAAGGATCTTTACCAATCCTACATCTCATAGAGGGCTGATGTCCAATATATACAAAGAATTCAAGATGTTAGGCTCCTGAGAATCAAATAGTCCTATTAAAAATGGGGTACAGAGCTAAACAAAAAATTCTCCACAGAGAAATACTGAATGGCCTAAAAGCACCTAGAGAAATTCTCAACATTCCTAGTCATCAGGCAAATGCAAACCAAAACTGCCCTAAGATTCCACCTCACACCAGTCAAAATGGCTAAGATCAAACACTCAGGTGACAGCAGATGCTGGTGAGAATGTGGAGAAAGAAGAATACTCCTCCATTGTTGGTAAGATTGCAGGCCATTACAACCACTCTGGAAATCAGTCTGCTGGTTCCTCAGAAAATTGGACATAGTATTACCTGAAGACCCAGTTATTCCACTTCTGGGCATATACACAAAATTTGTCACAACATATATCAAGGACACATTCTCCACCATGCTCATAGCAGCCTTATTTATAGTAGCCAGAAGCTGGAAAGAACCCAGATGTCCTTCAACAGAGAAATGGATACAGAAAATGTGGTACATTTACACAACAGAGTACAATCAGAGACTGCTTCACCTGGGGATTCACCACATATGCAGTCACCAAACCCAAGCACTATTGATGATGCCAAGAAGTGCTTACTAGGAGGAACCAGATATGGATGCCTCCTCAGAGGCATTGCAAGAGTCATACAGATAAAGCTGAGGATGCTTGCAGCTACATATCAAACTGAACACGGGGACCCCAATGAAGGTCTGAAGAAAGGTCTGAAGGAGCTGAAAGGGTTTAAAACCTCATAGGAAGACCAAAAATGATCAACCAAACAAACCCTCCACAACTCTCATGGACTAAAACACCAATCATTGAGCACACATGGAGAGACCATGGCTCTAGTTGCATATGTACCAGAAGATAGAATTATCTGGCATCAGTGGGAGAGGCCTTCATTCATTGAAGGCTCGTTTCTCAGTGTAGTAGAATGCCAAGGCACTGGGGTAGAAAGGATTATTGGGAGAGGGTGCACCTTCATGGAAACAAGTGGAGGGGGAGGAGGATGGTAGTGGGATGGAGGTGAAGGAGATCATATTTGAAATGCAAATACAGAGAATATCCAATGAAATAATTTGATAAAATAAAATAAAATGTACATATAAACTTTTTACTTAGCCAGCAACAGTATAATATTTCTCAATTTAAGAGAAAGACCTCAACCTTGTGATATTGAGGGCATTTTTACGATGAATTTCTTGATGTTGTAATGAAGGACTGGGCATTACAGGGAGACATATCTTTGTATAAATCATACTCAATCCTATTTCCAAACTTGATCCTGGGTACATCATAAAACATATAAGGCTAAAATTCTACTGATACAATATAAAATAAGTATAATATTGGGTCTTATGAAGATTAACTGGGATGCTGTAAATGAAGGGAACTCTCATGCCCTCATGGCGATTAAATACAGTGATTCTCACTCATGTCCAATTATGAATTTCTTTATAAATATCTTTATTTATCTTTTTTGTCTCATAAAAGTCAACACTTATAATTGTTGAATGCCAAGTGGCCTTGAGATTATTTTTATCTCTGGAGTATCTATTTAAATGAAAAATGATTTATATGATAATGAAAACTTCTATTTGTTTTTGCCCTTTCTTGGTCAAAATATCCACATGGGAATTATATATTTGCTCCAGGCTTTTAATATCAAATTGCTGGTAATCTGAAGATCATAATATGAGTAACTATATTATGCTATTTATGAAGAATCAGTATGCACCTTAACATTCTTATCTGCTTCATAGTTGACATTTTTCCTGTAATTTTTGTATGTCTGTAAATTCCAAGTTACAAAATACTGTCAAAATATCAGTCAGGTTTCAATACCAAATAATAGAAGAATTTACTGTGTGAATTCTTCTATGGAAGTGTTTCAATTGTGGTTTCTGAGTGCCGGACAATTTGGTAATGGGGCAATTTACTTTTCCAAATATCTTTCTCATACTCGAATTGATAGCTGCCATCTCTTTGTTGTGAGTCATCAGAATAAAAAGATAATAGCATGCCAATCAGACAAATAGAGATGTAGACTAAATCTTAAACAAAAGGGATTATTTAGACATCTTCATGTTAATTTTAACTCTTACAACATGAATCTATGCATTATTTCAGGTTTTATGATTTTGATCATCTTCTTAATCTACTTGTTAATCGTCAAAGTATTTATTTATCTCAGAACTGAATATCTGTTTCATGTGTTCTTTTATGTTATTAACCTGAAAACAAGTTGATAAGCATAGACACTTTATTATGGCAGCAGAATAATTGTGGTGCACCAAATTGCCAAGTTGAAAAGAAAATAGAAATAAATATTATGAAATAAATGGGGGAAGTTAAACAGATTATAAGAAAATAAAAAAGAGTGTGTAACCATGCAACTTCATGGACAGTGACTACACATACAAGCAAATGAAAGCAGCTGACCACGTACCCACACACCTTGGCAGAGGTGCACTCCACACTCGCCGGCCACCGCCAAGACAGATGATCTCAGAAGAACCCTCCAGTCGGTAACCCGATGAGCATGAGAAGGCCAGCGTGTCCCCAACTCCAAAGCTGAATCCAACTCGGCTTCCATATTGAGGAATCCCAGGGTCTTCACAAGGCTCAAGGTTATATTCTGTAAAGAGTAAATAAGTCACCCAGAAAAAGAGATATGAGAGGAATCATTGTCAATTCCCATTTCTTACATTTATGGCCTTGTTATATAATGTGTAAGAGCACTAATATGCTGTGTGACACTTAATTTTCTTTTTTGTGTGTTACATTTAATGGCTAAAAAAAAATACTTTCATCTGTGAAATTCAGTGAGAATGGGAAAATGTTACCTGAGTGATAAGCTCAAAATCTGAGCACCTACCTCAAGATGTTCTTTTTGGCATTATAAAACTTTTCCACTTCACAGAGTTTTAAATTAGAGTAATGACGTGAGAGATGCATATTTCCAAACAAAAGTGCATTTGGAATGAAATCATCGGTAAAAAAAAATTACAATTCTCTTAATGGCTTTAATTTAAATGGCCCTTGTACCTCTAGACTCAGGCATTCAATTAACCCATATTCTGGAAAATATCTTCAGATGGAGATTTTTATGTAAGAAAATGAAACACCCAACAGTGGTAATGATAACTTGATAAATGTAGGCAGAAACCCTTTCTAGGCAATAAAGAGAACAGAGAAAATACATGACCACGTAGTTTTAAGAATAACAGAAGGGTTGTTTATACATTACAATAATAAATGTGTAATAAGTAACAAACATAATGTTTTCAAATTGGCATCTAATTTACTTTCTAATTTGTTTTTATAGAGAGAAATAGCTATCCTATTATAACTATAAGGTACAAATTCATGTTGTAGGGTTACTTTTCTTTATATACCTTGGCCTAATAATAACCTTTCATGAAAGTCGAATCATACTACCATTGTGATTTTAAATTAAGATCCTTGTAGGATATTTATGGTAGAATTGAATATGACTGAATGGCGTAAGATTCTAGGCATCAGGAAAGAATCCTCACATAGGTTAGGGCTTACGCTCTAGCACTGGTATCTTAGATACACAGCTAAGATTTCCTGTCTCTGAGTTCATCCTTTTCATAAGTGGTAACATTGCAATGGGAGATGAATGGGGCAGATGCATTTCTATCTCCTCCATTTTTGTTACAACTGTTAGTTGATCAATGGTTTAATTAAAATATATATTATACTGTATTTTTTTAGTGGGAGAAAGAGTTACAATCCCACATGAAACTTTAGACCAGGCATTATACTAAGAGAATTATTTGTTTCTAAACAATTCTTTAATGTATGAATGTCTTCTCATAGTTTTTCTTGTAGGCTGTAAACCCCAAAATAATAAAGCAAGTTTACTTTTTATGTTTGTCAGTCAGTATATATTTATGAGACACATAAAGCTAGATCGATTTTACTATTTTAAGTCACATTTTCTTTTGGAGTTCAATTGAAACAACACAAAAGAATATTGTATAGTTTTATATATAGTTACTTATACATAATTTATGTAGAAAAATATTTTATATATCAAAAATTTGCTTTTATATTTAGAAGGTATTTTAGCTGGCTTTAGTTATTAGAATGTCATATGAGTTTAAGACAATGACAGTTAAATGATTGTAATTTTAGTAACATTTTAGAGGATTTACTTACTAACTTATTACTCTTTTATCTGCCTTTTCTTTACTGTTTAACATTGTGTGGCTACCCCAAATCTTGAAAGCATTTCCATACTTGCTGAGAGTTTATTTTTCCTTTGTTTTTCTACTTTAAAAATTTTTATGGTTTCTGCAATTTTTTTTCTTTTTAGGGATGTTAAAAATAATTTTATAAATGTCGTTATTTTAGGTTCAAAATAGTTCTGGATTCTTTACTTTCTCACCAGAGAATGTGATGTTAAATCCTTCATATGATATTGAGAAGTCAGAAATGAAGCGCAGCTGAGCCCTGAAGTTTCCATAGAGACCAGCATTGATCGTTGAAGGAAGCTCTGAACCAGTGAGTCGGGCCAGTGGTTGGGTAAAACTACCGTTCTCTGTGATCAGTAAGTAGTCGTGATGGTCTTCTAAGTGAAGAGTGTGGAAGTTGAACTGCACACCTATGGATCAGAAATACAAAGATCAGTCTTGCATTGTACAAAGCATTTTCATATATGGACAAAGAATATTCATATACCATAGAAAGTGGTCATCAATCTTAAGCCTTTAGATGCTTGATTTTTTTGGAAAACTAATTTCTCTGCTGTCAAAAATTGTAAATGTACAGAAAAATTATTGTCCTTTGTGTTTCCTTCAGCTTCCTTATGAAAAATATGCTTGGTAAAACCCTAGAAACCCTGGGAAAATGTTTGAAATATATGAATTTAATATTTATATTTTCAAGGAAAATACATATCCTTGGCATCTTACTGGCAACAATCTTGCATGCCGTCTTCTTTACTTCTTCAGCATCTTCAAACAACATAAAAAAATGGTAACCAATGACGTATCCCTAAATTTTCAAATAAGTCTAAATCTAGATAGAAAAATAAATAAACACAGTGATAGCAAGAGGGTGAGAAATGTGACTGTTTATTTATCTTATACTTTTCAAACTTTTCTTTTAATATGCCACTCTTAAGAAAAAACAAGAGCAAACTGGCACTGTAATCCAATATGAGAAAATGAACTTGCACATTTTTATATTTAAGTGTGTTCTGATACACATGGATTTTTTGAGGAAAATTTAAGTTTTCTGCTAAGTATTGATGTTGATAATGACCTTGTCAAGTATTTTTTTTCTGTTTTGCTTTGGTCTGTGGTTCCATTCTTTCTACTGCTAAAATAGACTTGCAATGGGGGTGAAGAGACTATCTGGTACAGAGAAATAACTAAGTTATTAGTTATTGTACTTATTTAATTCTAGAGAGTAAGTGCTAATATTTACCATATCACCAACCCTTGGCTGGACAGTGAATGAAAGGATGTTGTTATTTATCAAATAATAAAATAATCATTACAATCTGTTTTCAGTTCTGCAGGAAATACCATCTTAAAAGTTCTGCTAAACTCAGTTAAACAAAAATTTAAATTGAAAACCTCTATCTTTACTCTAGAAGGAAGATTGAAAAGATTATAAGAACACCATGTCCTGCTGAGGAAAAAGACTCATAAACCAACCTTTCAAATACTCTGCAAAGGGCTTTGAAGTTAAGTGGTGTGAGTCAATATAGCTCTGTGGAAGTTATCAGACATTTCTGAAGGCAGTGACCTTCAAAACAGAAGTGGGCTGAAGAACAGGCTTGGGTCAGGCATCAGAAATAAGACAGGCAAAGACACAATTCTAACAGGGAGTAGACAGAAGCTCTTGGGTATAAAAAAAAAAAAAATCACAGTTTTTTCCCATTCTCATGTGAATGGCTCTTTATGATGGTCTGGTGAGATAACTTATGTGAGAGATGTTCTTGTAAAATTTTGACCTTGAAGTCAAAATAGTGCTGATGTCTTAGTTTTTCTTATTCGCTTAATCCATGATAGCTTTTAAGGGGCTCTTGGAAATTTTATTTTCAACTTGTAAACTCATAGGCTTGTACATGCTTTATACATTATGATTTAAGATATTCTTATGAATGTTATATTTTTGCTAGCTCTCCATCTCTATAAGACAGTATTTTTATATTTTTATTTGTTTTGTTCTTTTTTAGAGGAACTCATTGTATATGTCAACTCCCAACTTGAAATTACAGTCACCCTGACTCAGACTTTCTAGGGCTAAGTTTAAAGATAAGAGCTAACATGATCAACTGAAAGTAACACTGTAAAGAGATTATTGGCCGTATATTTGGAAACTTCTTAAATCTTTATATGCTATTCATTGTTCTTATAAAGTTAACAAAATACTGACTTTTCACTGAAGTATGAGAATATTCCAGCTCTTAACTGCCAATAAAAGTGGAAAGAAATTAATCTTAAAATTCGATTATGGAATATTTCAGTCAAAATCGTGATGGAATTTAATAGAACTAAATCTATAAGTCTGTTATGAGCACAGAAAAATACCCGTTACATAGATAATTACAGAATACTGGGTATTGCTGATAAATAAAATTTACCAGCCCAGCAGTAGGAACTGGTCATAAGAAGACAGCAACATGAGGGAAATCAGTGTAGCCTGGGAAAGGTTAGAATGTTATTTTCTTCCAACTAAGCTTTTCTCTCAACTTGAAGTCCTTCCTTTCACTTTGCCTTGCTTTCAGAACAGTGCTTCAACCAAACCTTCCTTCAAAGGAAGCCACCTAAACCCACATTCCTTGGTATTCAAAGAGGATTTCATTAACACTTACAACCTGTAAAGATGTGAAGCCTTAAGTGTTAATTAAACCTCTGTTTACACAGCAAGCAGCATGTCACCCTACATTTTCTTGTATGATATTAGAGGGTTTATTTTAAATTTGCTTAATCCACTGCACAGTGAAACAATGGGACTTTTGCATTCATTTCCAACAGAAAGTTCTGTATCCTAGAAAGCAATACAAACCAGCTTTATAACATTAATGACCCACTGTATCTGCGACTTCCTGTATTCCCACTTTATCAGTTTTTCCCAATAGTTTTTCAGCAACTTCATGAAACCTAACTATATCCACCCATATTTAATCCTAACCTCTCTTAAAATCAGGTAGAATTTTAATCAAAGCACATTTCTGTTATAAAGACACAAACTTACATTTGAGAAAAACAAGCTTTTAAATTCCGATGGTTATTTTCTTATGGCTAATTTCTATGCTTTCGCTTTACTTTGGTTTTCAATAGTCAGAATAAAATAAGTAATAATTGTCTAAGAAAACCAGTCAAAGCAGAATGTAAAGATCAGTCTCTGAATCCAGGTAAATAACAAATCGCTATTAGTACTTCAATCCTGTGGGATAATAATCTTCTCGGGTATGCTACTGTGCTGAAATGTCTGGCTTCTTTTCTAGTCCAATTCCAACAGCTCCAAGTAAGTACTGTGCCTCACACACCGCCTTTAATGAGTCTACTTACTTTTAAAAGACATGGAGGAAACCCTACTACTCCCATAGCACAATGTCAAAGTCCATTTTTATGATGTGAGACATATATGGTGTTTGGTTCTCAATAATTTGGCACAGATGTGTCTATGGAGTGGTTATAACTCTACATCATTATAATAGTGCTTTATAAACAAATATATGTAAATATTAGCTAGGCTCCATGCAATGCCAGTCTCTTTCGGTTTTAATTAAAAATCAAAATTAATAAATTAATACTATTACTGCACTACAGCATAAATAGGGCAGATAATGCAACAAAATTTTGCTTTAAAAATGAGCACAGTATATTCCTCTCGAAAAGCTTAATAAACCTGCGCTGCATTTTTTTTTTCATGATGAATTTTCTTTTAGGACTTACGTAGTTTTAGACACGGAAAAAAATGACTAAAATAAAAATAGCCCTGAATGAAAACTCAAATGATGATCCAATATTCTTGAATAAAACAAATTACCTTTTCCATGGGTTACATCCACTGTCCACGTGCAATTCAGAGAGTTGGGATAAAATTCTGGGTAACCAGGGGATAAGATGGTTCCACTAGGCCCTCTCACATCCCCGCCACACAATGCTGGAAAGACAAAGAGAATGCCACCATCAGTCACCCTTGGAGAGGCAGGGGCTGAACAAATCTCTCATCTCCTCTCTTGAAACAGGATGAGTCCCATTATGTTTGTCTAATCAACTTCCTGGTAATGAGAGAAGTGTGTGAAAACCTCTTCCGGATGCAGCTAAATCCTCTCATGCATTGCAGTAGCAGGGAAGGAAAATGTATTAATAGTCTTTGAGAATTATCTCTTGCCCCCAGAGAACGGAGCCCAGCACTGCACATTTGAATTTGAAGTATATCCTTCCTCTTCTAATTATAAGCAGCATTTGCATAAATGGATGGTCAATTAAACATGAGTAATTAATTGTTTCACAGCTTCTCTTATTAAACACTAAGAAATGAGTTAATTATGCAATACTGTTTTCTATAGATTCATGAAGGGATACGTGTCACGCAATCATGGGATTTCCTAGAGGAGTGAAGGAAGTTGGGAACACTTTGAAGTCTTCATTGGTCCTGCAGTCACTGAGAACTGAAGACCGTAAACAAAGAACAATTATTGCAGGGAATCCACATGGCACAGCTCTATTGGTAATAAAGTTTATAAGTAACCTATCAGAAAAATCAAGGCAAATATTTCTTTACAATGTACCAGTGAATAAATTAGCTCAATCTACATTCATGTACCTTGAGAAAAATGTTGATATCTTCTACATTTATGTAAATGTATAGAAGTCATATGTGCTTATCATATACGTTGAAATCAACAATCAAATTTTACCTGTGTTAAAAATTAAAAGACACCAATAATAGACGTAGGCCAGAATTTACACTATTTTCTACATGGACAGGCAGACATCTTTGGATATAAACAGGGTAGTCAGAATCCTAAACACAGCATGATCTATCTCTGCATTGTCTCTGACATGCTTTCCCTAACACAGTAGAAATTCCAATGAGAAATGTTATTTACTACCATGATCATTGTGTTTTTACAAGTATCGGTTCTGATACCGGGAGGACTCAAGTCAGTCTGGCTGCTCTTCAGCTTGACCTAACTGGAAATGACTAAAACCTTAAAGGAACGGTATAAATATAAATACTTCCACCTTACCCCAGTCACAATGGCTAAGATCAAAAGTTCAGGTGACAGCAGATGCTGGCATGGACGTGGAGAAAGAGGAACACTCCTGTACTGTTGGAAGATTGTAAACTGGTACAACCACTCCTTTAATCTGTCTGGCAATTTCTCAGAAAATCGAACATAGTACTACCTGAGGAACAGTTATACCACCCCCGGGCATATACCCAAAAGTAGCTCCAACATCTAACAAGGGCACATGCTCAACGGTGTTCATAGCAGCCTTATTTATAATAGAAGCCAGAAAGAACCCAGATGTCTTTTAACAGAGGAATGGATATAGAAATTGTGGTACATTTGCACAATGTATTCCTACTCAGCTATCAAAAACAAGTTCACAAAATTCTTAAGCAAAGGGATGAAACTTGAACCTATTATCTTGAGTGAGGTAACCCAGTCACAAAAGAGCACTCATGATATGCACTCACTTATAAATGGATACTAGTCTCCCCCCAGCAACCCAAATATAATATTTGAATGTAAATACAGAGAATATCCAATAAAACTGAAAATAAAAAAAGAAAGAAAGAAAGAAAGTCTGGCCCAGAGAATCTGTGTTGAAGCTCTCTCATTGGTAATCATCATTATTGTATTTTTCAGTCTCTTTTTAATGTTTTGGAAACCTATATTGTGTTTCTGTGATTGGTCTCACAACTTTACCATTATAACTATGACTCTCAATGTCATTATTTTAATGTTTTTGTCTGTCATCTCTCTCTCTCTCTCTCTCTCTCTCTCTCTCTCTCTCTCTCTCTCTGTCTCGCTCTCTGTGTGTGTGTGTGTGTGTGTGTGGGTATGATGTACACAAATGTACACGAGTTCACAAATGTGTAGTCACACATGTGCATACTAGTAAGTTTACATGTTTGATTTATGTAGAGACTTGCAAGTCACATGTCTATGTATTATTATCTGCTTTCACTACTCTAGTTAGTCACTTTCTTGGGACTTATCTGTGTCTGTCTCCCAAGTAGTAGATTACAGGTAGTGCCATTTCTGCCCCAAGCTTTTAAATGCTTTCTGGGAATCTGACCTTAGGAAAGTACTTGGTGCATTAATCCCCTCACAGATGCCCAATTTTGAACTTAATTCTACCGGCTTCAATTCAATCTCCTTTTATCTTAATGTTTCGGCATTATTTCTGATATCTTTTAAGAGATCTGTGTCTTCTACATTTTCACTTTGCAATTGTCTTTCATTTTATTGAGACTATTTTCTATCACTGTCTTTAGCCTACTCATCTGTACCCACATGATAGTTTTTATCTTACTAAGTGAGATAGTTCCATGTTGCAAGTGTTTTAAATTGAGCTTTCTTCATAAGATTATCACTTATAAGAGCCTAAGGTGCATGTGAATACTTAAAATGTACCCATCTTATTGTAATTTTATATCAGAAGTTGTGTTAGTTGGCAAAGTCATTAATATCAGCTAATTCATAAACATACAAATTTCTCAGAACCATTGTCCTTCTAAAAGCTTCCAAATTCCATAGAATGGTCAAATGGGTCAAAGAACATAAATATCTTATTAGACCCAATCATGGTACATCTTCAATAGTAAGACCAGTTTATCTTATTAGGTATATTTACATCCAGTCTTTAAAGATGTATTTAATTTTAGTTATCACTATGCCTGTGCCTGCATGCTTTGTGAGGATGATGTGTGTTCCCGGTGTCCATGGAAGCTAGAATAAAACATCAATTCTCCTGAGATATTGAGCTTTAGAAAGTTAGTAATTATCTTTCAGTTGCTAGGAAATAGATTCATGTCCCAGGAAAAAACATGTTCTCTTGTTTTCTGAGCTACCTTCCACTGTTACAAGTATTTTATTTTATACAATTTTGCACATTATATAAAATTATGCTGCTTTTTTTACTAGGTTACTTTTTTCTTTCTATTTTTATTGCATGTTATATTTATTTACATTTCAAATGTTATACTTTTTCCAGGTTTCCCCTCTGGAAAGCCCCTATCCAACTGTCACTCTCCCTGCTTCTATGAGAATGCCCCCTACACACTAATCTGCTGTTTCTTCCCCAACTTGGAATTTTCCTACACTGGGTCATCTATCGTTTACAGGACCAAGGGTCTCTCCTCCCATGGATGTCCTACAAGGACATCCTCTGCTTCATATGCAGCTAAAGCCATTGGTAATCCATGTGTACTCTTCAGTTGGTAGTTTAGTCCCTGGGGACTCTGGGGGTCTGTTTGGGTAATACTGTTGTTTTTCCTATGAGGTTGCAAACTTTGTTAGCTCCTTCAGCCCTTTCTCTAATTCCTACATTGGGGAGCCCATGCTCAGTACATTGGTTGGCTGCTAGTATCCAACTCTGTGTTTATCAGGCTCTGACAGAGCCTCTCAGGAGGCAGCTGTATCAAGTTCTTGTCAGCAATCACATCTTGGCATCCCCAGGAGTGTTTTCCTTTGGTGGCTATCCATGGGGGGGGGTCCCCCAGTGGGACAGACTTCAATGGCCTTTCCTTCAGTCTCTGTTTTACACTTTGTCTCCATATTTCCTCCCTTGAGTACTTTATTCTCCCTTCTAAGAAAGACTGGATCATCCTTCTTTTGATCTTGAATCTTCTTGAGTTTCATATCATCTGTGAATTTTATCTTGGGTATTCGGAGTTTTAAGCTAATATCCACTTATTAGTGAGTACAGACAATGTGTGCTATTTTGTGAATGTGTTACCTCACTCCAAATGATATTTTCTAATTCCATCTATTTGCCTAAGAATTTTGTGAAGTCATTGTTTTTAATAGCTGTGTAGTACCCATTTTGTAAATGTGCTAGATTTTCTGTATCCATTCCTCTGTTGAAGGACAGCTGGGTTTTTTCTACCTTCTGGATATTATAAATAAGGCTGCTATGAACATAGTGGAGCATGTGTTTTTGTTATATGTTGGATCGTCTTTGGGGCACACGGCCAGAAGTGATATAGCTGGATCCTCAGGTAGGAAGATGTCCAATTTTCTAAGAAAACTTCAGATTGTTTTCTAGAGTGGTTGTACCAGCTCTTTTTGGGTTATCTGCTTCCTTCTGTTCTAGGGCTTTTAGCTGTGCTGTCAGGTTGCTGATATAAGCTCTCTCCAGTTTCTTTTTGCAAGCACTTTGGGCTATGAGTTTTCCTCTCAGTTCTGCTTTCATTGCATCCCATAGGTTTGGGTATGTTGTGTTTTCATTTTCGTTGAATTCTAGAAAATCCTTAATTTCTTTCTTTATTTCTTCTTTGACCCTGCTATTGATTAATAGAGCCTTGTGTAGTTTCCAGTTGTATGTGGGCTTTTTGTTGTCTTTGTTGTTTTTAAAGACCAGCCGTAGACCATGGTGATCTGAGAGGATGCATGGGACTATTTCAATCTTCTTATATCGATTGAGGCTTGTTCTGTGTCCAATTATGTGGTCAATTTTCGAGAAGGTGCCATAGGTTGATGAGAAGAAGGTGCATTCTTTTACTTTAGGGTGATATGTTCTGTAGATATCTATTAATTCTAGTTGGTTCAAAGTCTCTGCTAGTTTTGCAGTGTCCTTGTTCAGTTTCTGTTTCCATGATCTGTCCATTGGTGAGAGTGGGGTATTAAAGTCTCCCACTATTATTGTGTGGGGTGAAATGTATTTTTTGAGCTTTAGTAGGGTTTCTTTTATGAATGTGGGTGATTTTTTATTTGGAGCATATATGTTAAGGATTGAGAGTTCCTCCTGACAGATTCCTCCGGTAATGAGTAAAAAGTGTCCTTCCTTATCTTTTTTGATAACTTTTGGTTGGAAATTTACTTTATTCGATATTAGAATAGCCACGCTAGCTTGCTTCTTTGGACTGTTTGCTTGGATGTCTCTTTATTGGGGAGTTGAGTCCATTTATCTTAATAGATATCAAGGAATAGTGGTTTCTGTTTCCTGCTCTTATTGCTTTTGTAGGTTGAGTTGTGTCTGTGTCTTTTTCTTATTTGGTTTTCTTGCTTAGGCGTTTTCTTGTTTTTACTAGGATGTAGTTCCCTTCTTTGTATTGGGTTTTCCACCTATAATTCGTTGTAGTGCTGGGTTTGTGTTCAGATATTGTGTAAATTTTGATTTGTCTTGAAATATCTTCATCTCTGCATCTATGGTGATTGATAGTTTTGCTGGGTATAGCATCTTGGACTGGCACTTGTGCTCCCTTAGGGCGTGCATAATATCTGTCCAGGCTCTTCTAGCTTTCATAGTCTCTGTTGAGAAATTGGGTGTGATTCTGATTGGTCTGCCTTTATATGTTACCTGACCTTTTTCCCTCACTGCTTTTAATATTCTTTCTTTGCTTTGGGCACTTGGTGTTTTAACTATAATGTGTCAGGAGGAATTTCTTTTCTGGTCCAACCTATTTGGAGTTCTGAAGGCTTCTTTTATGCTCGTGGTCATCTCATTCTTGAGGGTAGGGAAGTTTTCTTCTATGATTTTGTTGAAGATATTTACTGTGCTTCTTAGTTTATACTCTTCTTCCTCTTCTATTCCTATTATCCTTAGGTTTGGTCTTCTCATTGTGTCCTGGATTTCCTGGACATTTTGGGTTAGGAGCTTTTTGTGTTTTGCATCTTCTCTGGCTGTTTTGTCTATGTTTACAATGTTGTCTTCTGCCCCCGAGATTTTCTCTTCCATCTCTGGTAGTCTATTGGAAATGCTTGCTACTGTGACTCCTGATTTCTTTTTTAGGTATTCTACCTCTCGGGTTATCTCTTTTAGTGTTTTTTTTATTGTGTCAATTTCCTTTTAAAATTCCCTCTTCCATTCCTTCATCTCTTTGGATCTGTTTTCCTCTAGTTCTTTGAGTTCTTTGAGTGTTTTTCTTGTTTCCTCTTTTAAAGCCTGTGAATCTTTTTGCTTTTCCTCCCATTCTTGTTTAAGTATCTCTATCAGCATCTTGAGGTATGATTTCAGGTCTGTGTCTTCTTTTTCTGGAGTGTTTGGCATTCCAGTGTTTGCTGTTATGGGAGAGCTGGGTTCTGGTATTGCCAGGTTGTCTTGGTTTCCTTGGGACATTCTCTTTTGCTTTCCTCTTGCCATCTTGTTGTCAGTGATATGTTCTTGCCTTTCCCATGTATCTGGTCTGTGTCCCTGGATCTCTACTGGTCCAGGTGTCAGATTGGCCGAGCCCTGTTCTGCACCCTGAAGTCGCCGCTGGGTTGAAACAGAAGTTCCAAAGTTGTATTCCTGGTCCATGGATCAGGCAGAGCTGGTGGTGGGCTTACCGTCCACACTCCGCAGAGATCTCTCTGCTCCCTGGCTGCCCAGATCTCCTACTCTCCAGTCTTTAAACCTCCTCAGAGTTGTTTTGTATTGCATTTTCCTAATGAGTAAGGCTGTTGAACATTTCTTTAGGTGTTTCTTGGTTATTTGAGATTCCTCTGTTGAGAAATCTTTGTTTAGCTCTGTACCCCATTTTTAAACAGAGTTATTTGATTCTCTTGAATGGAACTTCTTGGTTTCTTTGTATACTCAATAATACTTATAAAAACTGAATCCAAGAACACAACAAAATGATCATCCATCATGATTAAGTAGGCTTCATCCCAGTGATGCAGTGATGGTTCAATACACAGAAATCCAATTATGGATTCCACTCTGTAAGCATACTCAAAGGGGGAAAGAAAACACACAATCATCTCATTACATGTCGAGAAAACGTTTGATAAAATTCAACACCCTTTCATGGCAAAACTTTTTGAACAATGAGAAATTGAAGGTTCATACCTAGACATTGTAAAAGCAATATAAAGCAAACCAGTAGCCCACATCAAACTAAATTGTGAGAAACTTGAAGCAATCCCACTAAAATCAGAAACTAGACAAGGAAGCCCACTCTCTCCCTACCTATTCAATACAGTACTTGAAGTCGTAACTAGAGCAAATAGATAACAAAAGGAGGTCAAGGGAATAGAAATTTGAGAGGAAGAAGCCAATATATCACTATTTGCAGAGATATCTTAATGTACTTAAGTGACCACAAAAATTCCATCAGAGAACTTCTAGCCCCAATAAATACATTCAGAAAAAGTAACGGGATATAAAATTAACTCAAGCAAATCAGTACCCTTCCTTTACTCAAAGAATAACCAGGCTGAGAAAGAAATTAGGGAAGTGACACTCTTCACAATCATTCCAAATAGTATAAAATGACTTGGTTTGACTCTATCCAATCAAGTAAAAGATCTGTATGACAGGAACTTCAAGTCTCTGAAGAAATAAATTGATGAAGATCCCAAAAGATGGAAAGATCTCCCATGCTCATGGATTTTTAGGGTTAATATATTAAAAATGGCCATCTTGCCAAAAGATTCAATGCAAAGATTCTACAGATTCAATGCAATCCCCATCAAAATTCCAACTCAATACTTCATAGAGTTTTAAAGAGCAATTTGCAAATTCATTTGGAACAACAACAACAACAATAAAAAAACCCAAAAAACAGAATAGCTTAAACTGTTCTCATCAATGAAACAACTTCTGGGGGAATCACCATCCCTGACTTCAAGCTGTATAACAGAGCATTGGTGATAATAACTTCACGGTATTTGTACATTCAGCCAAGTAAGTATATCAATGGAATTGAACTGAAGATCAGCAATTCTTCTTTATTCGGTAGTTCTTGATTATTTCCAATGCCCTAACTGTTCACCCTGCAGAAAATAAGTGACTATGGAGTACTTAGTCATAAGTGGGGTGTCTACGTGAAAGTCTCTTCTCCCAAGTCATAGAAATAACTGCACAAAAAGGATTAGAAACATAGTAAAAGTTTATAGATGATGAAAAAAAATCTGTATTTTTTTCTAGGCACAGTTTTGCAGCCACACATGAACTCAAAGCAGTTGGATTATTCTGCTCAAGAACTGTCTAAGCTCAAAGTAGAAAAATAAAATACACGTATTAAGAAAAAGACTGGTCATGATCTTTCATCCCTTGAAGAGGAACAATTATTATTGAATAAATACCAAGAAAGAAAAGCTCCTGAACAAAAACTTGAGGGCTCTTTGGAAAGTCTTGTGTTGGTTGGTGCTTTTGGTGGGGCAAAGAGTATCTTAGCTGACATCACTCTCTTAATCAGCCTGTGTCTGCGGAAGTGGCAAGAAGCCACCAGCATACCTCCAAAACTCTTGTGGTCAGTTTCTCTCTATGGAGTTCCACCAACTTGAGCTCCAGTGTACATTGTAGGCTGGACCAATATATGTGTGCTGTTAGTGCACAATCCCACATCTCATGTCCTTTCATATGCTTGATTTAGCAAAATATCTCTTCACTTGGGTCTGATTCAGTAAAGATTTTTTTGTTTTTTTGTTTTTTTTTTAATGAGTCTGCCTGAGCCTATAACCTCTGTCTGCTTCAGTAGAATGTTTCTGTATGTGTATACTTTAGGAAAATAATACTTTTTGTGTTTGCCCCAGCAAAACAGCATCCAACACAGCTGACTTTCCAAACAACCCTTAAGTTTCCGCTTGAGGTTTGTTTTCTTTAAAGTATGACCCCGGGAAGGACTTAACAGTTTTAGTGACTGGCAATACAAATAATTGAGCACAAAAGAGAGTTGTTGTTGTTTTGTTTTTTTAAAGTGGGATTATAAATTTGAGTGGATATAGAATGTGCAGGTAGAACTGGGAGGACATAGAAAAAAGAGATAAATGTGATCGAAGTATAATGTATGAGATTCTCAAGAAATTTAAATTTTTTTAAAAAACAACACAACTTTAAACATGGAATAATTATGACTTAATATTAATGTTTTTCTTATCTGTTATGTATATTTGATAAATTGCCAGATTTCAAGATATGCTCATCCTAACATTTTCAATATTTATGTTGATTCTTAGTTTACAAACAGGGACATTTTGTAAAATTGATGATAACTTACCATCACAAGTTGGCAGGGGATGACTCCACCAGTGATTTTTCTCACAAAGAAGGGGCTCTTCATGGCTCAGTCGGTATCCTGGATCACAACTAAAGGAAACAGTTGACCCAATGGAGAAATCGTGGCCATATCTACGACCATGAACAGGGATGCCAGGGTCCAGGCAAGAGTATGTGTTCACTGTAACACCTGAGAATCAAAGGCAGAAAAACCAAGAGACTTATTGGATCCGATTCACTAAAATTATTCCTATTTCATCAAACAATAAAATTAGCTTAAATTTACAAATAAATGAATGTACTTGAACAGTTTAAGCATATTTTCTTTACCATATCCTAATGTAAGGATAAAATTTATGTCATTTATTTTGTATTTGAGTAACAAAAAAGTTTGTCCATTAGAAAATATTATATATATATTATGTATATTACAAATGTAACAGTCACAGTATTAATTACTCATTGAAGATATTATATCACACCTAAAGATCTAAATACAAAATAAAATTGTTTTGCATTTAAAAATAGAAATAGTAGAATTATTTAATATATGAAAAATATAGACATCATTTTCTAAAAAAAATAATTTAACTCAATATATTTACTTGCAAGTGTTTTCAATAGTCTGTTATTTTTCATTATGGATTTTTTTAAAGGTATTCTTTTACATGATTCATGATCTCTGAATAAGATCTTTCTTTAACAAAAATATGTTTTTATTCTCATTGAAAGAACACTCATGGTGCTTTTAAAAATTTGCTGTACTCTACTTAAAAACTTCATTTATTTAAGTCAATCATTCAACAGTAGTTGGCCTCTTGTGCTTTATAGTTTTGTGTTATCCTAACACAAGTTTAACTCATCTGAGATGAAGGAATCTCAGTTTCAAAAATTTGTTCACAAGATAGGGCTTCAGGCAAGCCTGTAGGGTATTTCAGTCATTGATGAGAGAAGGACCAGCCAATTGTCAGTGGTACCATCCCTGGGCAAGTCATCTTAGACTTTGTAAAAAGCAGGCTAGGCAAATGAGCAGCATATAAACATGGTCTCTGCACCAGCCCCTGTCTCCATGATCCTGTACTATTTAGTTCCATATTCTCATAGCCCATGTTATTTTATTATTGCCATACTGTACTACTAGTGACACCAAATTCAAGATAACTCTGCCAGAATTTAATGTGAGCAAATTAAACACAACTATCTTACTATCTTAAAATTCAATTATCTACCAGATAAGCTTTCCCACCAACTGGGTAAATCCTCACTAGTTTTATACCTTCAGTTCCTGGGAAAACCCTATTGGTCCCCTTTATTAAGACAATCTTAGGATTTAGCCACATAGCTTTTATTGTCTCTGTATGTCTTAAGCTTTTTCTTAAACACAAGACCACAGTTATGTTTCCTTCAACTATATGTCTAAAATGCAATTGTGGGTATGAGGACTGAAGATGTGATTGATATTCAATATGAATTAGCGTAAGATGAAAATATTTGTCCTTCCTCTCCATTTTGACAATCCAACTGTAATGTAAATGGGTGTCTTTCTTTTCTGCCTCCCACTTTACTGATGCATGGAAAAGTATAAAGGAGTTGAAACAACCCGTTATTTCTATTCAAGATGTAGTTCACACCAATAGAAATGTTACATAAACAAGAAAATGGCTAGAAATTAGTAAGAGTTAATAACAACCAGTCATTTATATTACAATGTTGTTGCTAAATTATATTTTAATGATTTTCTAAATATTTACAGGATACACAATTTTGAGAACTTTGTATCCGTGTTATATTCAATTACACAACGTTGTTCTGACTTTTTTTTTATGATTGTAGAAATTTTTGGAATAAAATTTCCAAGTGGAGTTGATGATTGTTGTTACACATCATGAATTATTTTGGACATTTTCACTTCTGATTTTTAGCATATCTTTCTTGTATGGTGGTTTGACAATTGTTTATGGCTATAGATTTGTTGAGAACCCATTTATAATCTCAGGATGTTTCTTCTTCATGTAGTCAAGACAGCTTTACAAAACTTTATGTTTTGAAGATTTTAGATTTTATGAGATAGTTCCCTAAATACTTCCTGATATATATATATATATATGAATTTGTATTTTTGGCAAAAACAATGTAATAAACAGAAGATGCCCCATTAGGTAAAATTATAATTGTATAAATAATTAATACTACTCTGAAGTATGATAGCATATTTTTATGTGTTATGTGATGAAATCTAAACTTAATGCTATCTTAGTAGTAGAGTCTTTTTAAGCTTTATATGTTTGGCTTTGAACTTTCCTTAAAGTCTTTTTCTTATTTATTTTGATTTCTTATAACTAAAATATACTTATATCCCATTGTCCTTTCTGTTTCTTCCCTCAGATCCCTCAGATACATCTCTCCCTTTGTTCCCTTTCAAATTTATGACATCAATTTCTTTTGGTATTATTGCTATAAATATGTGCACACACACATAAATATAACTTGTTCTGTCTGTTTAGTGTGGCTTGCATGTATATAATTTTAGAGCTGACTACTTGGTATTGGCTAACCAATTAGGGGCTTATCTCTAGGAAGGACGATTTATCTTACTCTTAGAATTCCTTAGTTACCCAGAGTTCTTTTTCTTCAGGTAAGATAGCAGAGACAGATTATAATACAGAACACTAGAAAGTTGCCAAGACTGCCTGCTAGAAATAATGGGGAAGCATCACCTATAATTGCACAATATCATGTTTGCCTATACAAGGTCCAGAGAAGTACAGCATCAAGTGAAATTTAACATGGAAAGGTAAAACTATCTCTTTTCTTAGAGGAAAAAAAAAAGAAAAAAATGAAAGACATTGGAAACCTGGAGTGTGAGCATTAGTGTGTTTACAATAATTCCTTCCAGAGATTTGAATCAGATGGAGAAATAATGTTATTCTTACTAATTTGATTTTAAAAGTAGAGATTAATTAGCTGTCAAATACATTTTTAAAGTTCTGATAAACTGTCTATTGATGCTGAGCTCATTTAGAAAGGGGATTCATTTCATATAGTAAACTTGACTAATGAAATGGCAACTGATAACACGTTTCTGTTTCTTGGTAAAGACAAAAATCATGGCAGTATAAATCATTTTACAATAATAAACTGATTATAAGACTAATGAAATAAATCTGGGCGGAAGAGAGATCTAACATTCTTAAGTTCCTGGCTGCAGGATCCTGCCAGGTCTTTAGCAGTGTGAGCTGATCCTATTGCTCCGCACCTCTGTTCTTGGCTACCACTACTTTGTCTCTGAAGAACTGGCCACCAATAGTAGTCAAAATCTGGTTCCCTGGACTTATAAAGTGAATAATTACTCAACAGAAGGACTGCACTGGACCTAGATTTCTCATCTTTATGCCTCATTTCCTTAGGTTTTATATGAAAAAAAAAACCTGCTATCATTTATTAAGAATTTTTTGAGCTGCAGTTTTTACTCTGACACTTTGCACACAGGAGTCCATGTAATCCTTAAAATTGTCCTGTGATTGACATATGATGAACATCGTGTGAACTGGGAGATATTTAATGTATACAGCTGAGAATTAAAACTCCACTGATCTTTGTTAAGAATTAGTATTAGAATAGACATTTTAGATTGCATCCCTGGATCACTTATAAATTTAATACTTAAACTACCTTTCTAATTAAGATTATTTAGTTAAGTTTAATTTCCAAGTATTTGAGAACATTTTTTTTCTTTTTTACATTTTATACTATTTAGAGATACACTTCCATGTGGTAGTGTTTGAAATAAAGAAAGGAAAATTAATAGAGCAAAACAATATTATTTATAACACTATTTCAAATCTAAAAAATAATATAACATGTAATATTTAGAAACTCTATGAATCATTGGGCATTATTACCAAAGAAAGATACTCACAAAAAGTACAAAATAACACATTTCACATGCACTAAACTGATTCTGCGGTACTTGGATTGGCAATAGACTTGAGGAAAGGAAGAACTATGTAAGTGTATACTTCAAATAAAATACCTTGTAGCAACTTGTTTCTTAAGTTTCATCTACAAGAATTGTCTTTCATGTAAAAGTACAGAAACATTAATTTCATATATAATGTGGAGATTATAAATAAGGAAGTTTATGTTTACGTATGTATATATAAGTTTATGCACATACAAATATAACTATACACATAAGGTAACCAATGTAGTACAATAACAAATAGACACACATGCAAAATATTTGTAAATCAAAGGTACATTTCTACATAAATAATAGTGCTTAGAAAGAAAAAGCAGCACACACATGTGGGGCATATGTATTAAATATCAACACTAAGAAAGCAGAAAGTAGATTATGAATTTGAAGCCAGCCTCATCAACGTAGCAAGGTTTTACTCATCTAGGATTAGAAAGTGAGATCCTGTCAAACATTCATACAAACATACACACACACACACACACACACACACAGAGTCACAGACACACACCCACGCAGAGAGACAGAGACACACACACACACACATGCCTGCAGTCTGCACATGCAGACACACACACAAATGCATAAAATGCACAAAGAGAGACATACAGCTAATCATGTGTGAGGTCTGTACATGCAGACAAATATACACAGAAGGACATATGCACACAGATATAGAGGTGAGGCCTAAATATTTCAGATTTTAAAAATGTTAATATTACTGTACATAGACTTATGTTTTGCAGGAGAATGTAGTTATGATGCTGTGGAAATACAGGTCAGAAGACAAGTTCATGGAACCCTTGTCTACCTCCCACCTTTGTATGGGTTCTGAGATTCACCTTAGTGGGACAGACATGCCAAACTGTAGTCTTTATCTGCTAAGCTATCTTGCCAGTCCTACTTGAGACATTTTAAAAGGGAGCAGTGAACTCTAAGCTGATTATTCGGCAGTGATTCTCACACTTTGAGTTAGAGCTTGTTTTAACAGATTCTTTTTGCTATTATATCAACCGTAAATATGTATGTTTCACACTCTTATATTCATATTTTTAATCTTTTATATCAAACAAAATTGAATAATTGATATTGGAAATGTTTGTAACTCATATAAGTAAAATATGCTATACATATGTTTTGCATTGTGAGTGTTGAAGGAATGCTATTGTTAGCACTATATCAGAGTAAATCGACTACAGGTTAACTTGTCTCTCTAAGCAATATACAATGATGAAAACATAAATGTGCTAAACTTATTTGATATTTTGGACATTCATGATGTATTTCTTTTTATATGAATATAAGGTAACTACCACTTAAAAATGTATTGTACCATTTACTTGTGTAAAGACAATAAAACATATACTTTTTGATTCACAAAAAAAACATGTAAAAGTCTCCTTTTAAAACAATAAATAAACAAATATATTACTTCTCTTAACAATATGAAGATAATATCAAATGGTGAGCAATCAGAATGGGAAAATAAAATAGCATTTATTGCTACTTACTTTCATAATGAATCTTGAACCCATTATTTGAACGGCTATTGTCTGTTGTAAATAGTAAATATATAAAGTTACTGCTGCTGAAGAGAAACTGTGGAACTTGGGTGCCATTGTAAGATCCGAGCAAGGGTGACAGAAGATTTGGTCCATCATGAACTTCCAGAACATCATAATTTAGTTCAGTCTGAAATCTAGGATGAACAGGCACAATTGGAAACATATTAGAACAGGTATGGTAAAATCAGACATTTGTATTCAGATAATCTACTAATTAAATGTTATTTTTGAACTATGTTTATTATTTCTTACTTTGCCTATACCTATGGTATAACTGAAAGAGCTATTGGAGTCTTTTGTCAGGGAATTACCGTCAAAAGTGTGCACTCATAAAGTATCTGCTGAGTGTCATAGGTCATCCTCTTAAATGATGTAAACAAAACCTTATTCCTGAAAGAGGCACTGATCAGCTCACCTCTACTTGCTAACTATGAAATCTATACTGCTATTCTATGGAAATCTGTACTGCTTTACACTTATTATAGCATTTCTTACATTTCAAGTCTGGTCTCTGCTCTATATAAACTGGGAAAAATAATTTTCTGATGTTTTAATGATCTTAACTAATTTTTATCTTTACTATCTTTGTCAGCCTGTGAGATTGTGCATGTCAGTGAAGTGCCTATAGAGTGGACAAGAACATCAGATTCCCTGAACTGAGTTCCAGGTGGTCTTGATGTATGGCTGTCAGTGCTGGAGATATAAAAACTAGATCCTCTTAATCACAAACACAAATGAGAAAATAAAAGTGTGTGAGATGATTCACAGCTTTGAAGAAAACATCATAACTTCATGAAAGTTCATTATAATGTATAGCTTATGTCTATTTAATTTGGTTGTACAATATTTTCACTTATCGATTCTTTTGCAATAAATTTAATTTAAAAGTTTCATTTCAACATACATTTTCTCAGGGGAAATAGAAAACACATGTCAAAACTCTATTAAAGTCAAGGTCAATGATTTTAAAAACTTCTATAAAGTAAAGATATAGGAAAGTATGCTATAGTAAACACATTGCCTCTATCACAATGCAATATATTATTCAATATCCAATATTATAGTTGTTCCTATTGTTTCCTATCCTAACTAAAAACACTATTATTTTTTAAGTACCACTAGAAAGAGAATGAAACTTATTTTCAAAGAATTAAATTATGTGTTAAGAACTTTCTCAACATCATCCTTAGAGAAAAACCGAAACACTGGCACACTGTAAGGTTAGAAGACATGGAAAGATGCAGCTCTGCACATCTGATCGCATGTAATGATTTAATTCCCCTAATAGAATGAATAAAAGCTGTTTCCACAATAACTTGAAGAAGGTTCACATCCATCTGGTGCCAAATCACTTCTATTCTTGTAATGAGAAGTCATTACAAGGTGATTGTCCAAAAGGTAAAGCTTTTCTGTAAAGGGACACGGGATATTTTAAATACTCAAGAGTTCTTAAGGAAGAAGGAAAGAAAAAATGTTTTACACATATTTTCTTCAAATGATTTCCTGTGTGAGGGTTCTGTGGGTGAAGGCAATTACCACAGAACTTTAACTTACCAAAGATTGATTCTCCAGGACCCACATGTAGAATTAAAACATCAACTTTCCCCAGGTTCTCCTCTGACATCCATCGATACACCCCCACCATCCCCACTTAACATGTTTAGTATGATTTATAGAAATTGTTTTATGCTTTCATGTGCATGAATGAAGGACAGAGGGAGTGATTTCAAAAAGAAACATTTCAGGATGTATATATGGAGAGTGATTGAAAGAAAGCTATTAACCCAACTGTCCATTTTATGCTGAAATGCTGTTTAGTTCACTGACCTGTCTCTAAAGTCTGTCTAACTGCTGTAGGGTCATAATTTTTATAGTTGTCCTGAGTCAAACCTGAAAACACAAGGACTACAGGCATGTCCCACCTGTTCCAATATGTAATGCGGTTCTGAGTTTAAAAGATACACATTAGGCTACACATAGTACTACTTAGAGAAGACTGAGACTTAAGAATGATGCTGGCTTACACAGTAAGTTCGAGCTAGCCTGAGCTGTATAATACATATACCCACAAATACTTGATTACAATCTTATAAAATATATTTGTATACTTTTATGCAAAAATGCTTAAAAATCTGTACATTTATCTTTGTTTTTTAACATAAAGATAAAAAAGAAAATTTAAATGAAATGATGGGTTTAAATATGTATATAAGTTTCATGAGCTAAATTACGCCCTATGGATCCACATGTTGACATGCTAGCCCTCAGCTCATGAGAATGTTGTGATGGAGAATAATCTTTAAAGTAAAAAGTAAGATAAAATGTTATTATGAGAGCGGATTTCAATCTAATATGTCCTCATATATGTGAAAAGGAGGGTAGGACTCTGAAACACGAGAGTAGAGTAGAGGGGTAGAGAAAGACACAAACAGAGAAAAAGAAACAGAGAGACAGATAGAGAGGCAAAGAGAGACACAGAGACAAAGACAAACAGAGAAAAAGAAAGGGGATGGATAGGGACAGGGAGAGGGAGAACAACAAGGAGAGGGACAGGGAATAAAAATATTATGTAAAGGTGCATAAAAAACAAAACCAAAGAAATCAGAAGAACAAACCTTGGGAGCCTTTTATATCAGACTCCTAGTTGATAAAATTTTAGGAACAGAAAGCACTGCTGTTTAAACCACAGAACCGTTAACTAAGTGTCCTATACATCAAAAGTCAAGATTTAATTTTATTTGAAAGTATAATAACATACTCATTTCAGTTAATCAAGTCTGCTTTTGTGTTTAATAAATAGTAAGTTTAATGTATTACAAAAGTCCTTTTAAAGTTAGTGTCTACATGACTGATCAACAGTATATATACTTAAATTTATATATAACCCCTCTCTCTGTATATATCCCTAAATTATATATGTATATAATGTGTGTGTATGTGTGTATGTGTATGTGTATGTGTATGTATATGTGTATGTGTATGTGTATGTGTATGAGAGAGAGAGACTAGGGTCATATAAAATTTTTCAGCAAACAGGGTCACCAGTGGAACATGGTGAATGCATCCTGTGCATACTTGGATAATTATATAATAGTAACTGTAAGTGTATCACACTGGGACATAGTATTGTTCTTTTTAGGATCTTTGTTTTTGGAAATCTAGCAAAACTGAATTCACAAGTCCTTAGAAAACATAGGACAACTAAACTCATTAAAGGAAAGGTCATAGATTGATATCTCAGTATATAATTATGTACAGAAATAGACCTACATTACTTAACAGCAAAGTTAAAGCAATAAACAAAAAATTAACTTGAGAACAGACAGAAAGGTCAAAAATGGGTAGAACTTCTTAGCATTTAAAAAAACTATTGTAATAAAATTACTTCTTGGTGTGATAAGTGGAATGGTGAATGCCAACCATATTATCTATTCATTTCTTTAAAAGAGATAAAAATATTTGCAGAGACCTTTCAAAGGTAATTTTGATAGAGTGTCCAGGTTCAGCTTCAATCACCCACTCACAGTTCAAAGAGTCTTTGTAGTATCCTGGCCATCCTGGTGAGAGAATGACTCCACTTGGAGCTGAAAAGTGGCCACCACACGGAGCTGAAAGAGGAAACCAGAGAACAACAAAAAGGGATTTTTCAGAATATATATATATATATATATATATATATATATATATATATATATATACATATATATGCACAAACATATGTATATAATCAATCTTATTAATCTATCATCTACATGTCTTCTATTTATCATTTATCTAACACAATAAAGCTATTATTTACAATTTATCTACCTACCTATTTATCAATCTACACACTATCTATCTATCTATCTATCTATCTATCTATCTATCTACCTACCTACCTATCTATCTATCTCTGAAGTAAGACAATTAGGCCTATGCTGTCACAGTACTCATATGGGCCCATGTTTACCAGCTCACCACAATCTCTCGGTCTTTGCATCCTAAGGACTGAGATGATTGAACACCCATACATAGTCCAACTATGATTTAAACAAATTTAAACATGTCCATTAAGTGGCAATACTATTTTGAATGTAAAGATCCATGTAGTTAATTCTCTCTGTGATTAAAGGATGTCTTCCATAAAGAAATTAGATACTTGTAAGTCTCTGACACAGCTGCACTTCCCAGGGCACTTCTAGCTTGTCACCCTCAAGTCATGAGATAATTTTCTTTCTATACTTTCTGTGTATTCATTCTTCATCTTCATGTTGAAGTGATACTTAAATAGTCAGTTTATGGTTCCCTCTATTTATTTCCTTATATTGTAAAATTATCCATACCATGAGCCCTTTTTCTTGCAGAGTCACTCATATAGTTCAAAGCGGTGATTTGCACGAAGACGGCCATTATAGACTATATGTTAAAATTTCAAGTCCCTAATATGTAGAACTTTTTAGGAGGGATTGAGAGATGTGGCTTTGTTGTAAAGGGCACACCTTTGAGGTGTCAAAAGCCCTATTTGCAGTGATTCTTTCTCTCCTCTCTCTCTCTCCCTCTTTTCCTCTCCTACTCACCCCTCCATACCTTCCTCCACTTGCATATTTTTTGTGAATTGTGTTGTGACTCTGAACTACTTCTCCAGCACCATACCTCCTACCAGTCTTCTTACCATGATAGTCATGGACTCTAACTAAAGATCCAAAATTGTAAGCCCTAAATAAACTCTTTGTTTTATATATGTTTTAATAGTAATGATATTGTATCACAGCAATAGAAAAGTAAGTAAGAGCTTGAAGTCTCTGAGGAAAGAAATCAAAGAAGATCTCATAAGATGGAAAGAATTCCCATGTTCATGAATTGGCAAAATTAATATAGTAAAAATGGCTATCTTGCCAAAAGCAATCTACAGGTTCAATGCAATCCCCATCAATGTTCCAACTCAGTTCTTCATAGAGTTAGAAAGAGCAATTTGCAAATCTACGTGGAATAACAAAAAGCACAGGATAGCGTAAACTGCTCTTGACAATGAAAGTACTCCTGGGGAAATCACGGTCCCCAAACTCAAGCTGTATTAAAGATCAATAGTGATAAAAACTTTATGATATTGGTACAGAGACAGGCACGTAGATCAATGGAATAGAATTGAAGTCACAGAGATGAACCCATACACCTATGGTCACCTGATCTTTTACAAAGCAGCTAAACCTTCCAGTGGAAAAAATTATAGCATTTTCAACAAATGGTGATGGTTTAACTGGAGGTCAGCATGTAGAGGAGTGAAAATCGAATGATTATTATCTCCTTGTTCAGAGATCAAGTTAAAGTGGATCAACAACCTCCAGATAAAAGCAGATACATGGACACTAACAGAAAAGCAAGTGGAGAGGTGCCTCAAACACACTGGGAACTTCCTGAACAAAATATCAAGGCTTATGCTCTAAGACCAATAACTAACAAATGGAAGCGAACAAAACTACAATGCTTCTGTAAGTCACAGGACAAAACAGAAAGAAACAGATTCTGAAAAGATCTGTACTAGTACTACATCTGATTAAGAGCTAATATCCAATGTATAAAAAAAACTCAAGAAGTGAGACTTCATAAAACCGAATAACCCTAGTAAAAAAATGGAGGACAGAACTAAACAAAGAATTCTCAACTGGGGATTATGGAATGACCAAGAATCACCTAAACTAAATGTTCACCAACCTTAGTTATTAGGGAAATGCAAATCAAAACAACCCTGAGATTCCAACCAGTCACAATGACCAAGATCAAAACCTAAGGTGACAGTAGATGTTGGTGAGGATGTAGAGAAAGAGGGACATTTCTCTTTTGCTGGTGGGATTATAAACTGGTACAACCGCTCTGAAAATCAGTCTGGTGGTTCCTCAGAAAACTGAACATTAAACTACCTGAAAACCCAGCTATACCTCTCCTGGTCTTATGCTCTAGCACATAACAAAGGCACATACCCAGTATGTTTATAGCTGCCTTATTTATAATAGTTAGAAGCTGAAAAAATCCCAGATATCTTTCAACAAAGGAATGAATACAGAAAATGTGATACATTTACACAATTAAGTACTATTCAGCTGTTAAAAACAATGACTAAATAAAATTCCTAGGCAAATGGGTGAAATTAGAAAATGTCCTAAGTGTAGTACCCCAATCACAAAAGTACATACGTTATACACTCAGTTATAAGGGAATATTGTCACAAAAGCTCAGAATACCCATGATACAATTCACAGACCACCAGAAGCTCAAACGCTTGGATGCTTCAGTCCTTCTTAGAAGGGGAAACAAAATACTCACAGGAGGAAACAAATACAAAGTGTGGAGCAGAGACTGAAGAAAAGGCCTTCCAGAGACTGCCACATGTGGGAATACATCCCCACATACATTAACAAACACAGACAATATTAGTGATGCCAAGAAGCATGTGCTGACAGGAGCCAGATAAAGTTCTCCGGAGAGACTCTCCCAGTAACTGACCAATACAGAGGCAGATGCTCGCAGCCAACCACTGGACTGAGAACAGGGTCCCCAGTGGAGGAGTTAGAGAAAGGACTAAAGGAGCCAAAGTTTTTGCAACCCCATTGGAAGAACAACAATATCAACCACCAGACTCTCCCCCCCTCCAGAGCTCCCAGGGAATAATCTACCAACCAAAGAGTACACGCGGAGAGACCCATGACTCCAGCTGCACATGTAGCAGAGGATGGCATCAATTGGAGGAGAGACTTTTGGTCCTCTGCAGGCTTGAAGCCCCAGTATAGGTGAATGTCAGAAAAGGGAGGCATGAGGGAGTGGGTTGGTGTTTTGGGGAGCACCCTCATAGATGTATGGAAGTGGGGATTTGATAGGGGGTTGCTTCTGGAGGGGAAACAGTGAAAGGGGATAACATTTAAAATGTAAATAAAGAAAATATCCAATAAAAGAGAGGAAAAAAGTAAGAGAGTGTACACCACTATTAGTTCCTTCTCTACTGCTATTCCTCTCCTGCTATTTGATCTTTTGATTTTGTTTAACTGCCAAATATGTGCTTTATATTTTCAAATTACCAGACATGTATATTGATCTGTTTTACTTGTTTACATTAAATTAATACTTCTACTTAACACTATAAGTAATATTCTATTTTATTTTTTATATTTCCTTAAACTCAAGAACTCAAACCACAAAGACAGTAGTTTTGGGACCTGGAGCACAAGCATCCCATTGTGTAAAAGGATAAATAACTTGCAAAGAGGATACCTGACCAAATTTCTACATGCTGGAAAATAATCTCAAATCATTTCCTTAAAATTAGTGGTGTATGATTTTATTGGTCAGTGATATGAGTATGTATATAGTAGTGTAAATCAGAAAGACTGATAAAGTTGTTGACTTCTTTTGTTGTTTATGTCTTATTTCTACATCTAAACCACCCAGAAACCACCTGTTGGTTTTTGGCTATGTCTCCCATCCTATTTCAAATTACCATAATCTCATTCTGGGAACACCCAGCTGTAGCCCATACAAAACTCCTCCCTAACTTCTGCACTCATCAAGATTATCATCTATGCCATAGCTATGAAACCTAAGAACAAACATTCTTATGAAACACTCATTTGAGGAAGTTGCCCTTAATTTTATGCCTGTTTTCATTGTTAAGAGACATATGTAAACTATAGTCACCATCACTTACTCTGGAATTACAATCATATGCAATCCCATCTGGCTTGAGTGAAATATTTTCTAGGTGAAATTTTAAAACATGCTATTTGTATGAAAGTGTTCATTAGTCAACTGAATCCTATTCTTTAAATGATTCTAATGTTGTTTCTTAAAAGCTTTCTGAAGCAATCGTTGTCATGAGAATTATGTACCCTTAAAGTTTGGATGACATATAGTTTCACTCAGTGTTATTATATGTTACAAATATGAACCCATGCATACAACAGTCATTTAAATTTATATACTTTAAAATACAGTACTATTTTATTTAGAGAAGTCACAGACTATGTGGAGCATATTTGGCAGAAAGTTTTATTATTTCATCAATCCATGTCATTCTAGGCAAGCTTTTATGCATCCGGTCATTAAATGAAGTAATGAGTCATATAATTAGTAATTGAGCAAGGGCCAAAAATGGTTAAAATGTAAAGCACTGAGAAGTACTTTGTTTGACCCATCCATCCAAAGAATGAGGGAAAGAGATACAGGAACGGCTCTTATGCCTCCTGAAAGTCCAATGTGGAGTAGACACATCGCTCAATGTTGTCCTATGAAACTTATCAGATATATTGAAGTAGAATCCCCCTGTAATTATCATGCCAAAATCGGCAGAAGACCCAAAACCTGAGATGAGAGAGGTTTGCTTAGATGTTTCTGTCAAGAAACGTCTCTGGACTAAGGGGCTGTCTATCTATTTAGTGCTCGCATAGACCCCAGAGTACACAACACAGGCAAAAGAAAGGCTGGGTCACTCAAGAGAACAAAGACCTATAGCAGAGAGCTGTCCAGAGTTGAAAGCAGCTGAGAAGGCCGCATTAATGAACTGAATTTTTAAACCACTACCTAGCACTGATGAAAATATTAATCAGGTAGATAGACACAGAGAGAGAGAGAGAGAGAGAGAGAGTTAGAGACAGAGAGAGACACACACAGAGAGAGAAATAGAGAACTATTATTTTGTGTAGCGGTAAATGTCTTTTAAAAAATGGCAAATGGTTTCAGGTATCATGCTGCACTTCCTCTCGTTGTCTCTGCCTCCATGGCTAACCTCATGCACTAGCTGACCTGGAAGCTCTCTGCTGTGGACTCTGCACCCAGTCTCAACATCTGCCCCCTGTGGTTATCTGTTTTAGTTCCCAGTAACGCAACAAAATTAAAATTCTATAAGCTTGTAATTTACCAATCAGATTTATAGCAGTAAATTCTCACTCCACAAAGCACCCACACAATAAACTCAGAGCAAATTGATATAAACTGCCCACCAAGATAAGACAAATTGTCCTGTAATTATTCATCTTTTTTATAAGATATTCATAGATACCTGTGGCTGTTTAAAGCAATAAGGGGGTACTTCATTCTTCTCCTCCATCTTGCTTTCTTTTCTATCCTCTCCTACCTCTCCTACCAATCAAAAACTTTGTGCCCGCCTTTCTTTTTAACTGCCAAATCCTAGGTCTTCCCTTACCTTGTGTTTGCCCTCACCTACATATAGACATCAATCAACAGTTTTGAATAAGTATGGTTATAAATATTATAAATAATTTGCATATTATCACATATGAATTTGAAAATAAGTATCCTGACTGTTAAAAGGTTTCTTCACATATGTATTTTTCATAAACATGCTACATTTCTGTATACTTTTGAAAGATCAGAAACAGACAATATTTGAAATAACTAATTCTATGAAAAAATATGCTCATGTTAAAGGATATATCAGAATCACAGAAGATATTTAGTTGGTTTTTTTAAGGATGAAGTAACAGCATGTGTGTAGTTATACCGAGTAGCGTAAGTACAGTATTTTCTAAAATATCAAATAGCTTTTGTAAGACCAAGAAGAGAAGGGAGATGATGAAAGTGAGTGCATTAGAACAGTATCTAGTAGATTAAGTTACTGAAAGCAAAGTATAAAATATTGAAAGATTATATGACATGGTTGCGGCTTTTATTTGAGTAAATTATACATGTACAGGACATTTGGATCTTCTGAGATCAGCAACCTTAGCTTACACAACATATGGCAGGCTAAATTAGAATCTGACATAAGGCTATTATAGGGAAGAGATGAATGGGATAGAATATAATTCAAAAATACTTAGTGATGACACCATGCAACATAAAAATACCAAACATCAAAAATGGTCTTTAATCCTTTGGAATAGGAACAGGATAGATGCTAACTTCATTTTTAAAACAATAGACTACTCCAAAACCACAGGTGTTACATGTAAAAAGCTAATGCCCTTAAGTACCAAGTGGAGAGTTTGCTGTGTAATTATATGTCAACCAGGTACAAGTTATAATTATCTGAGAAGAGACAACCTCGAGTGAGTAAATGCCTTTTATGTTTGGGTTATAGGTAATACACCCGCAGAGCATTTTCTTCATTAGTGATCCATGGGAGAGTGCCCAGCCATGAAGTGGAAATTTCTAATTTGTTTGAAGTTTCAGTTGTGTCCTTTGATGATTTTTCTGGAAACTGTCTTATGAGAGGATATTTTTGCAGAAACAGACAAGAGAAAGGTTGTTTTCCTGAGAAGGGACACACGAGATTTTCTGGAAGCTGTCTGGAGAAAGAACATGATGTTTTTTTGCTAAAGCATGTACTTGAGAAAACGTGATGTTTGGAAAGAGTATAAATATAGTCAGTATGCAGTGGACAATACTAAATACTCTTTGTTGTTCTTCATTGGGTTTTGGTAATGCTGGTCTTTGCTAATGACGCTGTGCAGTACTGGTTCACCTCGTCTACTTTGCTGATCATTGTTTGCCGTGACTGAATGACAGAAACACTACTCCATACTTCAAGAGGTTTTTCTAGCAGCTTCTTGCTATGTCCATGGACTCAGGCTGATTGGCAGAAACTTGCAGTTTCTTTGGAATTGACCTGCCATTCCTGATTTATTTATGGTGTTTGCGAGGCCTGCCATTGCTGATTCTTGAAGAGTGTTTGTGAATGCCATGTGAACTGCACTGCTCATATCCTGACAACACAGATTGGATTTGCTCCAAAGAAATATTTTTAAATATGTCCACACCCTCTTTGCTTTATTAAACTTGCCTTTCAACTGCCTCTGGTGGGTGGGGAACAAGAAGGGATGTTAAAGCATTAGAGAAACCTATAAAAATAGGTTTTAAAATAATCTAAGCTAACAAAGTCTCGTGTGGGTGAGGTAACCTCTGGGCTGGGGATCCTGGGTTCTATAAGAACTCAGGTTGAACAAGCCTTGAAATGTAAGCCAGTAAGCAGCATTCCCACTTCCAGTTTCCTGCCCTGACTGGTTTCCATCCTGACTTTTGTCCACAATAAACAATGATAAGAAAATTTAAGCCAAATAAACCATTTTCTCTCCAATTCCCTTTTGGCCATGATATCACATTACAGTCATAGTAAACCTAACTAGAACAGAGAACATGTGAAATGTTTAAAAAGTAGAAAATAAAAAGTGGGGACCTTTCTTCATAGGAATCATGATTATCACAGGCTATGTTAAAGCTTTAATGCGGGAAGAAAGAAGAGGTGAGAAAATGGAAAAGCAGAGAAGTCGAATACATAGACCTTTGTAAAACGGTTTTATAGAAAGTAAAATTTTAGCCAATTGCCATTCTATCAAAACATTTAGAATGAACAATTAAGAGGTTTTTCTTACTCCTAAGTGTGTAAATTAAGAAACTAGTAAATTATTTAACTAGTTAAAATCATGTCCTAGCATTTATAAAACAATAAAATATCTTAGCTTTATGTCATCTAGACAAAATTCAGTTTGGATATGTTTAAAAAAGACTTCTTCCTTATTTAAGGAGTCCCCGTGCCTGCCTCTTGGACTTGGAACATTTTCTTTAGAAATCCTTTAAGACATAAATCTTCTCATAGTCAAACAAATTCTTACAGTTTTTTACAATTCAGGAATTATGCCTCTCCTCTCAAATGGTATTAATAGTCCTCTACCTAATCTCTGTGGGAGGGTAGGAAAAGACCTCATTAAATTCCAGTTATAACACAAATGCACTTCTCACACTGGTGTCTTCCTATTTACCTTCCCCAGATGTCATATACGAGTTCATAAACCTGCTCAAAAACCTTGCATCTCCTTCAGAGCAGTTTATTTGAATCTCCTCTATCACCATAATGTTGAATAGTCTTATAAAATAAAGTTATAGTACATTTACCTATTCAAATGCATTTCCCCCCTATTTTTTAGCTTAAAAATGAGAGAAATAATACAGATTTTATGATTTGATATGAATCTCAGACAGGGCCAAGTCATTGTAGAGCTTAGATTCAAATTAGAATTTTTCAATTACATGTTAGCAACTATATGTTTTTAATTTATTACATTAAATTTTCTAAGAAAAATGATTTAGACAAGGCTCACTCTCTCTTTTTTTAACAACTTTATTTTATAAAACAAAGATAAATGTAGAGATTTCAAGCATTTTTGCGTAAAATTATACAATACATTTTTGTCAGTATTTTTTTTCAGATTTTAAAATAATTTTACATAAATCTATATGAATAATCAGTACTTGATTTTTTAAAAGGTTTGATAGTACGCATCAAAAACCCAAGAGTTACAATGAGCACAAAGTACATGCAAAGCAAAATCTAACATGGAAATTGTCAAAGGTTTCTTGTTGTGTAAAGATTTTTTTGTTTTGTTTTGTTTTCTTTTCTTTATTTCTTGGACTTCATACAGTCTGTGAGTTGTTTCTGGGGCAGTGCGAGCCTCTGGGGTTAGCATCCCACTATCAGTGACTGCATATTATGTCTGTTCTTTTGTGACTGGGTTATCTCACTCAGAATGATATTCTCTAGATGCAGCCATTTTCTTAAGAATTTGGTCAAGTCATTGTTTCTGGGGGCTGAGTAGTACTCCATTGTATAAATGTACCACAATTTTTGTATCCATTCATCTTCTGAAGGGCATCTGGGTTCTTTTCAGCTTCTGTCTATTATAAATAGAGCTGCTATGAACATTGTGGTGCATATATCTTTGTTGTGTACTAAGGTGTCTCTGGGGTATATGCCCAGAAGTGGAATAGCTGGGTCTTCAGGTAGTACTATATCCAATTTTCTGAGGTATTGCCAGACTGATTTCCAGAGTGGATGTATTAGTTTGCAACCACACCAACAGTGGAGAAGTGTTCCTCTTTCTCTGCAACCTCCCCAGCATCTATTGTCATCTGAGGTTTGGATCTTGGCCAATCTGACTGGTGTGAGGTGGAATCTCAGGGTTGTTTTGATTTGCATTTCCCTGATGGCTAAGGATGTGGAGCACTTCCTCAGATATTTCTCGGCCATTCGATATTCCTCAACTGAGAACGTTTTGTTTAGTTCTGTACCCCATTTTTTAATAGTGTTATTTGATTCTCTGGTGTCTAGCATTTTGAGTTCTTTCTATACATTAGATATTAGGCCTCTATCTGATGTGGAGTTGGTAAAGATCTTTTCCCATTCTGTTGGCTGCCATTTTGTTTTCTTGACAATGTCCTTAGCATTACAGAAAGTTTGCAATCTCATTAAGTCCCATTTGTTAATCTTTGACCTTAGAGCTTAAGCCATTGGTGTTTTGTTCAGAAAATTTTCTCCTGTGCCTATGAGCTCTAAGGTTTTCCCTACTTTCTCATCTAATAGTTTCAGTGTATCTGGTTTAATGTGGAGATCTTTGATCCACTTACACTTGAGCTTTGTACAAGGAGATAAGAAAGGGTCTATTTTCATACTTTTGCATGCTGAGTGCCAGTTGGACCAGCACCATTTGTTGAATAGGCTGTCCTTTTTCCATTAAATGTTTACGGCTCCTTTGTCAAAAATCAGGTGACCATATACATGAGGGCTCATTTCTGGATCTTCTATTCTGTTCCATTGATCCACATAAGGGTCACTCTCTTGGCAGTCACTTTATGCAGACATTGACTAGTGGGATCTATGCTCAACCACTCAGTACAAAAATATTTTTAATGTATCTTGAGGCTTCTGAACACATGCTAATAACTTTACTGTATTCATTTTATTTACTTATTGATAAACAGGATTGCATCTTCCGTTTCTGATCATTTACAATCTGGTAAAACTTTAAAAAAAATTAAACATCTGTAATATTTTATCTGCCCAATGGATACACCAATTTTAACGTTTCTACAATTACTATTGTTTTAACTTATGTGTTTGTGTGATTCTGTGGGTAAATACCATGTGTAAATAGATGCTGACAGAGGAGAGAAGATAGTATCAGGAACCCTAGAGCTGGAATCTTAGGTATTTGTGAGATGCCTTATATGGGTATTGGGATAATGAGTTACACCCTCTGGAAATAACATCAAGTGTCCTTAACTATTGTCTCTCTAATTCTGAGAGAATTTATACAAGGCAGGTAGGTGTCGTCAAGTGACATATAATAAGGTCATATTTTAGCTCAGGTTAAGGTTCGGGCAATGTTCTGGAGACTGGGAAAAACAAACACAAACAAACCTCCTGAAGAAGGGGTTGCCAAAAGGCAGTTTAAAGCAGACATATAGGAGGGAGATCAGGAAGGTAGACATACTACTGGAGTGGAGAAAAGTAAATGACACTGTGCTTTCCAGTTAATGAAAAGAAAAACTTTATGTTAAGTTTTATAATGTATTTGTAGGCATTAAACGATTCAAGCATTGTAAAATTGGTGGGTACGTAGGAAACTTATTCATGCATATATTTCCAGAATACAAGCCAAGTCTTGTAAGGCATTCCGCAATTCCCAATGTTTAAAAGAAGACCCATCCTGATAATTCTGGTCATTTTGTTTCATCCTCATAAACCTCTTGAAGAAAACATAAGCAGATATGGAAAGAAATGGTTGGGTCTCTCCCTCAGAGATAATTTGAGTATATGATCTTTCTTCAGTTTCTGAACAGAAAAGGAATGCTGTGGGGAATATGTGAAAAAGATGCTCCTTGGACTTATGTTTATGAACCCTTAGTCCATGGTCTTCTTGCTGTTTGAAAAATTTGCAGAACCCTTAGGAGGTGAAACTTTGTTGGAGGGGGAAGGTCCTACTTTCTATTTCTTTTTCCTTTATTTCTGCATGCGAGTCCATCCTCTAACTCCTGATATCACTTCTTCCCTGTCACAACAAAATTTCCTGTGGGAATATCAATCCAGAATGGATGCTTTCACTCTTAATATGGTTTTCTCAAAATGTTTCACCACAAATACAGAAAAGTCAGTATTACAGGGAAAAACTTGGATATATTAGTAAGATACAGCTTATTACCTATACTAATGTGAGCAACACGCATATAAGTAATAACAGAGTGACCTAGTTCATTCCTACAATTTAATTTTGCTAAGAAATAAAATTTGCTATTAAAAATTGCATTCAGGAATTGGTTCATTTATTTAGTGTTACTAAAAAGTAACACACTCAAAATACCTAGCATACTTAAAGACCCATAAAGAACTTGTGACCTCATGAAATTTGAAAGCGTCTGTAAGGCAAAGGACATAGTCAATAAGACAAATCAGCAACCTACAGATTGGAAAAAATCTCCACTAACCCCACATCCAATAGAGGGCTAACATACAAACTATATAAAGAACTCAAAAAGTTAACCATCAAAAAACCAAACAACCCAATCACAAAATGGGGTATAGAGCTAAACAGAGAATTCACAACAGGAATCTCAAATGACTGTGAAGAACTTGAAGAAAAGTTCAAGGTCCTTAGTGATCAAAGAAATGCAAATCAAATCGACCCTGACATTCCACCTTAAATCAATCAGAATGACTACGATTCAAACCTCAGGTGACAGCACATGCTGGCAAGGATGTGGAGAAAGAGGAACACTCCTCCATTGCTAGTGAGATCGCAAACCGGTAGAACCATTCTGGAAAGAAATCTGGAAGTTCCTCAGAAAATTGAATATATCTACTTAAAAATCCAGCTATACCACTCATGGGCGTATACCCAAAAGATATCATACTGTACAACAAAGACATATACTCCACCATGCTCATAGCAGCCTTATTTGAAATAGCTAGAAGCTGGGAACAACCCAGATGTTCCACAACAGAAGAATGGATACGAAAAATGTGGCTCATTTACACAATGGAACACTACTCAGCTATTAAGAATGAAGACATCCTAAATTTTGCAGGCAAATAGGTGGAACTAGCAAATATCATCCTGAGTGAGGTAACTTGGACCTAAAAGTACATGTATGGTATACACTCACTAATACATGAATAGTCACCAAAAAAATTACAGAACACCCAGGATAACATTCACAGATCTAAGGAAGGTTAACAAACTGAAGATCCCAAATAAGGATGCCTCAACCTCACTCAAGAGGGAGAAGAAAGCAATCACAGGGTAGGAGAGAAAGAAACTTGGATAGGAAAGTGAACAGGATGGGGGAGAGCAGGACAAGATCAGGTATTGGGTGGGTGGGTAGGGGAACGGGACTGAAGCCCTGATGGCCACCAGAAAGAATGGAAACAGGGAACGTCAGGATCTAAAAGTTTGGTGTACCCTCCAAAACGTACCTGAGACCTGGGAGGTAGGAGACTCTCAGTACTCAAAGGAGGGACCTTAGATGAAATGCTTCAGAGAGGAAACTTTTAGAGCCTATCTCCAGCAGAAAGACAGGGCAACAAGTATGGGATGGGGTTGCCATCCTACAGTCAAAAACTCTGACCCATAATTGTTCCTGCCTGAAAGAACTGCAGAAACAAAAATGGAGAAGAGCCTGATGTAAGAAAGGTCTAGTGACAGGTTCAAAATGGGATTCATCTCAGAGGAAGGCCTCAAGTTTTAACACTATTACTGAGGCTATGGTATTCTCTCCAAAAGGGATCTATCATGACTGCCCTCTGAAAGACCCAACAAGCAGGTGCAAAGGTCAGATACAGATATTTACATCCAACCAATAGATAAATCTGCTGAACTCTGTGGCTGAATTAGGGAAAAGCCTGAAGATGCTGGGGAGGAAGGCAGCCCTGTAAATGGGCCAGTAGTCTCAACTAACCTGGATCCCTAAGAATTCTCAGGTACTGGGCCTCCAATTTGGCAGCATATACCAGCTGATATTATATTCCCAAAATATATACAGTAGAGGACTGCCAGGTCTGGACTCAAAGACAATGCACTTAACCCTTAAGAGACTGGAGACTCCAGGGAGTGGGGTGGGAGCTAGGGGGTGGAGACATTCTCCTGGAGACTAGGGATGGGATAGGAGGAGGTATGAGATATAGAACAGTCAGAAGATGAATTGAGAGGATGATAAATCTGGACTGTAAATAAAATTAAATGAAAAATTAAAAAAATATACTCTTTCAATAGAATTAAGATAAAAATTCTCTTTAATAATAGTTCTAAGGAAGTTAAAAGTTTCACAGCAGGACGTAAGGTCAGCGAGTTATACTTAGTTATTCACAAGAGAATAGAAAGCTGAGAATTGATATTAGGTTTAGCAACAGTTAATTTAGAAAGCAGGCAATCTAGCTACTGGGCAGAGAGCTGACCCTTCTATGGAGAGAATCTGATAAACACAACATTTCAGATCACAACACATTGCTGCTTCTTTCTGCTTTTCTTTAATTTGCTTTGTGTTTGTGGCTCTTGTATATGATCACTTCTCTATCTAACCTATGAACATTGGATGGTGACTCAGTAAAATTAAGGCACATTCAAATTTTAAATGATCACTAAAAAGATGAAGCCATATTTATAAAAATAAAAGAGTTTGAATGCTTCAGAAATTTGAGCCTTGATTCACAGCTTCAACTCTCATATTCCTTTTATTTCTTTTTTCAAATTTAGCCTAGGAAAGAGGAGAAGTTAAGCTGTGTCAATGGCTTTTATTTGTTTCTTTATTGCAGACCACCAGATGAAACCCAGCATTATATAAATGTGAAAAAAAGAGTTCATCTTTAAAAAAAATGTGCATGTTTGAGCCCACATTGTATTAGAATTACAAATCAGTTCTGATATATGCATAGAGTTGTTACTCTAATTGGTTCTTCAAAAAGAACCCTTTTTTCAGAGAATGTGATATCTGCACAGAAGGGCTCCCTTCCCTCTGTGGCTAATTGAGATTCAAGAGAAAGCCCCTTATCTTCAATAAGGAAGTTCATCAGGCATGCAAGTACTGCCCTGCCTCCAAAGAGTTCTCCAGGGACTCCAGTTCTATCCTATTCATTCTAAAAATTTTCTCAGATATCTCACTAGGAGGAAACATAAACCAGAACAATTCAGGGAGATCTATTCTGCGGGCAAGGATGTTTTTGCTTGAGTAAGCATTTTATGGAGTATTCTGAAATCATCAGAGTAGACAGAAAGCACGAGTTCATTCATGTTTTTTTTTTTTTCAGACTTCTACTTTGAATATGCACTGTCAAGTGCCCCTCTTCCTAAAAACAAACATCTTGGGAATATATCTAAACTTCTACATTTCACTTTTAAGGCCTTTGCTTACCATAACCCAGTCATCCAGAATAACTCTCTGGGTAAATGAGTGCAGTACACTGTGGGAGAAAGGCTCCACTTTCTGTTCTCTGTCCCTGTCTTTCAATAAAAGAAAGGCAACATTTCTCACATTATATTCCTTGCCTTTTGGGGATGGAGGAAGAGTCAAGATTAGTATGAAGGAGGCAGTGCTCCCAGAGTTTCCAATTGGTGGTGATAGTAGCGGTAACAAGTATTGGGAATGTTTCCAGTCACATTAATAAAATCAATGAGCCTTTTTGAAAGTCATAGATTCGAGAAATGGGTCCTTTAGTGCCTGATTCATCAATAAACTCAACCATTGACATGTATTGATCTGTTCTTGGCTTTTTTGATAAATCTATGATCTCTTCTTCTATTTCATTTGTTATGAAGTTAATTCCTTTCTTCAGTTGAGGGATATCTGGATTGTTTTTAATTTCCTGAGATTACAAATAAAGCTACTATGAACATAGTTGAGCCAGTGTTCTTGAGGAAGGTAGAATATCTTTAGGAGTGCTACACCTGTGTCTTGAGGCAGAACTATTCCCAATTTTATGAGAAATTGCCAAATTGGTTTAAAGACTGTACAAGTTTGTATTTCCACTAGCAATGGAAAAATGCTCCCTTTACTTCACATCCTTGCTAGCATGTGCTGTCCCTGGAGATTTTTATATTAGCCATTCTGATGAATGTAGGGTGTAATCTGAGAGTTGGTTGGATTTGCATTTCCCTAGTGACTCAGGAATAGGGAATATTAATTCATAATATGCCCTGGGTAATATTGGTTGATGGTTGTAGGTAGGGTACAACTCACTGTGAGTTACACTGTAGCTGAAGAGATGGGTATAAATGATTTCAGAAACTAATCTGATCAAGCAGATGAGAGAAAATAACTAAGCAGAACTCACCAATGGTCTCTGCTTCAATTTCAGTCACCATGTTACTGCCTTGAGTGTCTTCCCTGACTTACTTTGCCAATACATATGAAACACTAAACTGAAATAAACCCTTGTCTCCACATGTTGCTTTTGGTCATGTATTCAATAAGAGCAAGAAAAGCCAAACCAAGGCACTGATTAAAAATCAAATTGTCTTTTTGATTTTTTCATATTCTCTGAATGTGGTGTCAATGATTTTTAGCGTGGCATGAAAATGTTTGTTATTTTTTCTAATATTTAAAACTACATGTACTTTCTAAAGGACATTATAGAAAGAACCCTAAAATAGAAGTGAGAGTTTGAGAACAGGGAAGAATAGAATGTCTAGCTGAATTTCTAATGCTAGGAGATTGCATGTCAACGTCGTTTTCTAACTTCTCAAAAACGAGTACTATCAGAACCATTTGAGCAAGTCATCTGGAAGAAATGGTCCTTAGGTACATTCAAAGGAGTGACAACTTGTAGAATACTTTTTCAAGGAAAAAGAGAGTAGTCATGATGCCTAATTCCCCAGAACCTTTCCTGTTATCTCAATGTGTTCCACAGCAGACTGGTCATTATGGAAGTCTATCCAGTTGAAGTATTTGAGGAATCCCTAGTTCAGATCATTCTGTTTTTTTTTTTTTTTTTTTTTTTGAGTGAGCATTTGTTTTCTTCTAGTGTTCAGTCATAGTGTTTTCAGTTTTCATAATTATCACTCCTGTTTAGTTTGATGCTTTTGTTAATTAGAAAAAATTATTTGTTACCATATCTGCCCCTATCAAAGTAACCTGTCTCACGCTGTGCAGAATCCATTTCTATTATTTCCCTAATCTGGTAAATATCTAAACTTAAGTTTTCTATGCCCATGGGGTATATTAATTTTGTTTGTGACAAATGTATATTAAAGTTGCCATTTAGTGGTAGTTGGCTCCACTACCTTAGTGAGTAGAATTCTGTGAAACCTTGAGAATCAGTTCTCTAGTACCATTAAAACAGGAAAGTGATGGATGTTTGAAATTAATCAGGATGGGGAACAAAGGGGTGGCACTGTCGCTATCACTGTGGTAAGTACATGCCCGGGGAACTAGGGCCAGTTTACTAAAAGCCACAGCCTCCATCCCTAAGTCAAAACTGTCTCCAAATGGTTCATATTAAATGGAAAGTGAAACAAAATGAGATACAGGACACTGTATAAGAACCAAGGTTCGGTGATGGTGATAGATCATGAGAGGTGGAACCATAAACAAAAGTGTCTTCATAGAAAGGGAGGAAGGTATCATTTATTCTGACAGAATGGCTAGGATGCGGGAGTTTCCCACATCCCACAATAAAGACAAAATCTCCTAGATCATTTCTTATTATTTTCCTTCTACCTAGCAGTGATGCTCCCCAAATATAATATAATAAATAAAATAAAATGAAATGAAAATAAATCCCAGTGGTTACATCATATGGTGTTCTGTAGGGCGCTTAAGGAATTCCAGAGTTGGGAGCTCAAGGATAGTACTGTGTACATAACTTGCAACAGTAGAAAGAAAATTCAGTATGTGTTAGTCCTTTTCAAAAAAAAATTAAGACAAAGCAGAGTTGTATCCATGGCTGAAGAGACCTAAAGTCACACAGTCAGATGAAGAGTTAAGTTTAAGTTAAATTCAACTGTGCCTGACTCTTTTCTTCCATTGCCAAAGTTCCTAGTAGTTAGGCTGATAGAGAGGGTATTGGAATGAATGAGGCAGTTGTTCCTGGCAATGATCTCAGAAGCTCTTGGAAAAAGTCCTGACCAGGAAAAGAAAACAAAAGATTTCTATTGTAAAAGGAAAGAAGGAAGATTTCTTGATATTAGTGAGAAAACTTCACATCAAAGGTCTGAATGTAGTGATAAAATTAGCAGACACTCAGCACAGGGCATATGTGGTAGATCATCTTATCTGGTATCAATGGGAGTGGAAGTCCTTGGTCCTGTGAGGGCTTGATGCCCCTGCATAGGAAAATGCTAGGGCAGTGTGTCAGGAGTGGGTGGGTTGTTGGGGGAGCATCCTCACAGAAGCAGGGGGAAGAAGGGTTGGATAGGGGGGTCTTGGGAGTGGAATCAGGGAAAAGGGATAACATTTGAAATGTAAATAAAAAATAGCCAATAAAATTGTAAAAATCAAATTTACAATTAAAAAAAAAATAACAAAATTTCAAACTATCAGCTATCCCATGAGCGAAATGGACAGGAACAGTGTTTACAGGCATTGTTTTCCAAGTAAACCAGGCTGCTTGGATAGGAAGTTAAGAAATGCTGTGGAAGAAGACTAATGCTTTATTTCTTACAGAAGAAAATTTCGATTCTTCCTTTATAAAAATTGGTTGCCCTTATGTACGATTTGGACTCAGAAACAGAAAAGTCATTTCATGTCTCCCTTCAAAGCTAGGAACTCGCCTCTTGTCTTCAGAGCTTGGTAGGTCTTGTTTGCAAAAGAAACCTAGTGATAACCCAATAAGGGCCACAGGAATGTTGCTCCTGGCCTGTTTGGATTTTGCCTTCCTTGGCTATAACTTTGCCCTACACATGTTCCCACTGTGTTATTGACGTAGAAAAGAAGGAAAGCTGCGCGCGTGTTGTTCCCCTCACAGAGAAAGAAACAGTCTCTTTTAGAAAATTCATAAAGCATCTCTTTGAGATATTTGGAGAGTTTAATGGCCTGTGCCAAATTGGAGTTCAGCATACTGTGCTTTCTTTTAAAAAAATAAATAGCATCCACTTTTCACAGGTAGTGGAAAATTGCCTTCAAGAATTAGCAGTGATTCATAAAATTATTTGTTGTTATGATTTCATTACTTTTAGCTCTCCATGTAGTTAGGCGTCAGTCAACTTTAAAATCAATGCCCTAGTTAGGCAAATAAGGCAATGGAATTCAGCAATTATCAGGAAGTGTCTTACGTCTACCCACTGAAACATGAAAACAATATCCAGAGAAATGGAAGAACTAGCTCAGATCAGGCCACTGTTTACTGAAATAGCTCTAAACTGCAGACTAACCACGTGATAATTCTGAGCCTAGACTGGGTACTCTCCAAACCTTTCTCTCTTTGCATACCACAGTCATGGATCATGTCCATGTTACCTGTCCTACACCCCTGACACAAGGACCTACTGCTACACCGTTCCTCCCCGGAAACCCAACACCCTTCCTGTTTCCTGCCTTACCACCACATACCTATGACACTTCTTTACTGGCTTCACAAGTCAGTCTGGGAACGACATGATTGAAGTCAGGGGTCAGTTAATCGTGAAGTATGATATATAGAGAGAACTTTCTTTCTTATTGCACATTTCTATCATGCAGTCTCATTAATTTTTAACAGGGATGTTACAATCATAGTTATCAGTAGAGAAACTCATTATAAATCAATAATGCTTGAAGTTTGAATGTTTTCTAAAATCATCTACTTCAGCCTTCTGATATCAAAACGACACAGTGATTTAAGTAACAAGGAAGGAGATTCTGATAACAAGAGCCATTGGGGCAATTTAATTACGTGATCCACAGTTACTTCATTATGAGACACCGCAGATGTGTTGAATCTGATGAAAGTACTAATTTATAAGTAACTATTGTACTTTTGAACTTAAAACCTTGAATATTTTCAAATCAGCTGACAAATGACAAATCAAAATTTTATATTCAGATGAAGCAAATTTAAGGGTGAAGGAAAAGAGACAAGAACTATTTTAAGGATTTGCCCGAGGTCAGGGATTTTGTGTGCATGTTTGTGTGTGTGTGTGTGTGTGTGTGTGTGTGTGTGTGTGTGTGTGATGTGTGTGCATGTGTGTGTTTGTGTGTGTGTTATGTGTTTGTGTGTGTGTTATGTGTTTGTGTGTGTGTGTGATGTGTGGTGTGAGTGTATGTGTGCTTCCCGCTGTTTCTGCCTCTAGAATTCTCTGATTACAAACATGTGTCACTAAACCCAAAACTCTTACATGATTTCCGGGGATTCAATTAAGATCCTCAGGCCTAGAAAGCAAGCCCATTATTTACTGAGATTCTGCCCAGCTCCAAGGCCTTTATCACCAGCACCCCAAATGAAGAAAAGTAAATCACCTAATGATTCAAGTTATTTGTTAGAGGGTGTTCTAGTCCATATATATAGCTTACTTAAATAAATATATGTTCTCAGAAAATTACCTGGCAAGAGTTAGTTGTAATTTTGATTATCTTCACTGCAGCAATTATAAATAAACATAGAACTCTAAACATATACTTCTGTAGATTCTACATTAATATACTTGAATATATTTAATATATGCCTATATGATTTCTCTGTTTTTAAATATAAGTATGTATAATGATTAATGATTTAACTATGTCTTGCTGCAAAAGCAAAGCACTGAAAAGACAGCTAGAGCTACACGGTTTTTAAGATATGAATGTTTTAAAATAAAGTTAGTTCACATTTTGTTAATTAGTCATCTTTGAAAACTGAACATTAACATTAAATACCAAGAAAATGTGAGGGAACATATAATGACAAACTAGTCTTATAAAGTTGTCAACTATAACTGTAGTAGCCAAAGAGAAGCTTATAGAAGATTCCAGTTGGAGTATGTATGAATATTTATATCCAGTCTTAGTATATATTAATACTTATATTTGGGAAGATTCACAGAGGGATCTTAAAAGTTTCTAAAACTATTTAGAGATAACAATTAAAAGCCTAATTCAGTTCGACATATGTATGCTAACAAGGTTACATCAAGCACTGTGATGACCAGACAACAGTTCTTGCAGAACAGCATCCTTCTTGCTATGGTTTGCAGTTCGCACTCTGTTTGGGGCTCCCCTTGCCCTTTGCCCCAAGCTTACCTCCACATCTTGGGATCGGTCCGCTCCACATTACTTTCCCATCCATCAGAATGCATGTGATTGTTTCCGTCCCCTGGGTCTTAATAAACCCTTCTTCACAAATAACTGAAATGGAACTTCCTAGTTGAAAGTTGTCTCCAAAGCGACGAGCGTTGATGGGTATTCCCGGATCCGGGCATTCATTATGTCCAAATGCTTGAAAAGAAGAAGTGAAAACATGGGGAGGATAAAAAAGAGGGATTTCTATAGATTTCAGGTGAGGAAAATGTTCAAAATGATTGTGCTTTTTTCGTGGAAACTCTTGCACTTACTCTGCAAACTTAGATAATTTTCTCCCATAATTGGAGTACTAAATAATAAGTAATAGTTGTGATTACTTCCACATGTAATTTATACACTAAGCCTTCAAAAAATTATAAATCAAAACTTTAATTGTGTCTATTTATGTTAATCATTAGGCTAAACCAATACAAAAATCTCTAATGAAATGCGTTCAGAGTCCAGTTAACATGGATCCTAAAAGTTTTACGTCATCTCCTTTGATAATTCCATGACATGTTTGCTAGGAAGAAAAAAAGAGTTTCACTGGGAGAATTAAAGGGAATATTTTATTCTAGTCAGAAAATATTGCAATTATTTTATATCTTTCCATGACATTATGATCTTCCCTTCCTACTAAAATATTTAACTCTTCGTTGACCATGTCTTAGGCACAGAGATGTGACATTATCACATTTGACACTTAAAGGGGACTGATGAGGAAAATATCACCATAAAGAGAAACGTCAGACTTAAAGGAATTATCTGGCCTATCTCTCTTCAAAGAAATAAGAATTTATGGGACTGCAATGTTTCCTCAGTTCTGGAATTTAAAATTTTCTCAATAGCTACTGTATCTTTGGTCATTTCCTCATGTCTCATCATCCTCAAAACAATTCTGTATTTTTCTTGTTCCTTTAGGATTTATATTTGACAAAGGTAGAACTATAATAATCTATAAGACAATAAATGAATAATAAAATTTTTATCTTAATATAATATAAATTGAAGACCATTTCTGTGAGGACAAAGTATCATAAATTATAAACATAAGGCTCATCCATTATGAAGTTTTATAATTTCATACTATAATTATTCTGCATAAATTCAAGCAATTGTTTTAAATTTTCCTACTAATAATCATTTTAGAGGAGTTCCTATTTTGTATTACTGTAATATCATTTTTACCCTAACCTACAAAAAGATAATTGAAATGTGTTCTAAAATATAGAAATATATTATAGGTACATTTATTTTAATGACTGTTTTATCTTGTAAATGAAAAATTATTAACTTCTAAAGAACTAATAAATTAAAAAATAATAAAAAATGTTTCAAGTTCAATTTTCCGGTCATGCTGCTCTACTATATAATGTCTATGTAGATTTGTTCAGGAAAAATGAGCTGAAGTAGGAATTATTAAATCTATATAATTAAATATTATGGTTATTTTCTATAGCAAGTGAATAGACATAATATCTCAAAGCACCTCAGGCATCAACCTTAAAATCATGATGCAATTAATGCAAACTACAATGTAATTGAACAGATGCGAGCATTTATTCACCAACATGAATACATATGTTTGAAGATGATTTTGATAAAGATCCCAATTTAGCCAAACACTATGACACATATCAAGCTAACTGAATATAAATGATGTGCAGTTACCATTTTCCAAGGAATTTCTAGAAGTCACACTGTGGACAGTTATAGTTAAACTAAAAGTACACTGACTATAGTTTGTATGTCATTGATGAAACTCAGTATTACTTAGATAAGGGTGGGGTGAAGGGTGAAAGTCATTCCAAAGGCAGTGCTGATATCTGGAGATTAAATTCTACTGAGATAGAGCACGTTCCCAATAATGCAGGAGGTTAGACACCATCTGAGACAGAGTGGATGAATCTAGAGAAAGCACTAAATATTTGCAGCATTCTCTAGCTTCTGCCAAAACATTTGTACAACATAACGTTCACGTGTAATTATCTAAAACTATTGAGTTTTCTCTTTTAATTGCTTCAGCCTTCTGCAACTGCCATACAGATTTTTAGATCAATGATATATATCTTTGAAATGCAAACCTCATATATAGAAGCTAAGACAAACTATACCTCAAAACTAGGAAACTATATTAAACAGTGCACCATAGGACAAAAGTCAAGTGATCTAGCACAAAAGCTAGCTTGTGATTATTGAGCTCTTACTAGATTCACATATGACCTGCTAAAGTTATTCAGTCTATACTAATTTATAATTTACTTGTACATTCCTTCAAATATGGTATTATAGTTATGGATACATGAAGAACATATAAAATTGGAGTAGCAAGGAAAAGACTTGAAATTGGGCTGTCTGAGTTTTGCTGGTACTTTCAAAGATTGAAGTAATTTTTGCATAGTCATGCAAGAGAGCCTTCCCTACTTAGTGATGTCATCTGTCCAGTGCTCCTATGGCAATTAGAGTTATTAATGGAATTAGAATTGTATGTTGTCTTAATTGTTTAAGTACTCCATGAGTCTCCAAATATCAAAAGAAACATTTTCCTTTTCTTTAAACTAATAAATAAGTAGCAGGAAAATCAGGTTTACATTTATAGCAAGTTTTATATAGGAAAGCTTAATCTATTGGCTGATACAGTAAAACTTTGAAATGAATGTACTTAAATTTGGCTTTTCTCAAAGAGAAATAACACATAGAGAGTGAAATACTGTTGGCTATCAAGAAATCAATAGGAATCACTGTATTTGCCTTTGAAATAAGACTGGTTTGCATGATAGTTTTAAGTCCTCTACAGATATGTTACATATATGAACAAGTAAACACACAGCAACAAAATCCTTACTGTTGTATGTGATGTTGAAGCCACGCCCTGACATCGAATGGTCAGCTTGAAATTCCAGTCGCAGTATGTGGCTGTTACTAGTAAGGTGGGAAGGCACCTCTGCCCCAGTAAAAGTTCCCAGAATAGGGGAATCGGGAGAGTCGCCATCTTTAACAGCAAGAAAGTCAAACTGAGATTCCAAATCAAAATCATTGAAGGAAAGGTGGATCCGGCTCCCTGGATCAGAGATTATTGTCCAGATACAATTTAAATTATTTCCATAACCTTCTGGATAATCGGGGGAAAGGACTGTTCCCATCGGTGCAGTGAAGTTAGATAGGCAAGGAACTGGTTAAAAAAAAAAAGAGTAGATAAATAAAAGGTAAGCGTATGAACAGTAAATATTAGAAGACAATATCTACACACATTTTTTGTGGTAGTCTACAGTTAATCAATAAATGAAACCATAGCAAGGAATTCAAATTACCTCATAAAGAAGAAAGGAAATAAAATAATTTATTTTGTCTTTTACTGAAGGGTGAACTCAGGGCTTGGGGACAAGGGTCACATTGCTAAACTACACACACAAACTTCATTTTACAAATAAACAAAAGTAGCTCTTACTTTACATAAACACAAGTCTATATGCTTGGAGGTATACACATTTGTAATTTAAATAAAAGCCACATTGGTTGGTTGGTTGGTTGGTTGGTTGGTTGGTTGGTTAGTTGGTTGCTTGGTTGGTTGGTTGGTTAGTTTGTGTTTTTGAACATTATGGTTTTAATATGCTTGGCCTAAGTCGTGACACTATTAGTAAGTTTGGTCTTGTTGGAGTTTGTGTGGCCTTGTTAGAGGAGGTGTGTCACTGTGGGGGTGGGCTTTATGACCTCTCTTCTAACCACATAGGAGCCAGTTTTCTCCTCTTTGCCTTTGATACAGGATGTAGAACTCTCAGCTTCTCCTCCCCATGCCTGCCTGGATACTGTCATGCTTCTTGTCTTAATAATGGACTGAACCTCTGAGCCTGGAAGCCAGCCCAAATTAAATGTTGTCCTTATAAGAGTTGCCTGGCTATCATGGCTCCCTACAGCAATGGAAACCCTACCTAAGCCAGGACAATTCTCATTCGTCAGCCTCAGTCAAGGAGAATTCGCTCCCAACAGAACGGAAACATTTTCTAACACTGTGGCTTCTTCCTTCTGAGATGGAGGCTCCAGGCAGGAGTCACTATAACCACTCAGTGACACTTCATTTTTCCATGTGTCCTATGTGTGTTAGAGTATTCAACAACTGTCCTCTCTGCACTTATGAGAAATGTTCCGAAGTACCTAGGAAAGACTCAGTTTAATACAGTGATTGAAAAAAAGATCATTTTGAGGTTTATGTCAGAGTTAGAATTCTACAGCTTTTAGAAAATTGGTAAGGGTGCTTAAATGGATTTCATCCCTACCATGTTATGATTGTTTATGACACAAATATGAAGACAGGTTGATATATCTAACGGGAAGCATTTGTCACTGTTGGCAAAGTCTAGCAACAGAATCAAATACACACAGATAATTTACAGAAACTAAAATCTTATGCTCTGTTTACTTTATAAAGTTTTAAACATCTGATTGAAGTATAGGAAGTTGAGGAAGGTTATAAAAGAGAAAACAAAAACAAGCAAACACAATACTCAAAAAAAATCATTTTAAAAATATTGTCATAGTTTGTTCCAGTGCTCCTAAATATCTTCAACAAAACTCAGGTCATGGAATATGTGCCAAATTGTTTCTCTATTTCTCTGTCTCTGTTTCTCTTACACACACACACATACACACACACTCTCTCTCTCTCTCTCTCTCTCTCTCTCTCTCTCTCTCTCTCTCTCTCTCTCTCACACACACACACACACACACATACACACACATACACCTTTCTCTTATACTCACTATGTTTTATAAACAAATAAAATATGTTTAAAGTTTTTATATAGTACATGTATAAGGTATATAAACATACATTTGCCTGTAGAGTGTGTTTGTATGAACAGTTTTGAGACAGATTTTTGGAATATAGACAAAGGTGACTTAGGTTTATTCATCTTCCTGCTATAGTATAAGTATTTAAGTTAGAGGCTACTGCAATTGGCTCATTAGAATTAACATATGAAATCGACTAGGCAAAATTATATAATCATTTAAACCCCTAACGCTATTCTTTTCTATCTACATAAAATTGTAAGTTAACATTTAAAACTGTATTCTAAAATATAATCCAGTGGTAACAGTCTTTTGATTATTTTCATGATATACTTTAATGAGTTCCTAAAAATATTAACTTGAAGTCTCACAATAGTAATCAGAATTTCTCAAGTAATATTAATTTGTAGTGAAATGTAAAAAGTTTTAGTAAAGAACATAGAACCCCAGAAGCATAATATAATGTGATAATTTATTCTCTTTAGTTTCATAAGGAAAATGACAACTTATTGCTTTACTTTATTCTCATTATAGAGAAGTTGAAATTTCCTCATATTGTATATATATATATACACACATTATATGTATATTAATATATTTATTATGTTTATATTAATTATATAATTATAATATACATTATATATATAAACTATTCATGTTATTTGAAAATATACTTATGAATTCTATTATTTATGTTTTGGTAGTCTTAAGTCATAATAACCACATAACAGCTTGAATGAAATTTGTCTTCATAGATTCACATGTTTGAATGCTTGGTCCTAGTTATTTTTTAAAAGCTCAATATTAATAGCTTATTTTACCGCTTACTGGATTATTGGGTTTAGTAGAAAATAGTTAGAGATATCCAATGATGATACATGCCCCTAATTCCTGAATGCAGCAGAATCAATTTAAATAAGAGGCTACCTAGATATGGTATACATACCAAGCCAGCCAAGGGGGCTGCATGAGACTCCTCTTAAACAAAACAGAATATTTTCTGGATATTCAAGAAATTTTCTAATTGCCTTAGGAAATGAAAGTCACATTTTCATTACATGTCCTAGCATCTTACAAAATATTGCCAATTGCTTTTTCATTTTTGTGCTTGGGTGTGGCTCCAAAAAAGGGCACTTATCTAGAAGAGCCAAAGTCCTGAAAGATGTCTCTTGCACCATGTTTTCTTTTGTTGTTGGAGTGATTTATCAAATAATAGGTTTTCTGTTATGAAACCAATATTATCTTTCTGGAAGAATGCTTAGAATGAAAGAGCATCAATTTAAATATATTAGGTACTTCTAAGCTTTATAGGGCATCAATAGATTAAAATCAGGCCCCCTAATGTATTCTATTCTTTCTTAAAGAAGACTTCATTATGAATGAGAACTGACCTCCACTCACAGTCCCTTAGAACCTGATTATGCACTTTTACTCTGAAAGTTAACATAATATAATCACAACTATTTACTAGAACATAAAAGTGTATCAATGAGTGATCAGCATGTTCATTTTTAATGTATTTTGAAAAATATGGTTTTATAATCCTAACATTTTATACACACTAAACATTAATGGATTTTATGCAGTGAACTCTATTTCTTACCATGAACACCTCCTTGCAAAATAATGGCATTTACATAAAAGAAAAGCCTTAAATATGTTAATAATTCTAATATCAAATAACTCTGCATTATATTATGGAAAAAATGAGCTCATTAGGATTAGCTATAATGTCTAATTGCTATAAGCATTATTCCATGTGTAAAGCACAGAATGCTACCCACTTATTAGATGAATGCGCATAGTATATATATGTTGCAAGTGCCAAATGAACTATGTTAACTTTATTTAAATCTGTAATGAATTTTATAATTTGGCATAAGCACACATGTTAAAGATAGTATCACAAAGTGCTCCTCATTCAAAAATAATTACTCGGTTCCAGCTCTTTGCAATTAATTACAAAAGCAATTATCTGCAAGGACAGGGTAACATATGCCATCTAGCATCAAAACATTTGGTACTCACAGATACAGATGGGTATATTTGCAGACCATTGGTTATTCTCTTGACAAACAATGGATTTCTCTCCAATTAATTCAAACCCAAACTGGCATTCAAACCTTAAAACATCACGATTAGAAAAGCCATCGCCTTCTCTAATTCCATACAAAGGTGTGCCAGGATCGCCACAACTTTCTTTCTCGATTTCTGTAAAATAAAAGACAAAACTTAACTTGTACAGTTGCATAGATCTCACAGCTGCGTTGCAACATACACTTTCAATGTTCTGATCCTTCAGAGCAAAAGGATGGGTTCATTTTCCATTCTCAGTTTATTCCTGGTGTGTGATTCCTCTGGACTGGATGTGATGGTGTTCTTTGGGGCATGAAATGATGAATGCTAATAAATGCTTGCCTTGTTTTTATTTACTAGAGGAGTGTCTGGGGTTATTATAACTAATTAGGGTGACAGAGATAAGTGTTTTAACAGGAGAGTGGCACGCTTTAGATGCTTTGAGAGTATTACAGGTAAATGTATGTATCCACAAATATGCCCACGTACATTTCTTCCAAACACTTATTTTTGTTGTTGTTGTTTTTCCGATCATTTGCGAATGATATAAGAAATGATGGTCAAAGGATGAGGAAGCATTGTCTCCGTTCGGGAATTGATAGAAGGACGTTCCTTAAGAATGCTCTTTTAGGTAATAATTTACTTAACTGTTTAAAACAATAAATTACTATTGAAGTTGCACTCATTGGTAGCTGTCTTCAAATATAATCTATGTTGCATTAAGTATTCTTATATTTAATATGAATTCTAGAAGATGATATATATATATGCATAGAGATAAATAAATACATAGATGGATACCTAGATAGATACATAGATAGATACCAAGAATCTCTGTAATGTTTTAGAACATACCTGAATAAAGTGATATTTAACTTAGAAAAAGTGATGTTAACAAAGATATTTCCAAATTTTTATTTTATATTAAAATACTAAAATATTTTTAATAACTTTATTTTAAAAAACAAACAGTAATGTACAAATTTTAAGTATTTTTGCATAAAAGTATATGAATACAATTTTGTCAGTGCTTGGGTTTTTTTTTTAAAGGTTTGATAGTGTACATTAAGATCTTACTCGTTACAATGAGCATAAAGGACATGTAAAACAGGATGTAACCTGGAATTAGTCAAAGTTTTCTTGGTGTGTAAGGATTAGGTATAATGGTTTTTTCTTTTCTTTTAATTTCTTTTCTTTTCTTTTCTTTTCTTTCTTTTCTTGAACTTCATATAATCTGTGAGTTGTTTTTGGGGTGTTCAGAGATTTCTGGGGTTAGTATCCAATCATCAGTGACTGCATATTATGTCTGTTCTTTTGTGACTGGGTTATCTCGCTCAGGATGATATTCTCTAGATGCATCCATTTGCTTAAGAATTTCGTTAAGTCATTGTTTCTGATAGCTCAGTAGTACTCCATTGTATAAATGTACCACAGTTTTTGTATCCATTCATCTACTGAAGGACATCTGGGTTCTTTCCAGCTTCTGGATATTATAAATAGAGCTGTAATGAACATTGTGGTGCATGTATCTTTGTTGTATGTTGGCGCGTCTCTGGAGTAAACGCCCAGAAGTGGAATAACTGGGTCTTCAGGTAGTACTATGTCCATTTTTTTTCTGAAGAACCGCCAGACTGATTTCCAGAGTGGTTGTACCAGTTTACAACCCCACCAACAGTGGAGAAGTGTTCCTCTTTCTCCACATCCTCACCAGCATCTGCTGTCATCTGAACTTTTTTTACAATAACTTGCTGCTCTAGCAATGGACCACAATAGGTTTCCAATGCCTGCCTGCCTGCGGGCTGGTATAACCAAAACCCCAGTCATAGAGAATCTGATGATTTCCTCTACTCTCTTTGCACAACAGGCACACACATTAAACATATATACATACAAATAAAACATTAATATATATATATTAATTCATATAAAACATTAATATATAAAATATATATTGATATATATTATGTTTTATAAAAAGAGTAGGAAGAAAAATTAAACTTTTAAAGTTAATAAAACGTATAGCTCTGAGAGGCCCAACAAGCACCTGACTGAAACAGACTCATATACTTATATTCAACTAACAGACTGAAGTCAGGGACCCCTGTGGTTGAATTAGGGAAAGGCTGGAAGAAGCTGAGGGGAAGGGAGAAGCCATAGAAAGACCGCAATCTCAAATAACCGTGACCCAGAGATCTCTCAGACACTGAGCCACCTACCAGGCAGCATACAATAGCTGGCCCGAGGCCCCAGACATATACAGCAGAGCACTGAGTAGTACGGCCTCTGACGGAGAAGATCCACATAACCCTCCGTAGACTTTAGGTCCCAGGACACTGAGAGGCCTGGCAAAGTTTGAAGGACATTCTCTTGGAGACAGGGGAGGAGGAATGGGATGAGGAACTGTGCAATAGTTTGACCAGGAAGTGAATAGTGACTGGACTTAAAAAAAAGGGAATAATAATAATGGTAAAAAAACAAAAATAAAAACCCCACAACAACCTAAAATGTATAGAATCTTCTGCATCTAACATTTACGCATTCAACAATTATTCATTTCTGTGGAATTTACCAATCTGTTGTGTAGTTTTGCAATGATTTCTTTATCCAAGATTTTATACTTCTTGTAAAATATGTAAGACTAGAAACATTTGAGTCTTTAAATATGTAAATATATTTGCCATGACCTGCATTCTTCTATAATTAGCATACAATACACTGAGTTTTAATATGCTTTCATTATTATTCAAAGCCTTCTTTCTTAACCAAAGCATTCTAGAGTTGTCCTTGAAAAACATACGTCCTTAGACAAAGCCCCTAATGCTTCCTCTTCCTCTAAAGGTCTAATGTCCAGAGGTGATATTACTTACTCCCATTACTGTGAATTCTTTGTCTGCTTGATTGTATCCATTTTTGATATCAAAGAAAGAAGTTAGTGAATTCATAGTTACAGATGGTAATTATGATTATTTGACTATTAGAAATTTCATAAACCACTGTATGAGCCTAATACAGCTTAGAGCTATTAATTAAGTATTAATTAAATTATATGTAGGATTATTCTTGTCTGAAACTGGTTTCCTTTCAGTTTCATAAACAGTAAGAGCTACTTCTATATATTAGAGAAGTGATGTTAACTGTTATAAATATTTAAAGAATAGCAGAAGTGTTGCATGGTTTTACCTAGTACTCTGATAAATTGACAAAACTCTTACTACTTTTTTGTGGTGGTGATAATACACACTGGCCATCTCATCACTTGGGAGGCAGAAGCAAAAGAGAATCAATTCACAGTTTTCATGGGATACACATTAAATTTGAAGCCAGTCTCGGCTCTGTAGGGTACCATCCACAAACCAAAACCTCGAACAAAATCATCCTAATTCTTTGTATGGTTTATTTGTGATTACTAGACTAGTTTTCTTTATCTACACTTGTAAAATTTTGCAATTATATTAGGCTGCTTACAGGAGTCACTCAACCACTTTTGACAATTCTTGAACAATTATATTGTTTTTATTTTGCTTAGACATATTTTTGTCAAAATTCTACCTTTGTTTTGTTTAGACCATTTGTATTTCTACATTTCTGAAGAAATGTTTTAGAGTATTTACTCATACTTTCAGCTCTTACGGTTTTGTAAAAGTAAAGCATGTGCCCTCTCTATTTTCATCTACATACTTCTTAGAGTGCAAATGCTTTTCTTCTAAATGCTTTTCTATTTCCATTTTGAATCATTTCTTTACATATAACTTGAAACTTTAATGGGCACTTTTTATTTGTGGTGCTGTTATCATTCATTCTTTCAGAGTACCATCTAACATGTATTGATCACATTAATGTTTCACCCACTTCTTCCCATGCTGTGCCTCATCCTCCCCCACAACTTCGTGTCTAATTTTTACTTAATCACTCAAGAACAATTTGTACTGCCAACATATTATTGTATGGGTCTTCTTTTATCTTTTTATTTTGCAAAACGTTTTATTGGAAAGTCTCTATTTACATTTCAGATGTTATCCCCTTTCCCCACCCTCCTACCCATCTCCCCTTGCTTCCATGAAGTTGCTCCCACTCCAACCACCCATTCCCAACTCAGTGCCCTGGCATTCCTCTGCACAGAGAAAACAAGTTTTCCCTGGACCTCTTCTCCCATTGATGACAGACAATGCCATACTCTTCTACATATGCGGTTGGAGCCGTGGGTCTCATCAAGTGTGCTCATTGGTTGATGTTTAGTCCCTGGGAGCTCTGGGGGGCTTGGTTGGTTTTTAATGTTGTTCTTCCCATGGGGTTGCAAACCCTTTCAGCTCCTTCAGTCTTAACTCTAGCTCCTCCATTGGAGTCCCCAGGCTCAAGTCAATGGTTCGCTTCAAGCATCTTTATATGTATCAGTATGGCTCTGTCAGAACCACTGAGAAGTCATCCAATCTCGGGCTCCTGTCAGTAAGCACTTCTTGGCATCAGCAATAGTGACTGGGTTTGGTCCTGCATATGGGATGGATCCCCAGGTGAGGCAGTCTCTGAATGATCTTTTCTTCGGTCCCGGCTCTTTTATTGGTTTCTGTATTTCCTCCCCATGAGTATTTTGTTCTCCCTTCTAACAAGAACTGAGGCATCCACACCCTGTCCTTCCTTCTTTTTGAGCTTCTTAAGTTCTGTGAATTGTTTCTTGGGTATTCCAAGCTTTTTAGGCTAGTATCTGCTTACCAATGAGTGTGTACCATGTGCTCCTAGGAACTAAATCACCAACCAATGAGTACACATGGAGGGACTCGTGGCTCCAGCTGTGTATGTAACAGAGGATGGCATTGTCTGGCATCAGTAGGAGGAGAAGCCCTTGGTCCTATGAAGGCTCATTTCCTCAGTGTAGGGGAATGAAGTGTTGAGGTAGAAGTGAGTGGGTGGGAGTGGAAGCATCTTTATAGAAGCATGGGTAGGGGGATGGGAGAGAACAAAGGGAAAACATTTGAAATATAAATATATAGAATATCCAATAAAAAAAGGAGAACTAACTCAAAGTCCCATGGGAACTACATCAATGCTTCCAGTGACATAGACAATTCCTACTAAGCCCCATTTGTAAATGTTCTAGTAACTTCTACATTACCAAGTTAGAGGTCAAAATTTTTGTATATCAGCCACTTGAAAGAAAACAAAAACACATCAGAACTATCTACAAGCCAAAGTGTTATATATTTAAAACATGAAAAAAATGTATTCATGTATAGCCTTAACTATACACCTCCTGTTTAAACATAGTCTAGAATTTAAAAATAAATTTGTTACTTCATTCTCTTGGATCTTATAAGACTCGTGTATTTATGTATATATACAAATATATTACATGCATATAAATACACATTATGTATATGTATTATGTATATTTGTTTTTTGGACATACGTGCATGTGCATTATGTCTATATTTATACATAATGTATATTCATGTACATTGATGTATATATACATATATATATATATATATACACAACATGATTGTTTTTTATTTAGATATCCATTTCATGAGTATGTTTACATTCCAATTGACTATACATATGGCTTCAGAACATGAGTTCATAAACACTGGATATACACTTATGAACTAATGTGATAAATAGATGATGGTATATAAATAACCTTATGATAACCTTATGTCTTTTTATATGCTCTTTATAAATAAAGGGTTAGGGTTAGGGTTAGGTTAAAAATAAATAGTTAGCATATAAAAAGACATAAGGTTATCATTAAATAAGTACTCATGAAATGACATAGTTATATAGAACATGTATACAAGTCATATAATGACCATAGTCCTTATGTCTTTTGAATAATCTAAAGCTCTTAGAAGTTTTGCAGTTGATTTATATGAGTCCTTGACCCTTCTGTTAATTTATGTTTTACCATACGTTTTATATTCTCTATAGTGGCAATCAAGTCTAACTCACAAGAACACACCATTGCAAGGATCCTGTGCTACTTAGCACTCTGTAAACATAATTGTGGAGCTGCTCATGTTGCCTGCCTTGAGTTGGCAGCCTAAAAGACAGAGTGATGTCCTGCTGACTCCTTCTCCCTCCTTGTACCCTAGGAATGGTTATGTTCTAGTATAAAGCCAACGGTACACAAAACATAGATCTCTATACAGTTGTGCTCTGGATACTTGGTGAGATATGTACATTTGGTGGGTTTTCTTAAGGTATGATCATACTTAAATACTGTATTGGTTTCCTCATGTGGCTGTGATAAAACAATTAATAAGTCAACTTCAGTATGATAGGGTTTATTTTATCATCCAAGCCTTTGATCACAGTCTATCCTTGGCAAGTTCTTCTAGTTTGCTCTATGCTACTGAAATAAACGCCATGGTGGACAGCATTATAAAGCTTATTTTATCTTACAGGATACAGCTTATCATCATGGGAACATGGAAACAGGAATTGAAACAGAACCCCAAAGGAATGATGCTAACTGGCCTGCTCTCTGTGGCTAGCTCAACTCACATTCATATATAAACAGGGTAAGGAGCCCAGGGAAGACAGCATTGACAGTGGGTTGTGCATTCCTACATTACTTTTTAACTAAGAAAATATCCTGCAGACATACCACTATGCCAATAGGATGGAGGCAGTCCTTCCACTGAAGTTCCTTTCTTCAAAGTCACTACAAATTGGGTCAAATTGACAAAATAAAATGTTCCACAGACAAATTCACATATCAATGAGTTCACAAAACAATTTTTTCAAATGAGGTTCTTTCAAGTGCGACAAATGTACAAAGCCAGAACACTTCCCATCAATATATGACTTGTTTTTTTCAGGATATGTCTTAATGACAAAGTATAATTTACTATGGAAAAATTCATTCAGAACAAGAAGAATTTAGTTTCTCTTCCAATGCTTCTAGGTTTTATTATTCCATAACAATCTCATCTCTCAGAGTGTCAAAAAAGGACTAGGATTTATTTCATTAATAAATGGTTTCTACTAGCAGTCATGTAAGTAACCATGAATTATTTACAACTAAATTGGTAAGGTACAAAGTGAGTATCCGGTCCCTGTAGTCAGAGAGAGGAATGGAAGGGTAGCATCTATTTCTCTTTCTTTTTTTCAACACTTTGAAGGCAGAGAAAAAGGAGAGAGTGAGAGGGGGTCAGAGTGAGGGAGGGAGAGAGGGAGGGAAGGAGGGAGAGAGGGAGAGACAGAGAAAGAAGTGTAGTGAGTAGGGAAGAGCAAGGGTGGGGTTCAGATATCACAAGTAAAATGAGCAGAATAGTCTGAATGTAAGATATTGAAAGCAGTATTGGAAATAGTTTTAAATGATCAAGGCTGAAATATGTGGAAATGACTTTTTCAACACATTTTCTTTTCAATCACCAAGTTAACTTTGATCCTTGATGCCTAAGGTAATGCACCCTAGCTCTAAATTCAGTCAGTTTTCATACCAAAGAGTACCATCAGACGTCTCGGTGGAAAGGAACCACACATTGATCATACTCTAACTTGACAACCATTGACATTGTAAGTCCAGATTTCACAGAGAAGCCATGTAGGTTAAAAGCAACTGATCGGTAAATTTTTCAGTTTTGCTGATTCTTAACATTAAGAAGTCTCCTGGGAATCTCATTACCTAAGCACCTGGCCTGCCAAAGTGAGAAACACAAAATTGCACAGCTAGAAAAGACCTTGTGAGTTCAACTACCTTCTGCTATCCAGTATCTTAGACAAATGAGACTTCAGTCGATCTTTAAAGAGATAGAGAAGAAAATCCATAACCACGGAAAAACATGACACAGAGTGTTTGATAAATAATACAAACACAAGTTGCTTTATATTCATGATGAAAATATCAGCATTTAAAAATCCTAAAGGTTAGCTACAAAAGCTCAATACAATATTGCTCACAGGGCATACAAAGCTCAAAAAGAAGGAAGACCAAAGTGTGAATGCTTAAGTTTTTATTAGAAGAGGGAACAAGGGGCTGGCGAGATGGCTCATTGGTTAGCGCTGATTGCTCTTCCAAAGGTCCTGAGTTCAATTCTCTGCAACCAAATGGTGGCTCACAACCATCTGTAATGGGATCAGAATGCCATTTTCTGGGAGCAAGAGAGGAGGGGAAGGAGAAAAAGATGGGTAATATCAGGTATGGGAGGAAACAGGATGATACACAAAGGAAATTGAACAGAGATGTGTAGCAATGGGGAATGGAGAACTGGAGGTAGCCACCAGAAAGTCCCAGATGCCAGGAAAGCTAAAGGTTCCCAGGACCCAACAGGGATGAGATTAGCAAAAATGCCCAACAAAGGGGAGGGAGAACCTGTAGAGCCCTTAGTACCCCCATTTAGGGAAATGCCAAGGTGGTAAGGTGGGAATGCATGGGTGGGAGAGCATCATCATAGGAGCAGGGGTAGGGGAAGGGATAGGGAGTTTGGAGAGGGGAACTAAAAAGAGGGACAACATTTGAAAGTAAATAAATAAAACACCCAATAAAAAAACCTAAATAGAAAAATCTGGAAGAAGTCAAATTTCCTCTGAGACCAGGCTTGTAATGTTCGGAGAGCTTGTATCAAACCCATCCAATAGTGCATCTGAGAGAGTCTTCTGAGTTAGAGCATCAGGGGCCGTTAATTGATGGTCCCTTGTTAAGTATATTTCACTTAAGATTATCAGAGCCCCATATTTGTCAGAATTAGGAACTCCTTTACTCTGACACAGCCAACACAGTTCAGTAAATATTCATAGTGACAGCATGCTTCATGTTTTAAATATTTTACTTCAGGGGAATAATATATCTTAGATACATATGCATATATATTCTGATATTAGCAGTATATGCTAGATACATATATCAAAAGGTCAGCCAATACTTCACAAAGCTGTACAATTCTACGTATTAAGGATAAAATGATCTACAAATAGTGCATTTTTACTTTAGTCTACATGTTTTATTACTTGAGTTAGCATTCATGTATGTTGCATAAGGTGTTGCTAGTTTTTTCTTTAAAACTGACTACATTTCATCATTTTTAGAGCTGAGACGATGTATTTAAAGGCTATCAGAATACCTCTGCGCAATGCTCATGAACACTTGTGAGAAGTTTGTACTCTTTTATATATCCAGCATTCAGGAAATTATTTGCATGCAACTTTATTTCAACCTTTTGATATTCAGACTTTCTTCTAAAAATCATATTCACTTGGATTTTATTTATGACTCTGCTCAGCAATTCTAAGGTCAGCCTGTCCTTTCTCAATAGAATACATTGTAGTGTAAGAAGGCAGGACTAGTATTATTCCAGATGACACGCAACATCTTCTAACTCAATGAAATGAACATGTTAGAATCATCAAAATGAATATTGTTAATGAAATGTTAATTAAAACTTAACAATAGCCAGAAATGCACCACAGTGTTACAACTCCAAAAGGAAAACCTAATGTTCCAATCTGAATTTCCCAACTTTGTAACTTTGTTTTCTGTATTTCATGTACAAAATACTTCAGCGTAGTGTGGTTTGTCATAAACTCTAAAAAACAAAGACAAACAAACAAAAACCTTACTATTGTGTGTAGTTTTTCACTATGCTGCCTTAGTTACTAGAGTGGGCCTTCCTAACAACCCTGCTTAGCTCCTTTGAATCTACAGATTAAAGTCACACAGACTGGTTTGTTTTCACCTTGACTTCTAGGCACACTGCTGGGCGCTACTATCTCCTGTCTGGAAAAGCACACCCTTAATATTATTCTTTTCTGCGCACCTCCCACCTGACCTAAACTCTAGTTGGTCAGTTGACTCTAGTCCCTGTTCAACATCCTGACTACCCAATTGTAGGAGCCACCTGTGTGGCTACTCTGTTTAGAGATCTCACATGTCTTGTCAACTTCTTTTCATCAGAAGCAATGCTCTCTCTCCTCTCCTTCCTGTGTCTCTCTCTCCACTTGACTCCAGGGACCTGGAAGTCCCACCTATCCCTTCTGCCCAGCAGTTATATCATAGCGCTCTCTACTCACACAAAAGAACCAATTGTGGATAGGACCTTAGCATAAGAACATCCCTATACCCTATGTATGTTCTTTAGTAGAGGGGATTAAAAATCTACCCTTATCAAAGTTAATGTAACTAACACACTGCAGATTCATGTTAATTACTGACCCATCAATTGTATTTGAGACTATTGCCACTGATGGGGCATAGCATCTTTTAATACCTTAGAATATGCCATTTTGACGGGTCAATTAATTTGAATTTAAAGTACTGGAGTAAAAGCAGGTGCAGAAAGACTTAGTGCCTTTTCCACCAAAAAACAAATTACAAAGATATTTTTGTTTAGAGTAGTGACTCCCATCCCAAAAAGACAAGGGTAAGGTTGCCATTCCTTCAGGCATTTAAGAAAAAGAGAGTGTGTAATCCCTTCAAGAGAAAAAATTAAAACTAAAACTAATTTATAAATCAAGTACTAGTTCAATCTATTTTAAATCATGATAATACTGTGAGTTAAATTATTAAAAGACTGACAAGTAAAGCCACTTTTGTAACTTGCCTTTAGGAAGTATCCTTAGCAAAGAACACTCAAGAATTTACCTTAAAATTAGTTATAAGAAACCCGGGGTCAGAAAATGCAGAGAAATGTTCAAGAGTAGGTTGATTTTATAAATTTCACATCAATAGATCCATTGATTCAGCTCACTCTAGGTCATCTACTTAATTTTTCAGGTTATTTGTTCCAATCTGTCTAGTCATTAGTTTATTGATTTATTAAATCATATGTTCATGTGTTCTCTGCAATAAATTTCCTAGAATTTTACAGTGTTCCAAATTTTGGCACTATATATTTGTATAAAAAACATACTAGAAAGAAATATACAAATAGGCACTTAATAGTAAAGCAGTTAAATGTATTATTTAGGTAGATAGATTTAGTAGAGATATAGTATTAAGGTATTAAGTCAAGAGTTTTATATAGGGATGAGAAACAGAGGCTGGAGAGCTGACACAGCAGAAAAGTGCTTATTACATCATCTTAGGTACCAGATTTTGTGTCCAGTGGCAACTAAAGAGTCAAAGAACACTGAAATATTTTTCCTTTTCTTTTTTTCTTTTCTGCCTTCATGTGCACAAACATGCAAAATATGTTAGTAAGTCAAGTAGCTAATTAATAAAATCTTCAGAATGTAAGAAAAGACAAATGAATAGAATTTTAAATAAATTGCATAAATTTTCATCATGGTACATTAAATGTTGGATGTTGTGATATTTTAGATGGAAGGGGCACTTTAAAAAATTTTATTAGATACTCTCTGTAACAACATTTCAAATGTTATCCCCTTTCCCACCTCACTACCATCCCCATCCACCTCTACTTATCTTCACAAAGAAAGGGTGCACTACCTCCCAATCACCCTCTCCACCTCAGTGCCTTGGCATTCCCCTACACTGGGAAAACATGTCCTCCCTGGACCAAAGGCCTCTCCTCACACATATACAACTGGAGCTATGGGCCTCTCAGTGCTTGCTCAATAGTTGGTGTTCTAGCCCATGGGAGGGTTTGGTTGGTCGACAATGTTGTTCTTCCCATGAGGCTGCAACCCCCTCCAGCTAAGAAGGGGAACTTTTATAAAAGGAATGATATTGTGAAAAAAAAGATGAGTTTAGAAAAAGACATCTCATACTGAAGTTCTAAACAGGTGAGAATATACAGGGACACTCAATAGGTTCTTTGACTGTTCCGAAGAGACAGTAGCTACCCCAAGTCAATTCAGATATCTGCATCAAACCAGTTGCATATACCAACAGTCACACAGGCCTCATGTGGAATGAAATAAACAAGGTATATAGTTAATTAAGGAGACATGACCTTGCTCTCTTAGGGAATTACAGACTAATGACAGCCAGTCACATGAAAGAACGAGGGAGTACCACTTTTCTAAGCAGACTCCACGTAGCACTGTTCATCTACAACCTCGCTTAACCCATCCATTTTTTAACCATTTTCTTTTGAAGTACCTTGAGTGAAAGAACAAAGTGAAATATAGATTTTTGTCTAAATCTCTGTAGCTCACTGTTTAAAAGAGTTTGCAAGCAAGGGGAGATCAATATTTTCTGAACTATAATAGCAATCAAAGGAAATGGATTTTTTCATTCGAAAGAATGATTCCTGCTAGCAGCCCAACAGCTGCCATCAAAAACTCCAAAACACGGTTGCTCTTACTGCACCTCCCATATGGTAGAAGTCCTAATAATTATTTGAGGTCACAGCTTTGTATATCTAGAAAGCAGGGAAGAAAAACCAGTAGCTCTTACTTGTGAATATCAAAGACCACACAGAGAAAAGCCAGAGTACAGTAAACGAACAGGATACCTCTTTGGCTTTGAATACAATCTTGTTTAAATAGTAGTAGCTATTATGAAATTAAATTCCCAGACGATCTATACAGTTTTAGCGATTAAGTCAACAGGCACTGGGTTCTGCATGTGTGAGCAACTGGGCAGATTAAGTCTTTTCTTAAACAAATAGTAATAATCTTTTTCCTACTTTACTGTGATGAAACATTCTAACCAAATGGCTATTTATGGAAAGAGTTCATTTTGATTTGATTGACACTATTGGGTTTCTTGTGGAGTCCTTAAATCTTCTTGATGCCTAAATCCCCCCCCCCCATCTCTTTGACAAGACTCCCTGAGCCCTATCTAATGCTTGGGTGGGAATCTCTGAATCTGTTTCCAGCAGCTTCTGGGTAGAGACTTTCAGAGGACAGTAGTACTAGCCTAATACAGTATCATTAACATTGTTTAGGGATAGGTGCTTGCCCATGAGATGTGTCTCAAGTTGGGCCAGTCACTGCTTGGTTATTCCCTCAGTCTCTGCTCAGTCTTCCTGCACATCTATTAGGCAGGACACATTTTGGGTTGAATGCTTTGTGGTAAGGTGTTCTTCTCCCTCCACTGGGAGTCCTGCCTGGCTACAGAAAGTGACCACTTCAGGTTTTATATCTCCAACTGCCAGCAGGCTTAGCTAGAGTCACCCTTCATAGACTGACTTTCTGCCAGCTTTCTTATAGAACCCAGGACTAAATGCCCAGGGTCAGGACACATTGTACTCATCTCTCTCACATCAATATGATAAGGACCCTGCATCTATACCAACAGGACAATTTGATTTAGGAAATTCCGATGCTGAGATTCCAACATCTAGGCATCTTTAGTTTATGTTGTATCAGTAAATCTAATCAGCACATCTTATAAGAGAGGTGTGTTTCATTTTAAACAGTGGCAAAGAATGGAGAGACAATGGTAATATAATTGTATGCATTTGATGATCATTTGTTCCTATCAATTTGAGAATTTAAAGACTCTGTGTTTGTGTGTGTGTGTGTGTGTGTGTGTGTGTGTGTGTGTGTTTGTGTGTGTGTGTGTTAAGCATGCACATGCTGGCCAGGGAACAATTTTGATTATATTTTTCAGGAATGCTATCTACCTTACTTTTCTTTTAATCCTTTTTTTTCATTTTTAAAATATAATTTATTCAAATTCCCCTAATTGCTCCCTTCTCAGTTCCCCTCCCACAGTCCCTCATCCCATTCGGCCTTGCTCTTGCCTCTAAGAGGTTGCCGCAAACCCAGGACTAGTCTTCCCCGAGATCTCAAGAATTAGAAACGTCCTCTCCAAGTAAAACCTGACCAGGCAGACCTCTGATCTATTTGTACCAGGGGCCTCGGACTGACCATATAAGCTCCTGGTTGCTGGCTGTGTCTCTGGGAGCTCCCTAGGGTCTGCGTTAGTTAAGACTACTTGCTGTTCTTGCTATGGGATCACTCTCCTCTTCAGCTTGTTAGTTTTAATGATTGACCTAGAGCTACCTAGGGGCTGGATTGGCTGATCAGGTGTTCCCATGTACCCACCCGCTATACCTTTTCAGTGCTTTGACTATCTGGGTATCATACTTGCCTGGAGTTTTCATTAAAGGTTGCAAAGGATCAAGTTTAGATATTATAAGACAGATTAAACTATAGCTCTTTTCTCAGGCCCCAGAACATAATTTTTATATCTAATTTTCTATTATCTTTATCTTTCTCTATACTGCATCACTGATTACAGAAACGATTGATTCAAATAAAGAGAATCATATAAGAATGATCTAAAGTGCTAATTTATAATCTCATATTCTAAAAAATTATAGAAACATCTATTAAAATTTTCTTTTACCCTTTATTGACAGTGTATTGTTTTCAAGTAATATATCCTAGTTGCAGTTTCCCTTCCTCAACTCCTCCCAGTTCTTCCATACCTCTGTCGCCTCCAGATCCAGTCTCTTTCTGTCTCTTACTAGAAATCAGACAGCTTTTAAGAGATGGGAGCAAAACAAAACAAAGTAGAATTCAATAAGTTAAAATAAACAATCAATTTGAGTTTGAACAAATCAGCAAAGAAACCAGCAGAAGGAACAAGGCAAACCAGAAGAAGAAAAACTGCCCAAGGGAAAGCCAAATATGAAGATAACTCTCAGCTCAAACTGATCCTACAAGGCATTACGTTTCCCTCAGCCCTGGCTGTATTATATATAGATATAATTATATTGCTCTTCTCGTTTATGTGCTTTTATTTACTTCCTGTAGCTTTTTTATACAGGTAAATGTAATAACTTGCTGTTTTCATATTCATACTGTTATAATTCTACCTAGAGAAATAAATAAATATCATTATGCACAGTAGCACACACCTGTAATTCCGCTATTCATAAGCCTGTGGCAATGTGATCATAATTTTGAGGCAAAACTTGTATTGATATATAGGAAAGCATTGTCTCATATAAAATAAAAATGGACGTGATTCTAGCTCAATAGGATTGTTTTTTTCTGGACATTATGTCCTTGGTACATAGAATTATAATGCATATAGGTATAATGTAAATATAGCTTAGCATAACACTTATAATATTCTAAGTGTCTCAAAATACACTAAGCATTGCAGAATTCATGTCACAGGACAACACTTAATTCTGGATGAATATTATGGCAATACTGTCTCAAATTCTTCGTTCATTAAACTAATGTTGACTTAGCCCTTTAAAATCACTCAGTGTCCCACTGTTAAATGTAACTTTAATGATTACAAAGATTGTTCACAAAATTTCTAAGGTTACTTGATGCCAGAATCATTTATTCAGTATTTCTCACTTCTCTTGCTCCCATGTAAGTCTCTTAACAATGGTTATTGAGATTTGACCAGGAATTACTGAGACCTGATTAATAGGCAAAGACATCATGATGAAGATTAGTTTTTATCAAGACCAGGCATTTAGTTTGACAGAAAATATGATTTGGAAATGAGACTCTTCTCACCTCCTTTTAGCAGAGAACTTTCATTGTTGGAAAATGGCTATTAAAAATTATGTTTTTCAATATCTAGATTTATTTCCAAATGTTAGATATACCTCTTGTTATTCTTAAAAAGTAATATTGTTTCTTCAAATATATCTAAGCCATTTATTTGAAATAGTCATAAATGTAGATAGTATTCCATCTCATATTTTATGAGAAGGAAGGAGGCTTTCAAAATGTTATAGTTCATTTAAAAAAGTCCTGAGGGCTTCCTATGTTTTTAGACTAAAGCCATGGTATCTGAAGCATAGGCAAATTTTAATTTTATATGTAATAGTGGCACAAACTTCTCTTAATTGAGTATTTATTATTATATTTTAAAATATCATCTTAAGAACATGTTTATTAGGAGATATTTTAATTGCTTTGGAAGAAAGAGAAAATGTATCTCTATCTTGCAAAATCTTCAGTAAATCATTCAAGATGTATACTCACTCTGAACCTTTCTGTGTTGACAAAAGACTATATTTTAATTAGAGTTTCCAAAACATAGTCATATTGGAATTGACTGATAGATGATAAATAAATCAATTGATAGATAGATGATAGCTTAATAAATATAGATAGAATAATAGAAACTTCTGTCAATCTATAGATGAAAGTCTAACAATATACATAGATAGATAGTGATTTTCCATTAAAAATATATAATTTTATATTTTTCTGTTATAGTTTTACATTATAATTTAATTGGAAAGACTTGATTATTGGGACAATATAAAGAAAATCTTAAAAATACATAAGGGACTTCTTGGCATCAGCAATAGTTCTTGGATTTGGTGGTTGCATATAGGGTGGATCCCCAGATGAGACAGTCTCTGAATGATCTTTTCTTCAATCCTTGCTCCTCTATTTGTGCCTGTATTTCTTCCTGCGAGTGCTTTGATCTGCCTTCTAAGAAAGACTGAGGGATCAACCTTCTGGCCTTTCTTTTTTTTTTTTTTTTTTTTGAGCTTCATAAGGTCTGTGAATTGTTTTTGGATATTCAGAGCTTTTTGGGCTAGTAACTGCTTATTAGTGAGTGCATACCATGTGTGTTCTTTTGTGACTTTGTTACCTCACTCAGGATGATAATCTCTAGTTCCATCTACTTGCCTCAGAATTTCATAAGGTCATTGTTTCTAATAGCTGATTAGTACTTCATTGAAGTGCATACTGACAGGAGCCAGAAATGGATGTCTATTTGGAAGCTCCACCAGAGTAATACAGATAGAGTTTTGGATACTTACACAGCTAACCGTCGGACTGAGCATGAGATCCCCAATGAAGGAGCTAGAGAAAGGACTGAAGGAGCAGAAAGGGTCTGCAACTACATGGGAAGAACAACATTATCAACCAACCAAAACCTCCAGAGCTCCCAGGAAGTATAACACCAACCATTGAGCACTTGTGGAGAGACTCATGGCTCCAGTTGCATATGTAGCAGAGGACAGCATTGTCTGTCATCAATAGGAGAAGTAGCCTTTGGTCCAGTGAAGGCTTGTTTTCCCAGTGTAGGGAAATGGAAAGGGGCTGAACTGGTGTGGGTGGTTTGGAGAGGGGGGCACCTTCATGGGAATAAGTGGAGGGGAAAAGGGATGGGAGCAGTGGTGGGGTGGGGAAGTAGATAATATTTGAAATGTAAATACAGAGAATATCTAATTAAACCAAACCAAAAAAAAAAAAAAAAAAATCAGTGAAAGTATCTGTATATGTGGAGAAGCACTTAAAGAAATGTTCAAAGTCCTTAGTCATCAGGGAAATGTAAATCAAAAAGACCCTGAGATTCTACCTCCCATCAGTAAGAATGACTAGATCAAAAACTCAAGTGACTGAATGTGCTGGCAAGGATGTGGAGAAAGAGGAACACTCCTTCATTGCTGGTGACATTGTAAGCTGGTACAACCACTCTGGAAATCAGTCTGGAAGTTCCTCAGAAAATTGGAAATAAATCTACCTGAAGATCCAGATATACCACTCTTGGGCATATACCCAAAATATCTTTGGGCATATATCCCACCATACCACAAGGACACATTCTCAACCATGTTCATAGCCTTACTTGTAATAACCACACCTAGAAACAACACAGATATCCCTCAACGGAAGAATAGATACAGAAAATGTGGTTCGTTTACATAATGGGATAATATTCAACTATTAAAAAATGAGAATATAAATTTTGTAGGCAAATGGATGAAACTAGAAAATGTCATCCGGATTGAGGTAACTCAGATACTAAAGGAAATACACGGTATATACTCACTGATTAGTGGATATTAGCCAAAATGTACAGAATACCTAATATATAACTGACAGACCATAAGGAGTCTGGCATAGCAGTCCTCTGAGAGAGTCTACTCCAGCAACTGACTGAGACCAAAGCAGATACTTACAACCAACCAAGGTACTGAAGACAGAGACCCTTAATGATGAATTGGGGGAACTTATAGATTTCTCCATAGTTTTAATGAGCACTTATTTTAATTAAAAATCAAAATTTTGTAAGTATTTACAGGAATTTAAATTAGAAATGCTTAAAATTTCCCTATCTCTAGATCTTAGATTTTTCTTTCTAAATGGTTAAAGTTTACAAAAGCTAGTAAAGAATGTACTTAAATCTAAATTTTGTTAAATGCTTAACTTGACATTTATGTTTCAAAGGAATAACACAAACTCCTTCTTAAAACCTAGTCAGAGTTACTCTCAATTTCTCAGGTATGGATGAATTGCGTAATTCAATACATTCTTTTTTTTTCTTACAACTTTATTTAAAGAAGAGAGATATGTGTACAGATTTTAAAAAGCATTTTGGCAATTATTTTGGAGGTTTGATAACATGCATTGACATCCCACTAGTTACCATAAGCATAAAGTACATGTAGAACAGAACGTAACATGGAAACAGTCAGAGTTTTCTTGGTGTGTATAGATTAAACATAATGATCTTTGAATACCAAAAATTGCCACAAGGCTATATTCTTAGCTCTTGAATTATTAATGATTTAAAGTCTAGGCATACCACACTCTGAGAGGGTGCTATACACTTATTTTTTCCTAAGAAGGACTGAGGCTTTCACTATTTGCCCTTTGTTTTTCTTGAGCTTCATATGGCCAGTGAGTTGTTTCTGGGGTGTTCTGAGCTTTCTGGGGCTAGTATCCAATTATCAATGACAACATATTATATCTGTTCTTTTGTGTCTGAGTTAGCTATTAGAGAATTCAACACATTCTATGACTGTAGTTTTAAAAATTCTAATGTACACATAAAAACCATGTCTACTGGAAATACTTTTAATAACAGCATCATTATCTATAGAATTACATCAGATTTCAAACTATAATTCCATGTCTGATTTTAAAATCTAATATATACAAATGCCTATAAAATTTTCTAAATTTTAAAGCAGTAGGACCCCAAACCAATGTGGTTACTTTAATAAGTAAAAACAGAATGCATTTCCTTTCTTTATTTTATCTTTTGAAAAAACATTTATGGATTTATTCTTAGCATCCTTAGAACTGACCCCATTATTTTTTTAAACGTTCATAGTCACATACATATGTCAAAGTGACTAAGGGATGAAAAAAATTTTAAATGCAACATTTTAACCGCCATTGAAAGTAATGTCGAACCACTTAAGTGAAATACGTGTTCCTTGCATTAACCGTTTGCTGACTTCCTAGTTGTCAGTGACAGGGCTTGTGCATGATGGGAGTAAAAGGCACTGAGAATCTAGGACAGATTGAGTCAGTGCCTTCAGCCTTAGTGACATTATTCCTATCCATTTATAAGTATTCCCTAACTGACAAAAGCAATGCTTGCTCCAGAAAGCACTCAGACATGAGCATCAACACTGCTCCCAAGGAATTATTTTTCTTTCTCTAATCTTGGCAACCTACTCTTAGATGTCTCTAGTGTCAACACCCTCCAAAGGGACAGCAAAAGTACTATTGTCTAGGAAAATAGTGTTCACACATTGAAAACTAGAATGTTCTTTTTTATTTTTATTTATTTCTTATTTTTGGTTTGGAAGATTTTGACACATATCCATAGAAGAATTTTCATGAGCCTTATCAAACATGCTTAAATTGCCAGTATTGAAAGGAGCGATGCTAATAGATAATATCCTAAGAATGAACTTGAGAACTATTAGCATTGAAAAGGCTGTTCATAAAATGAAATCGATAAAGTCTGAAAGACATAGAACCTTATTTGGATTTGTATATGTTGTTTATTCATGCATGGGACAAATAAACTTCCTTACACTTTTGGGTAAAAGGTAAGCCAAATACACTAGTAAAACCAGCTTGATGCTTAACACTCTATAATTGAACATCTACTTACTTCCAAGAGTGGGCTTTGATTATTCTAATTAATCACAATAGTTCTATTCTAATTATAAATGATTGGTATAGGATTGGACATGCTTGATGCAATGTGGGCCAAAAACTTCCAATGAGAGCATTTGGATAAAATTGTAGCCTTTTTTTTAGAATGTCTCTGTGAGTAGGCTTTTTATTTAGAGATTTCTGCCATTGTCTCATTGAATAGAAGAGAGAGCCATATATACCTATATTAAAACCATTTTGGGGAAACAAAGCCAAGACAAGGATATGTCAAAAGCAAAGCCTTAAATCACAATTACTGTAGACCTCTGGAAAAGTAAGGGTACAGTAATGAAGACAGAATTTTGTTTTCAGAGCAGTATGGAGATTTTAGCAGTATTACTACAGCAATAGTAACTAGTACAAGACTTTATAAATAGAAACATTCTAACATTACATGCACCTGAACTAGGTAAATGATAGAGGAGTTTTATAATACTTAGTCTTCATTTCTATAAGAATAAAATCTGCTTAGTGAGAGAATTATATAGTTTAGGAGACTTGAAATCTCATACAATAGTCCAGAGACACAAATAGAGAATAGGAAAGGATTCAGAATGTAGACCATTTCTGAGTACATAGAATCAAGGCTGTGGGTGAGTAGAGAAAAGAAAATATAGTTTATGTGTGAAACATAGGTATAGTTGAACTGGCTCAATTTTTTGTGGAATCCTTGAACAGAAAATGTTTCAAAATGTTTTTTTTTCTAAATTTCTGGCACCCAACATAATGGGAAGTATCCAATATGTTATGTTCTCTGTTTTCATGAATCATAAGGGAAATCAGAGGTAGAGAAATTGGAAGCCAAAAGTAGACCTCATTAGAAACTCAGCCTACACTAATTAGTTATAGCTGGACCCATCCCAGTCTGAGTGATGTAGATTAGGAAACTGTTGCCCATTCTTACTTCATCAGATCTCTTATAAACAAACCAGATTTGATGTAAGGGCTTTTGTCTAGTTCTTAGAATTCTCATCTCCTTGTGTTTTACCTATGAGAGTCCTAATAAAGGTTTTACATAAAACTGTTAATCTTTTGGTGCACTCTGGAATCATGAGGGTTTGCTACTTCAGAGCTCAAAGATGAAACAGGGAACGGAAAAGCAAAAACAACCGTCAAACAAATGAAGAACATTGCAACTGGCCTTGAAGGAGAGAGAATAGCAGAAGGAAGAGAGCAAGAGTAGTGTTGTGTAAACTTCTTGGTAATTTACTGTTCTACAATCATGATTTTGAGTTCAGGTAATGGGCTAAAATTGAGTGAGAACGTGCAGTTCATGTCACATTTTGTATAATTTGGTGATATCACAGACTTCAGAAGGAATCGTCATTGAAAATGGAGACAGTTTCAGTCTCCAGTATTAGGCACTTAAATACATCAGGATTTAAGCTAGAAGTTCACTGTGAGAAACAATGGAAGATGGCTTCAAACAGCAGGATTCTCAAGGCAATATTATTTTTTCAATAAAAAGTAAGCAGCCCTGATAAAACACTTCATGGTTTTCTTGAAAAATGAAGACTTGAAATGCCCCCTTTATATTAGGTTCATGTGTTAGTCACTTGTTTGTTGGAAGAAAAAATTATATGAAAAAATTGAAATGAACAAAAGATTCATTACATCTTCTGGTTTCAAATATTTTGGTTCACAGATACTTGACTCTGTTGTTTTTGCCCTGTCTGGGGGGTGGGAAATGACCTGGTAAAGAACTATATATATATTGGAGCAATGTGGTTCATATTTAGACAGGTCGAAAATTGAAGAGAACTTGGGTAGCAATATGACACAACCTTCAAAACACCCAATTCCCCACCCAGTGAAAAACTCCTACCAAGAATGCCCTGCCTCTTATAAAACTATTTAGTTACGAACTTATGAAATCATTTATTTATAAAGTTAATGTACTCTAATCCAATCAATATTGAAGTATCAAGCTTTCAATAAATATCAAAGAATATTTTATATTAAAAGCACAACAAAGTCTGAGAAATCTTTGATATGATGTAGGTTTTTGTAAATACAAAGTTTTTGTTTTAGAAATTGTTTTGTTAAACCTTTTGATGTTTTTCCTTTTAAAACTGTGCATATAATTGCTTCAAGTTTTTTTTTCATTTAGTGTGATGTTGACTACTGGTTTGCTGTATATTAATATGTTTAGGTATAAGCCTTGATTTACTATCTTTCTAAGATTTTTAACAGAAAGGGATATTGAATTTTGTCAAATGCTTTTACAGCATCTAATAAGATGATCATGTGTGTGTTTGTTTCTTTTTTTTTTTTTTGACTATGTTTATATAGTAGATTACATTGAAGGATTTTCTTATATTGAACCATCCCTAAATTCCTGGGATCAAGCCTACTTGATCATGGTGAATAATTGTTTAGATGTTGTCTTGGACTTGATTTGTAAACATTTTTTGAGTAGCTTTACATCAATATTTATAAGGGAAAATGGTCTGACATTTTCTTTCTTTGTTGAGATTTTGTGTGGTTTATGTATCAGTGTAACTGAGCTTCACAGATGCAATTCCACTAAAATCAAGGACAAGACATGGCTTCCCAGTCTCTCCTTATATATTCAATATAGTACTTGAAGTTTTAGTTAGACCAATAACAAAAGCAGGTCAAAGTGATACTAAGGAAGAAGTCAAATTATCACTATTTACAGATTATGTGTTTGTGTATTTAAGTGATCCCAAAGATTAGAACAAAGTACTCCTAGAGTTGATAAACAAGTTCATTAAAGTGCCTAGATGTAAAATTAACTGGAAGTAATCAGTAGTCTTCCTATACTCAAATGATAAATGAGCTGAGAAAGAAATTATGAAATCAACACAGTTCACACTACGCAAAAAAAAAACAAAAAAAAAGAGTGCCTTGTCATGACTGTAACAAGTGAAAGGATCTGTATTACAAGAACTTCACTTCCCTGAAGAAAGAATTTGAAGAAGACCTCAGAAGATGGAAAGTCCCATGTTCTTGGATTGGCAGGATGAATATAGTCAAAATGGCCAACTTGCCAAAAGCAATGTATAGATTAAATTCAATTACCAACAAAATCGCAACTCAGTTATTCATAGAGTTAGAAAGATCGAATCTCCAATTCACTTTGAATAACCAAAAACCTAGGATAGCAAAACTATACTTAATAATAAAAGAAGTTCTAGGAGAATCACCATCCCTAACCTGAAGTTGTATTATACAGGAATAGTGAAAACACCCCCCCACACACACACACACAGCATTTTTAACAGATGTTGCTGGTCCAGCTGGTGGACAGGATATAAAATGCAAATTGATTTAGTGTTATCTCCTTGTACAAACTCAAGTCCAAGTGAATAAAGGACCTCTACATAAAACCAGATACACTAATATACAAGAAAAGGGAAAGGGCCTTGAACACATGGACACAGGGGAAATTTACCGGAACAGAACAGGATCAAAGACCTCCATATAAAACCAGGTACACTGAAAATAATAGAACAATAGCGGGGAAGAACTTAGAACACATAGGCACAGGGGAAATTTTCCTGAACAGACACCAATGACTTATGTTCTAAGATCAATGACACACAAATGGGACCTCAAAAACATGTAAAGCTTCTGTAAGGCGAAGAATACTCTGAATAGGGCAAATGGCAACCAACACTTTGGGAAACAATCTTTATCAATCCTACATATGATAGAGGACTAATATCCAGTATATACAAAGAACTCAAGAAGTTAGTTAAACTCCAGAGAATCAAATAATCATATTTTTTAAAAAAAAAAAAAAAAAGGTTACAGAGCTAAACAAAGACTTCTCAACTGAGAAATCGGGAATAGACAAGAAGCATAAAAAATGTTCAACATTCTTTCTTTTTTAAATATTTTATTGGATATTCTCTGTATTTACATTTCAAATATTATACCCTCCTATCTAACTTCCCTTCCTCCTCTCCCTCAACAATTCAAGAGTGAAGGTGCTCCCTCTGCCAATCACCCTGTGCACCTCAGTGTCTTGGCTGTTGATGGTGCTGTTCTTCCCATGATTGTGCAACCCTTCAGCTCTCTCAGTCCTTTCTCTAGCTCTTTTATTGGTGTCCCCATGTTCAGTCTGATGTTTAGCTGCAAGCATCCTCATCTTTATCTATATGACTCTGGGAGAGCCTCTGAAAAGACATCCATGTCTGGTTCCAGCCAGTAAACTCTTCTTGGTATCAGCAATAATGCTTGGGTTTGGTGGCTGTACATGGGTGGTTGTCCAGGTGGGGCAGTTTCTGTAGATCTTTTCTTCAATCTCTGTTCCTCTATTTGACCTTGTATTTCCTCCTCTGTTTTAGTCTACCTTCTAAGAAGGACTGAGGCACCAACACTCTGGTCTTCCTTCTTTTTGAGCTGCATAAATTCTGTGGATGTTTTCTTGGGTATTCCAAGCATTTTTTGGTGGTGGGAATGGGAAGTGGACTTGTATCTGCTTACAAGTGAGTGCATACCACGAGTTTTCTCTTGTGACTGGGTTACCTCACTCAGAATGATAGCTCCAAATTCCATCCATTTGCCTAGGAATTTCATGAACTTGTTGTTTTTAAAAACTGAGTAGTATTCCATTGTGTAAATGTACCATAATTTCTGTATCCCTTCCTCTGTTGAAGGATATCTGGGTTCTTTCCAGCTTCTGGTTATTATAAATAAGGCTGCTATGAATATTGTTGAGCATGTGTCCTTGTTAGATATTGGAGATACTTTTGGGTATATGCCCAGGAGTGGTATAGCTGGGTCCTCAGGTAGTACTATGTTCAGTTTTGTGAGGAACCTCTAGACTGATTTCCAGAGTGGCTGGACCAGCTTAGAACCCCTCCAAAAGTAGAGGAGTGTTCCTCTTTCTCCACGTCCTCACCAGCATCTGCTGTCAACTGAGTATTTGATCTCAGCCATTCTGACTGGTAAGAGGTAAAATCTTAGAGTGGTTTTGATTTGCATTTCCCTGATGACTAGGGATATTGAGCATTTCTTTAAGTGCTTCTCACCCATTCAATATTCCTCAGTTGAGATGTCTCTGTGTAGCTCTGAACCCATTTTTAATAGGATTATTTGATTCTCTAGATTCTAACTTAATGAGTTCTTTTTATATATTGAATACTATCAGATGTAGGATTGGTAAAGATCTTTTCCCAATCTGTTTGTTGCCATTTTGCCCTTTTGACAGTGTCTTTGGCCTTATAGAAGCTTTGCTATTTCATGAGGTCCCATTTGTCGATTTTTGATCTTAGAGCATAAGTCATTGGTGTCTGTTCAGGAAAATTTCCCCTGTGCCTATGTGTTCTAAGTTCTTCCCCGCTTTTGTTCTATTAGTTTCAGTGTACCTGGTTTTATATGGAGGTCTTCGATCCACTTGGACTTGAGCTTTATTCAAAGAGATAAGAAGGGATTGATTTGCATTCTTCTGCATGCTGACTACCAGTTAAACCAGAACCATTTGTTAAAAAAGCTGTCCTTTCTCCACTGAATCTTTTTAGTTCCTCTGTCAAAGATGAAGTGAGCAAAGGTATGTGGTTTCATTTCTCAGTCTTTAATTCTATTCCATTCATCTACCTTCCAGTCTCTGTATGAATACCATGCCGTTTTTATCACAATTAATCTGCAATACAGCTTGAGGTCAGGTATGGTGATTCTCCCAGAAGTTATTTTTTTAATGTTGAGAATAGTTTTTGCTATCATGGGTTTTTTATTATTCCAAAAAATTGCAAATTGCTCTTTCTAACTCTCTAAACAATTAAGTTGGAATTTTAATAGGGATTGCATTAAATCTATAGATTGCCATAGACAAGATGGCCATCTTTACTATGTTGATCTTTCAAATCCATGAGAATGAGAGATCTTTCAACATTCGGAGGTATACATTTATTTCCTTCTTCAGAAATTGAAGCTGTGGTCATTCAGATTGCTTGGTTATGCTCATGCTAAGGTACTTTATATTCTTTGTGGCTATTATGAAGGGTGTCGATTCTCTAATTTCTTTTGCAGCCTGTTTGTTCTTTGAGTAGAGAAAAGCTACTGATTTACTTGAATTAATTTTATATCCTGCCACTTTGCTGAACTTGTTTATCAGCTCTAAAAGTTTCCTGGTGGAATTTTTAGGGCCACTTAAGTATACTATCATATCATCTGCAAATAGTGATATTCTGACTTCTTCCTTTCCAATTTGTATTCCTTTGACCTGTTTTTGCTCTCTGATTGCTCTGGCTAGTCCCTCAAATACTATATTGAATATATAAATGGAGAGTGAGCAGCCTTGTCTAGTCCCAGATTTTAGTGGGATTGCTTTGAGTTCCTTACCATTTAATTGGTCCAACTGGCACTCATCATGCAGAAGAATAAAAATAGACTATTTCTCATCTCCTTGTACAAAGCTCAAGTGTAAGTGGATCAAAGATCTCCACATTAAACCAGATACACTGAAACTATTAGATGAGAAAGGAGGGAAAACCTTAGAACTCATAGGCACAGGAGAAAATTTCCTGAACAGAACACCAATGGCTTGAGCTCTAATGTCAAATATTGACAAATGGGACTTAATGAGATTGCAAAGTTTCTGTAAGGCTAAAGACACTGTCAAGAAAACAAAACGACAGTCAAGAGAGTGGGGAAAGATCTTTACCAACCCCACATAAGATAGAGGCATAATATCCAAGATATACAAAGAACTCAAAAAGCTAGACACCAGAGAATTGAACAACCCTATTAAAAATGGGGTAAGACTTAAACAAAATGTTCTCAATAGAGGAATACTGAAAGGTTTAGAAACATCTAAGGAAGTTCTCAACATCCTTAGCCATCAGGGAAATGCAAATCAAAACAACCCTGAGATTCCACCTCACACCAGTCAGATTGGCCAAGATCCAAAACTCAGATGACAACAGATGCTGGTGAGGATGTGGAGAAAGAGGAACACTTCTCCACTGTCTGTGGGGTTGTAAACTGATACAACCACTCTGGAAATCAGTCTGGCGGTTCTTCAGAAAAAATGGACATAGTACTACCTGAAGACCCAGTTATTCGACTTCTGGGCGTTTACCCCAGAGACACTCCAACATACAACAAAGACACATGCACCCCAATGTTCATTGCAGCTCTATTTATAATATCCAGAAGCTGGAAAGAACCCAGATGTCCTTCAGTAGATGAATGGATACAAACATTGTGGTACATTTACACAATGGAGTACTACTCAGCCATCAGAAGCAATGACTTAACGAAATTCTTAAGAAAATGGATGCATCTAGAGAATATCATCCTGAGTGAGATAAACCAGTCACAAAAGAACAGACATAATAAGCAGTCACTGATAATGGGATACTAACCCCAGAAAGCTCTGAATACCCCAGAAACAACTCACAGACTGTGTGAAGTTCAACAACAACAACAAAAAAGAATATATTTCAATTAAAATAGAACTGTATCTCATCCTTCTTTCCTCCCTATAGCCCCCTCCTAGTCTCTTTCCTATCCCCTCAAATTAATAGCCTCTTTTCCTATATTATTGTTACATATATACATATGTGTATGTATATGTACCCACAAAAACTTAATTACAAACTTAAAAAATGTATTCAAAAAATAAATAAATAAAAAGTAAAAGCAAAAAAAAAAAACCCAAAGAATAGTACTAAATTTTGCTATTTCTCTTATGTATTCTGATTTTGATAACAAAGAAAAGATTAGATGTAATACTTTGATCTCAAAACCATACTACAAGAAACGGTGCTACTTAAAAAAGGCTGAAGTTTACATGATTTATTGCTATTTTTCTCAAAAAAAATGCATTAAAATAAATAGTTTTCTAAACACCAGAGTAAATACAAAAGAAAAAAGGAAAAAGAAAAGTGAGTGGCACAAAATATGATATATTTTCCACAGGGTATTTTGTGTGTTGCATACAGAAAAAAGTATCCAACATCAATTATGTTGCTGTTGATATAATTTAGATTATTGATAACGGTGTGTTTGCCAGAATGGTAGCTATGGTGTGGTGAGGAGAGCCTGATTCTCCTCATACTTCAAAACAAATTTATAGGGATTTTCTAGCGGGCTCCAGAAGTTAAGTGGTGGCTAAGGTGTCCCTAAAGGTTTCGGTTTGAGCAGAAGACAGAATAAAGTTAGTAGGAGCAGAATAATGTAAGCAAGATTGTGAGGAACTAGGACGAGTCTGGAAAGTCTTTTAGGTAAAGTTGAAATGTGAAGAAAATAGTCTGATTATATTGACCTCCACAGAACATGGAAGCTGATGTTATAAAAGTGAATGGTTGTGTATATAGCGTCGAGCATCAACCAGTTAAATGAATTGTCAGAGTGAGGTAGAAAAGTCAAAGAACCATGTATATACTGGCTGGGCAGGAGAGAAGGCAGGATTGTGGAGGGAAAGTCCAGAATTGACTTAGCAGTAATCAATACATTCATGTATTTGATATTACATAGTATCAACTTTAAGCAGGAAGAGAAGAATGTGAATGCCTCAGGCTTTCTTAGAAGGGAGAACAAAATATGTGAGAAAATGCAGGGATAAATAAGGGACCAGGGACTGAAGAAAAGATCATCCAGAGACTGCCTCAGCTGAAAATCCATACTATATGCAGCCATCAAACCCAGTCACTATTGCTGATGGCAAGAAGTACTTACTGGCAGGAGCCTGATATGGATGCCTCCTCAGAGGTTCTGCCAGACTCATACTGATAGAGATGAGATGCTTGCAGTGGAGGACCGAAGTGGAGAAGCTAGAGAAAGAACTGAAGGAATTGAAAGCATTTGAAACTCAATGGGAAGAACAACAATATCAACCAACCAAAGCCCCCAGAGCTTCCAGGGACTAAATCACCAATCAAGAGGTAATTGAAATATCCAAGGCTCCAGTTGCATATGTAACAGAGGATGGTGTTGTCTGGCATCAATGGGGGGAGAGGCCTTTTGTCCAGTGAAGGCTTGTTTTCCTAGTGTAGGGGAATGCCAAGGCGCTGAGGTACAAGTGAATGGTTGGGAGAAGGAGCATCTTCATGGAAATAAGGAGGGAAGAGAGGGTATGGGAGAAGGGGTAAAGGGGATAACATTTGAAAGGTAAATACAGAGAATATCCAATAAAGTGATAAAATTAGAAACATAAAAACAATCCAAGAAAACATAATATCCTAGAATATCAATAAACAAATAATGTGTGTCAGGGGCAGAGGTTACAGAAATAAATCTAAAAACATATACTTCAATTTTTTTTTCAGTCAGGTTGAATTTAGAGTCTCATGAACTAGACAGAAAATTACAGACATTTTGATTCTAACATGTTTTGTTGCTCAATATCATTGTTTGGAATACTGGTCTAGAAAAGAGAAGAACAAGTAAGTCCAGAGCATGGGGCAAACTCAATTTTATTGACCAGTTTGGCAGCAAAGAGATGTGATGGTATGGTTTGATAGCTGGCAAGGAAAATTAAATTAAAACAATCTTTCTATATCTATGAGAGAAACTGTGATTATAGTTTCATAGGAAGAGAACTTGATGGCAGAAGAGAACGAGAAAAGATGAACCACAAACACATATTTCATATACTAGGGAACATATGATTCACTGAAGTACAAAAGAAAATGGTCATGAAACAGGTAGGGATGTTTCTTTATGCAGACATGGAAATTCGTATGACAGAAATTTAATACCACCTGAAGTAAGATGAAGTCAACAAGAATAGTTGAAAATTAATTCATTTCTTTAATTCATTTTACAGTAATTGAAACAGAAATAGACTGAATCCAAATTGATAGAATATAATTAACATTTTGTGTAAAAAATCATGGGAAGTATTTCTGATATAAACGAAAATGCATTTGGCATTTTCTTAGTTGTTTACATCATAAAAACATTGTTGAACAATTGTTTTTATTTCCTTTAATATTTTCAAGATGTACACTGTAAAACAACTTACATAATTAGAAGAAAGAAAAAAACACATAAAATGATTTCATTCCAAATAATTGTCACTCATATATCTTATGATACTGAGTATTCTTTAATTCAAAGCACAATTATTTTGTTCTCATTTTATAAATAAAATGTGACAGGGATGCCATTAACATATGCAATTATAATTTGTGTATGTTTGTTCTGAGCATTAAAGCTGCTACTTTTTATTTAGATGTGTAAGGGTAGCATGTACTGGTGAATGAACAGGCATAATCCCAATGACCTTAACTAGCATACTGTTTCTGCATTCATCTGAGATTCAATATGTTCTAAGTATTTATACAATGAACATGTTTTGGAATATTAATCAGGATTATGTCATACAACAGGGAAGCAAAGAGCAAAGCACTTTGTTGGTGGATTTGAGAATGCACATAATAAGGAAACAACCTATTTTCACACAGTAGGCAAAGACTTAGAAAACGTTTTGAAATGTCCATACATTTATTAACATGATTTAGACAAGAAAGTAACTGAAATTCATCCTAGTACTTTGGATTAATGTTTGAAAAAGATAAATTAATGATGACTTGACAAATGTTGTATTGCCTAAAATTCATGCTTAATCAATAATGGGAAGCAGTAAAATGATACTGCATCAGATCAATAACAGAACAAAAGCTGTATTAATGACTCATGACAATTTAGGCTACGAGCAAATAAAATTTGAAGAAGTAAAATTGATATGACAGCTATAAATGACATCTGTCTAATTGGTGATAAAATATGATCAAAAGGAGAAAATTTATGCTTGGTCTTGATAACAATATCAAACTGCCCATGGATGAAGAGGTCAGTGACCTTAAACAGAAGCTCCTAATGCAATTTTCAAATCATAAATTTTATCCCCAATCAAAGAAGTTTCTTTGTGCATGATAGAAGGACTATTATAGGAATCACAAATGGTCAAATGACAGAGAATATGTGACCTTTGGTTGAACAAATATAATAGATACATTCAAAACACACAACTAAATCTAAGAGAAAGTTGTGAAAGTACATGCAAAATGTTTGGATAAGTCAAAGGACTATGACATCTGTTGCCTAAACAAAACTTGAAGAATGCAAACACAAAGTTGCTAGAGAGGATTTTGAAAATTTCAAAAGGCACTTTCTGTAACTAAATATCTACAGGTAGCTAGTGGCTGCAGAGAGAAGAACTGGTTTCTCTAGGAAAGAATAACATAATAGCTTATTAAAGTCCCAATAGGTCAGCACAAAACACATATACATAGAAGCAACATTAAATGGACACAATAGAGTCACATATATATGTATAAAACCAGCTTTAGTTCATAGTGATCTTATAGGATGCAGTGTGTAATCTTAATCTTTTTGTATTGGTTGAGGTTGTTTTGTGACCAATTATATGGTCTATTTTGGAGAATGTACTATGAGGTGCAGTGATGAAAGTGTATTCTTTTGCTTAAGGTGAAATGTTACTTAGGTATCAGTTAAGTCTGTTCAGTTCATAACCCATATTAGTTTCTCTATGTCTCTGTTTAGTTTCTGTTTCTATGACATGTCTACTGGTGAAAGTGGGGTGTTGAAGTCACCCACTATTATTGAATAAGGTTCAATGTGTGTTTTGAGCTTTAGTAAAGTTTCTTTATGAGTGTGAGTGCCCTAGCATTTGCGGCATAGATTTTCAGTGTTAAGACTTTCTCTTGGTGCATTTTCCCTTTGATAAATATGACATATACTTTATTATTTTACTTGATAACTCTTGGTTACCAGTCTATTTGATTTGATATTAGGATTGCATCTCCAGCTTTTTTCTACGCACCATTTGCTTGGAAGAACATTTTCCATTCTTTTACTCTGAAATAGTGTGTGTCTTTTTATTAAGGTATGTTTCTTGTATGCAGCAAAATGGTTGATATTTTTTTTTGCTTTTCCAGTCTGACGGCTTATGTCTTTTTAGTAGGTGAGCTGATTTTGTTAATATTGAGAGATATTAAAGACAGATGAGTGTTGGCTTCTGTTATGTTTAATTTTGTAAGTAGCTTTATGTGCTTGTGGTTCTCTCTTCTTTGCTTTGTTGTAAGATGCTTAAAATCTTACCTTTTTGTTGGTATAAGTGCCTTCCTTGTGTTGGAGTTCTAGGTTCCTTTGTAGTGCTAGAATTGCACATAGATACTTTTCAAATCTGGTTTGTCCTGGAATATTTTGATTTCTCCATCTATGTTGATTGAGAGTTTTGCTGGGTATAGTAGCCTGGGTTGGCGCTAGTGTTCTCTTAGAGTCTGCATGACCTCTAACCAGGTTCATCTGGCTTTTAGTGTCTCTATTGAGAAGTCTGGTATAATTTTGATAGGTCTGCATTTATATGTTACTTGGCCCTTTGCCCTTGCAGCTTTTAATATTTTTTCTTTGTTCTGTATATTTAATGTTTTGATTAATATGTAATGAGAGGATTTACTTTTTTAGTCTCATTTATCTGGTGTTCTGTATGCTTCTTGTACCTTTATGGCCATATCTTTCTTCAGGTTGGGAAAGATTTCTTCTATGATTTTGTTGAAGAAATTTTCAGATCCTTTGTGTCGAAGATCTTCATTCTCCTCTATTTCTATTATTCTTAGATTTGGTCTTTTTATTGTGTCCTAAATTTCCTGAATGTTTTGGGTTAGGAAGTTTTTATTTTATTATATTTTAAATTTTCTTCCACTGTTCTGTCAATCTCTTCTATGCTATCTTCTACTCTTGAGATTCTCTCATTTATTTTTATTATTTTGTTGGTGATAACTTATATTTGTAACTCCTGACCTCTTCCCTAGATTTTCCATTTCTATGCTTACCTCCATTTTTGTCTTATTTAATGTTTCTACCTCCACTTTTAGATCTTGGATCACTTTATTCAATTTCCTTCACATGTTTGATTGTGTTTCCCTGTATTTCTTTCAGTAGGTTCTTTATATTATCCTTAAGTTGTTTTATTATCTTCATGAGATATTAGGTTCACTTTCTGATTTTCAGCTATGTTTTATCCAGAGCTTGCTGCGGTGGGAGAACTGGGTTCTGATTATGTCCATTTATTTTGGCTTCTGTTAGTTATGGTCTTGTGCTTGCCTCTCATCATCTGGTTATCCTCAGTGTTTGCAGGTTTTAGGGACTCTTTCTGGAGTCTGCCTCTTTTGTTCCTGGTTTGTTTCAGGTCTCCTGGAAGGCCTGCAGGTCTGGATGTAGCAGACCTCCTGTGGGGTCTTCCAACTGGGAGATCTTCAAAGGAACAGAGAAGCTGATGATCTGTTGCCCTGGGTGCAGTAGATCTTTTGGGAGGCCTTCAGACTGTTGTGTCTTCAGAAGAGCAGTCAAGCTGTTGTCCTGTTTGAAGCTGTTCTCTAGGGTGCCTAAGGATTGTTGTTTATGTTTTTTTGTGTGCAGCAGAACTCCATGGAGGCTTTTAGTCTTTTGGGTCAGTTGCCCTGTCTGCATGCCAGACAGCCCCCAAGAAGTCTTCAGACTGTTATGTCAGTTACCTAGTTGCCCTGTATACAGAGGAAGTTCTGGGATGCAGTCATAGTGGATCAGACAAACTGGCAATCAGTTGCTCTGTGTGCAGAAGATCTCATAGGATGCCTCAGGGTATGCTATCAAATGCTTTGAGTTTAGTGGATCTTCTTGGATTCCTCAGGATGTGGTGTCTTCAGGGGAGGACAAGTCTGTCCCAGAAGAAAGGACCAGGCAGAAGGCCATGATTTCCTTTTTAACACTTGATACTCCACTAATCAAACATATTACTTCTTTTTCTATCCTTCTGTTCACATATATTTAGATTGTTTTCAATTTCCAGCTATTATAAATAGACTGGCAGTAAATGCAGTTGGGCAAGTTTAGTATGATAAATTGCCTTTTGGGTATATGCTCGAGAGGTATAGCTGAATCTTGAAGTAGATCGAATTCTACTTCCTCGGGGAACCACCACACTCCTTTCACAGTGCTTGTACAAGATCACAATCCCATCATCAATTAGTGTTACATGAATTCCATATACCTACTAGAATGAGCTGTTATTGTACTATCAACTTTCACCATTCTGATGGGTGAAAGATATGCTAGAACCTTTGCAATCAATAATTTCACTTTCTGTGAAATTTGTTTTTAAGTTTATTTTTTATTTAGTTTTTTATATTTAACTTCATTTATTTTTCTGTATCATAGCCTACTAAACTCGATACACTGACACAAGACATTATTAAATTATTTAAAATGTATCAGATAATTTGTATCTATTGTTGTTTTCTTTCTATTTTTATAATTTTAACTTTTCTTACTTTTGGAATGTACAGCCTTTCACCTAATGAATTTCCTTGTGTTCTTAAGCTGTGATAATTTATTTATTGTCTTGAGAATACTTTATCTAATCTTAATGGAAGGGAATTAGAGTTCCAGCTGACAAAGCTTTAAGGCTTCCAAATGAGCTGCAGGTGCCATCACATGACTACCCTCAATTAGCTTCAATGCTACAGACTTTTGTTTTTATGATAAACAACATGAAATTGTGTGTCAGAAAACAAGATTAGCACTTCAACCAGATAATTTCAAACTGATGTCAATTCAACTCAATGGTTTATGGTGCGGAAAAAATGGTAAGTCGGTCATTCAATTTTAAATTTTAATTATCTGATGTCAAAAACCATTCATTTTGGTTAATGAATTGACTGTATGTATATTGAGTCTACATTTTAAATAAGTTTTAAATGACATTTAGAATATAACAACATGGTATTTCCCTCTTCCCCCCAGCAAGTCTGGAATAAACTTTATTTTTTAAAAAGTAAAGTAAAATATATTAACGTATAACCAACCCTAGAGCCCAATAACTATGTTGTAAAATCAAATATTTTAGAATGTTCTCAATGGAAAGATCAGAAAAATTGATTTGACCTTTCAAAAATCTTATATTGGACTATTGTAAACATTACTAAAATAACAATTTTAAGCCAGAAACAGAAAATATGCCATTTTCACTATAAATTACTGAGGACTTAAAATGCTATATTATATCTTTCAAAAATATAAATTTTTAATACATTTAGTTCCAGTGCTTTGTCCACATAGTTCAATTGTAAGTAATTTTCTCACATCCTGAACAAAATTGGAAAGAAATCAGGAAGATTATGATTACTCTATAAACTATATCTCTCATATTTATGTCATTTTGTACATAATCTGAGATCTATCGCAAAACAATCAGTTAATAAGTTATATAATCAGTATATTTGGGTAGTAGAAAATCTGATGGAATTTATGAAGTATTTCTTTGACATATCTTGGGTATTTTATAACTAATGCAGCCTTCCCTTCACCAACAACATATACACTATTATTTGTATAAGATCACGTATATCTGGAAAAATATAAGTATTTATTATTCTTGTTGGCATTCATTGAATCAAGTGAACTGGGAGTGCTAATAACAATTGTTTCATTGTTTGTTTTTATTTTTGAGACAGGGTTTCTCTGTGTAGACTTGGCTGTCCTAGAATATTCTTTGTAGACCAGACTTGCTTCATTCATTGGTTCCACCTGCCTCTGTTTCAAAGTACTTAGAATAAAGCTACGTGACCCTGCAGTTTGTGAAGATGAGATATTTTAGGTTACCAGTGACATTTATTTTCTTGCAGAAAACAGTGTATCATAACCATGGGTATAATATATTTCTGTCACATGTTCAGTCTTTTGTATAGCTTAATTTTTGTTTTTTATGTTCTATAAATTCCAAATACAACTGCTGTGTTTATGCTACTTTCATGCCTCTTTTTTTCTGTCTCTAACACCACGCATGTCCCCCCACTGTCTCCTAAACTCATAATCTCTTCTTCAATTATTATATTATATATGTTATAATATATATTGCACACACACACACACACATATAGATAAATAAAATAAATAGATCCTACTATAAAAGCTAATACTGAAAAAAACCTAAAAAATCTAGATGAAAAATATGGTTTTCTAGACAGATACTACATACTAAAGTTAAATTAAGAGCCATAACCTGTATAAACAGGTCCATATCCCATCAGAAAGTAGAAATTTTTAAAAACCTGCTAACCCTAAACATTCCAGGGCCAGAAGGATTTAGTGCAGAATTCTGCCAGACCTTCAAAAAACACTTAATACCAATATGACTCAAACTATTCCATGAAACAGAAATAAAAGAAATACTATTTAACTCATTCTATGAAGGCACAAGTACTCTGATACCTAAACCACAAACAGACTCAACCAAAAAAGAGAACTTTAGACTAATCTTGCTTATAAATATCAATGCAAAATTAACCAATAAAATTCTTGCAAATCAAATCTAAGAACTTATTAAACTCATTATTTACCATGACCAAGTAGGCTTTACTACAGGATGCAAGGTTGGTTCAATATATAAAAATTAATTAATATTATCTACTATACAAACAAACTCTAAGGAAAAAAAATCACATGATCATCTCCTTAGATGCAGAAACAGCAATTGACAAAATACTACATTCCTTCATGTTAAAATTGTTTCTGAGTTGATGAATTCAAGATGCATACTTAAACATAATAAAAGTAATTTACTGCAAACCAACAGTCAATATAAAATTAAATGAAGAGATATTTGAAGCAATCCATTAAATCAGAAATAAGACAAGGATGCCCATTTTCCCCATATTTATTCAATATATTACTTGAAGTGGTGCCTAGAACAATTAGAAAAAGAAAAGAGACATGGGAGAGAGAGGGAGAGAGAGAGAGAGAGAGAGAGAGAGAGAGAGAGAGAGAGAGAGAGAGAGAGAGAGAGATCAGGAGATACAAACCGGCAAAGAAGATACAAGGTGTCACTATTTGCAGATGATCTGATACCATACATAAGCTCAAAAATTGTACCAGAGAACTTCTTCCGCTGATAAACAACTTTACCAGAGTGTCTATATATAAAATTATCTCAAGCAGTAACCTTCCTTTATATACAAGATAAACATGCTGAGAAAGAAATTAGAAAAAACCAGCTCCCTTCACAATTGCCAGAAATATTATAAAATATCTTGGAGTAACTCTAACCAAAGAAGTAAAAGGTTTATATGACAACAATTTCAAGTCTCAAAAAAGAAATTGAAGAAGACCACAGGAAACAGAGAGATTTCCCGAGCTCATGGATATCAGACTAAGCATACTAAAAATGGCCATCCTACCAAAGGCAAGCTAGAGACTCAATGCAATACCCATCAAAATCCCAACACAAATCTTCAAAGACATGGAAAGAGAAATTGTGTTATATTTACACAATGGAGTACTACAGAGCTATCAAAATCAATGACATCATGAAATTCTTAGGCAAATGGATGGAACTTGAAGCTATCATCCTGAGTGAAGTAATCCAGTCATAAAAGAACACAGATGGCATGTACTCATTAATAAGTGGATATTAGCCCAAAAAGCTGAAAATACTCAAGAAACAATTCACAGACCTTATGAAGCTCAAAAAGAACAAAGGTCAGATTGTGGATGCCTTACTCCTTCTTAGAAGGGAGAACAAATCACTCATATTAGTAAATATAGGGACAAATAGAGGAGCAGGGATTGAAGAAAAGATCATCCAGAGACTTCCTCACCTGGGGATCCACCCCATATACAGCCACCACACGCAGTCATTACTGCTGGTGCCAAGAAGTGCTTGCTGACAGGAGCCTGATATGGATGTCTCCTGAGAGGTTCTGCTATAGCCTTACTGATACAGATGAGGATGCTTGCAGGTAATCATCAGACTGGGCACAAGGACACCAATGAAAGAGCTCAAGAAAGGACTGAAGGAGCTGAAAAGTTTTGCAATCCCATGCCATGTACAACATTATTAACCAATCAAACCCTCTGGAGGTCCTAGGGACTAAAACATCACTCAATGACTATACAAGGAGAGACCCATGACTCCAGTTGCATATGTAGTAGAGAATAGCATTATCTGGCATCAATGGGAGGGGATGCCTTTGGTCCAGTGAAGACTTGTTTGATGCTGGCTGTTGGTTTGCTGTATATTGCTTTTACTATGTTTAAGTATGGACCTTGGATTCCTGTTCTTTCTAAGACTTTTAACATGAAGGGGTGTTAAATTTTATCAAATGCTTTCTCAGCATTTAGTGAAATGACCATGTGGTTTTTTTCTTTGAGATTGTTAATATGGTGGATTATATTGATGGACTTCCATATATTAAATTATTCCTGCATGCCAGGGATGAAGCCTACTTGATCATGGTGAATGATAGTTTTGATGTGTTCTTGAATTCGGTTTGCAAGTATTTTGTTGAGTATTTTTGCATCAGTGTTCATAAGTGAGATTGGTCTGAAGTTCTCTTTCCTTGTAGGGTCTTTGTGTTGTTTAGGAACAAGGGTTGTTCTAGCCTCAAAAAATGAGTTAGGTAGTATTCCATCTGATTCTATCTTGTGGAATAGTTTGGAGAGTATTGGTATTAGGTCATCAATAAATGTCTGATAAAATTTTGCACTGAACCCATCTGGACCTGGACTTTTTTTGGTCGGGATGTTTCTGATGACTGCTTCTATTTCAAACATGTGAAGAAAGAAATTAGTGAAACGATACCCTTCACAATAATCACAAAAACTATGAAATACCTTGGTGTGACTCTAACTAAGCAAGTGAAAGACCTGTATGACAAAAACTTCAAACCTCTAAAAAAAAAAAATAGAGGAAGATCTCAGAAAATGGAAAGATCTCCCATGCTCATGGATTGAAAGGATCAACATTGTGAAAATGGCCATCTTACCAAAAGCAATCTACAGATTCAATGCAATCGCCATCTAAATTCCAACCCAGTTCTTCATTGAGTTAGAAAGAGCAATGTGCAGTTTCATCTGGAATAACATAGTACTACCAGAAGACCCAGCTATTCCACTTCTGGGCATTTACCCCAGAGACCCTACAACATACAACATAGATACATGCACCACGATGTTCATTGCAGCTCTATTTATAATAGCCAGAAGCTGGAAAAAAACCCAGATGTTCTTCAGTAGATGAATGGACACAAAAATGTGGTACATTTACACAATGGAGTACTACTCAGCTATCAGAAACAATGACTTAATGAAATTCTTAAGAAAATGGTTGCATCTGGAGAATATCATCCTGAGTGAGATAACCCAGTCACAAAAGAACAGACATAATATGCAATCACTGATAATGGGATACTAACCCCAGAAAGCTCTGAACACCCCAGAAACAACTCACAGACTGTGTAAAGTTCTAGAAAAAAAAAATAAACCATTATGCTCAATCCTTATACACCAAGAAAACTTTGATTAGTTCTGGGTTACATCCTGTTTTACATGTACTTTTTGCTCATTGTAACTAGTAAGACCTTAATGCACACTATCAAACCTTTGAACAAAATAAAAGCCAAGCACTGACAAAAATGTATTCGTATACTTTTATGCAAAAATGCTTAAAATTTGTTCATTTATCTTTGTTTTTTAAAATAAAGTTGTTAAAAAATTAAGAAAGAAAGAAAGTGCAGTGCTTCTCTAAGGCAAAGGAAGTAATAAGACAAAATTGCAAATCTAGAGACTAGGAAAAAATCTTCACTAAACCCACATCCTATAGAGGGCTACTATCCAAAATACACTGTGAATTCAAGTAGCTCACCACCAAAAAGTCAAATAACCCATTAAAAAAATGAGGTATAGAAGAACTAATCCAATATTTCACAAAGAAGAATCACAAATGGCTGAGAAGCACCTAACAAAAGTTCAAAGATTTTAGTGTTCACAAAAATGCAAATTAAAACAACCCGGAAATTCCACCTCACACCAATCATTATGGCTAAGATCAAAACCTCAGGTGACGACACATGTGTAGAAAGAGGAACACTCCTTTATTGCTGGTGGGATTGCAAAGTGGTACAACCACTCTGGAAACCAATCTGGCTGTTCCAAAGAAAGTTGGAAATAGAAGATAACTGAAGACCTAACAATACCACTCATGGCAATATACCAAAAAGATGCCCCTCCCATGCCCTAGGGGTACATGTTCTATTGTGTTCTACCATCCATGTTTGTGATAGAAGCTGGAAAAACAAGCCATATGTCTCACAACAGAAAAATATATACAGGTAATGTGGTTAATATAGACAATGGAATACTACTCAGCTATTACGAGCAGTATTAGCTAAGTTCTGCAGGCAAATGGTTGGAACTAGCAAATGTTATCCTGATTGAGGTAATTGGTACTCAAAAGAATAGGCATGGTATGTACTTACTGACATGTGTTTATTAGCCAAAGGAAAAAAGTGTAGTATAACCAAGATACAGTCCACAGAACTCAAAAAGTTCAACAAGCTGAATGTGCTAAAGGAGAACACCTCATTCCCATGTGGGAGAAAGAAGGAAGCAATCACAAGGTGGGAGAGAGGGGGAACGACCTAGGATCAAAAGAGGAATGGGTTGGTAGAGGGGAACATGGTCTGGTATTGGGTGAGGGAAAAGAACTGAAGCCCCGAGGGCCAGCAGAAAGAATAGAAACCAGTAACCACAAGAGTTACAATATTTTGGGAACCATCCTGAATATACCAGAGACCTGGGAGGTAATAGTCTTTCAGGACTCAAATGGAGGGAAGTCAGAAGAAATGCCTCACAGTGGGGAGAAGGAGCTTATAGAGCCATCTCCATCAGAAAGATGTAGGAGGAAAGGGTGGGAGGAAAGGGTTTGCCCTTGCATAGTCAAAAATTCCAACCTGTGATTGTTCCTATTTGAAAGAACTGCGGGGATGGAAATGGAGAGGAGCCTGAGGAAAAGAAGGTCTAGTGACAGGCTCAAAGTGAGATCCAGCTCCAGAAGAAGACACAGGGCTTGATAATATTACTGAGGCTATGAAGCCCTCACAAAAATGGACCTTCCATCACTACTACCAGAAAGACCCAACAGTCTGCTGAAAGATTCAGATTTTATTTCATTTACAAGTATAATAAAACCTTACTTAAATTGATCATAAATTACAATTTTTAGGTAAACATTGTTTCGTGAAATGGAACTACATTCTGAATAAGTTATGTTCATTAACCTCGTTTATTTTGAAATATCAACCTCAATATGATGTGATGCATGTCTAATATGGTCATGGAGTATGTGAATCTTTTTGCTCTTACTGTTGGCTCGATCTATTACTGTCTTTCTTGTCACTGAGAAACTCTCTTAAGCTTTCAGCCTTTCCCCTCTTGTTTCTAATGCTTACAGCTACTAATAACAGTTAGCTTTCTAGGTTAAAACCTTATTATGAGTCTTTCAACACAGCTTTGCCTGTTCCTGCTCGTATGGCCTTCATGTTATTGGCATAATCCTTACTTGTCTGCTATGTATCCTAATTAAACTGTAAAAGATAATTAATTGTTCACACCTTTCTCCAGTAATACACTCTCTTATGGGCTTTCTTTCTCTGGAAACTCTCTTGGTTGAGTATCAATATTCAGTTCCTGGCAAATGAGCAATCATTTGTTGGGATTCCCCAGGGCACTGAGCTTAAAGGTGCCTACCCGGATGCATGTCTTCTACAGGCTTTGCTATTCTGTAAGTTTATATTCCCACATTTACCTTTATGTTTATTTTATTGTTAACTCACTACGCAGTCCAAGGTAACCTGGAACCCACATGAATCTTCTATCCTTCCTCCTCTAAGTATTAGCTTTATAGGCATGAGCCACCACATCTACAATATTTTCTACTTACTCTTTTCCTTGCTTTTCTTTATTCATAATTTCCATATTTTTCTCCTTTCTTTATGTCTTTTGTCTATTGCTTCTTTCTATGCTGAGACCAATGTTAAGAGTTAAGCTTTGTGTCTGACAGGTGCAATGTAACTGTGCTACCATTGACATATACCCCCAAGCCTGTGCTGTATATTTCTGCTGCAAGATAGAAATAATTTTATCACTTAATATTTCTCCTTAGTGAAGGAGAAAGGGAAGGAGGAAGGGAGGCAATTAGTTTTATTGAAGAAAAGTGGGAAACTCTTTGGCCAGAAATTAGAAGGAAGAATTAGTAGTTTTTAATCTAGTGGATTCAAAACCAGGATGAACTACCTCTTTGAATTCCTACTGATTTGCTATTTCAAATGTTGATTTCTTCTTAAAGTATTTTCAAGTAGCTTTAGTATTATTAGCATTTAGTTCTTGAATGCAATTTCAGAATAGTGTAGACAACCATCACTGATACTAAAATCCAGGGGAGAGATAAGATTTGAAGTAAAGCAGATATAATTAATTGGACGAGCCATCAGCTGGCTTTCAGCGGACAGCAACACTCGCTTGAGGGGAAGCAGTGAGTAAAAGCAGATAAAATAAAACAATATGCATCACAAAGCATGTTATCTCTAGAAACTTCAGAGAACCTGACAGAATTCAAAATTTATTAATAGGTAGAATATAATGCATTTCAATTAGCATTATTTCAGAGTATATTACAGATCCAAATGTCATTTGGGGTGACTGAAAGGACAGATTCATCTTTTTAATTGAAGGCATTGCTAAATTAAAATCTAAGATGCTTCACAAGAGTTATGTTTCAGATCTTCTTAATATTTGATCTTTTCCAGTGTGATAACAGTATTTTTCGGAAGGTAAAGAGTGGAGGTTTCTGAAACAGAATTTTAAGGGGAAATGTTTGTGTCTCAGAGGTGTGGTTTATGCATATTCTGTCAATGGAGTTAATCCTTACCTCCATAGTCTCAGAAGCAAACTGATTTGAAACATAATTCATAGAGTCCCTGATCAATGAAAATAAAGAACTGGGTGTGATGAGATCATCATAAAACTGTTGAATGTAATGGAAACAAATTCAGACATTGTAACTACTGACCCTTAATTTCTAAAGATTATTACCCATAATTCTGAAGGAAGCTTAGCCTGCACATCTCATTTATGAGGTAACAAAGAATAAAGCAACTCTCTCCTGACCTTTCCAAATAATGAGCTGATGATTCTATTACTGAGGCTACATTTCCATCCACAAAGATCTCTACTGCAAATTAAAGCACTTAGTGTCTGAAGTAGATTATTTATTAATGTAAATCATTGTCTAAACTCCTCTTCTATTCTTAGAACAAGATTGCATTCTGAAGACAGGCTGATTGATAGCTGAGTGAAAAATAGTGTTGATCAGTAATGAACATGTAACCTTACAGTACTATGCCTGACCTTGGATTCAGGCTCGCACTGTCACTTCTGAAGAGAAAAGGGTGGAGATTTATTACCTAGGCAACTCTAAACATGCTTCTGTCATCCTTAATTCTATAAAAAGTAGAAAATCAACTAATGTTTAGAACAGCTAGCCATTCACTTGGTTAAATTTGTATCACAAAACATAAAGCAAAAAGACACAATGCTTCCATCTGGTTTTTTGAGGTCCTTAGTATATAGATATTCATCAATTCTGTTCACAAAATGAAGTTCGTGACATACAATTACTTATGAGGAAAATGGCTTCTTTCATATTTATTAATATAAAAATAGTCTACTGGACAGAGCACAAAACCCAGTTCTTTTATCACATCTTTATTTTGAGATGAAAGTTTGTAATGTAGGCCAAAGAATGATGACACACTGGGTACTTCAGAAGAGAGATGCTTAAATTTCAGATTTGAGAGGTCCTTGGGGAAAGTGCGGGAACATTCTTGAGTATCTTGTTTGCAAAAATAACTCTTGGCATGATCACAGCACAAATAAAAGTTGAGTTGAAGGATTTTTTTATTGGATTTATTTTATTTACATTACAAATGTTATACCCTTTTCCCCGCCATAACCTGCCTATTCCATCCCCCCTCCCCCTGTTTCTATGAGCGTATCCCCTCTCACCTCCCTGCCTTAACATTCCCCTACACTGGGGCATCTAGCCTTGGCAGGAACAAGGGCTTCTCTTCCTATTGATGCCCAACAAGGCCATCCTCTGCTACACAAGCAGCTGGACCCATGAGTCTGTCCATGTGTACTCTTTAAATAGTGGTTTAATCTCTGGGACCTCTGGCTTTTAGTTGGTATTGTTGTTCTTATGGGGTTGAAAACCCCTTCAGAAGGAGCTGAAGAATATTTTATTGAACTTAATAAGTGTTTAAAACTCTCCAGAAACCAATATTATCACTTGGCTGAGTCATATGTACATGTGTGTTAATTTTGATTACTGCTTAAAACATTCCATTAATATTTACATTTTGAGTAAATTTGTTGAATACATATGCTTATATATTTTAATAGAAATTACCGTGTACTTTTATTATAAATTATGTCATAAATTAAACAATTTAAAAATATTTCGTGAAACATATTTTTTCAAGTTAAACATTAAGAATTAGTACTTTCTACAATTTTTAGAAATTATATTCACACTGTGCCAATAGAATAGCTAAAATGCTCTGGGGTATGTGCAAAGCAGTCAAAGCAGCTAGCCAAAACGACTGCTATAGTCAACAACAGTTACTAATATTTAAAATTGTTAGAACTATTTTTTCTATCTAATTACAATCTATATCCATTATTAGACAGAACTTCTTTCTTATACCTCTCAATTACCCTTAACTATGCTAAATAATTCTTGTTGAAAAAAATAAAAGTGTCATTTAAAGTAATGAAAACCCATATTTTAATAAACAAAGCAATTAGAGTATAGTAGAAAATATAATGTTCTTACATTGAAAGTCATATGGATTGGTAAAGACCTTTTACCAAACTGTTGGTTACCATTTTGTCCTTAATGACAGTTTCCTATGCCTTATAGAAGCTTTACAATTTCATAAACACCCAACAAGGACACATGTTCCACCATGTTCACAGCAGACTTTTTTAAAATAGCCAGAAGATGGAAAGAACCCAGATGTCCTTCAACAGAGGAATGAATACAGAAATTGTGGTACATTTACACAATAAAGTACTACTCAGCTATTAAAAACAATTACTTTGTGAACTTTGTAGGCAAATGGATAGAACTTTAAGCTATCATCCTGAGTGAGGTAACCCAGTTTCAAAAGAACACTCATGGTACTTATAAACTGATAAGCAGATACTAGCCCAAGAAAGCTTGGAATACTCAAGAAACAATTCACAGAAATTATAAAGCTCAAAGCAAAGGAAGGCCAGAAGGTGGATGCCTTAGTTCTTCTTAAAAGGGAGAACAAAATACTCATGAGAGGAAATAAATGGACAAATAAATGAGCAGGGATTGGAGAAAAGATTATCCAGAGACTGCCTCATCCAGGGATCAATCCCATATTTTGCTGATGCCAAGTAGTGCTTACTGGCAGGAACCTGATATGGATGCCTCCTCAGAGACTCTTCCAGAGTCATACTGATAAAGAAAAAGATGCAGCTAAACATTGGACTGCATATGAGGATCCCAATGAAGAAGCTAGAAAAAAGACTGAAAGAGCTGAAAGGTTCTGCAACCCCAAGAGAAGAACAATATTATCAATCAACCAAACCCTCCAGTACACCCAGGAACTAAAACATCAACCAATGAATACACATGGAGAGACCCATGGCTCCTGGTGCATATGCAGCAGAGGATAACATTGTCTAACATCAATGGGAGGAGAGGCCCTTGGTTCAGCAAAGGCTCTTTTTCCCAGTGTAGGGGAAATGCCAAGGTGCTGAGGTGAGAGAGGGGTGGTAGGAGGCCATGGAAGTGGTAGGGGGGATGGGATTAGGAAAGGGGATAACATCTGAAATGTAAATACAGAGAATATCATATATATATAAAAGGAAAATTGTATAGAAAGTTCAAATACACAAAATATAATGATATTTGCAAGATTTGTATATGAATGTCAATGAAAATATAATGTTCAAAGTATAGCATATTGAAGATGTGTATTTATAATTTATTAATTTTAGTAAATATAACATGTTAGTTTTACTGAGTAATTGAATCATTTTCATTTCTAAAAATCTGTTTATTGGGTCAGTGTTTGATATGGAAAAATTACAATAACTGGTAATTGAGATTTACATTTTTATGATCTTTTATATTTACGTAAGAACTTTTGTTGCTTTTGAAAAAGAAAATACATTGAGTATTAGAAAATATAAAATCATGAATACATTTTAGAAGTAGGAAACATAATTCAAAATTTAAAATATAAATCAGAAATTAATATGACTGACCATTTAAAGTATCTGCTTCAAAATTTTTGTATGAAGCAGTATCACTCACAAACACTTGGTCAGTTTTGCATACCTCAAGGCATGTGTCAAGTGTATCAGTTGCTTGATGCTTGTGTTAGAATATTAAACACAAATGACTAAACTAGATAATACAAATGATATGAAAGCAAGCAAAACTGAAGTAACTTGAAAGTTAAATATAATAAAGTAAATTAAGCTAAAATATAAGCCCTTGTATCTGATCAACCCTCCATCAGAAAATATCATTATGCAGAGTGCAATGAATCTTATGGAAATGCAGATATATAGGTAGATATAAATATAGATATAGATAGATATATTTTCTTCTATCATCTATCTAGAAAGATGGCAATAGATAAGCATGAAAAACTGTTTTAGAAGTATTCATAAAATATTATGAGTGTGAAACATATTATAAAGATTTGTTTCCACAGCTTAAAGCCTTCCTTTTGTTATGCTAGGACTTCAGTATTGAAAGATCAAGCTTTATGAATTAATTACTTAAACACTCAACTGAATGTCTAAGACTGAAATAAGTTTATACGTATCATAAGATTTCTGAGGATAAATCATTATAGTGTATACATACCACCCAAGCTGCTACCAGATGAATCAAATTAATACACAGATCAGTACAGCTTGGTTAAAATCAATGAAATCATTTCAGCTTTGACTTAATTTAAAAAACCGTATGAATATATCTATTATCATTAAAACATCAGTGTTGTGTTAAATATAGGAATCATTTATTCTATGTTTCTCTATAACCTACTTCAGTTTTTTTAACTTTCCTTATTCTTTAGTTTTGAGATAGATCTTTGCTATCAGAGAACTTTTTCTTGAACCTGAAATCCTTGGACTTTATCATCCTCAGTACTGGGATTAGAAATATGCCCTGTTGTACTTGTATTTTTATTGAAATGTTTCTGGGTATAGGTGATTAAATAGACATTATAAAATGAAGTGAATTAAAAATAATGCAAATTACAAGTATCAAGAGCAGATACATCACAAGCACACATAAGAACGCAGGAGTATAAAAACATTGTTAGAAAGGTGTGCACAGTGATTTGGGCAGAAAAGAAGACTTAGGGGACACCCTCAAGAAATGCTTTTTCTTAGTCACACTGTCAACACTTTGCTGATTTTCTGACTTAAAAACATAATTGTGTTAAAATGGGGGACTTTAAGGAAGAAATATAAACTGACAAGCAAAATCACCCATATCTATTAGTGAGTTAAGCCACATTATCAGTCGCAGAACACAAATTGGAACATTCCCACCAAGCTGTAGAGTGATTTGATTGGCAGTAGGATTGGAGAACAATGTCACCCTAGTAACTTACTAGTACATCTAGCATTTATAAAAATTCAAATAACATTGTCAAAATAATTATCTCATTATGTCCTAGAATTTATACCTTTTGAAAGAATCAACTGCTTATTGTATACTCTTCAAAATAAAAAAAAAAAAAAACAAATTAGAACAAGATTATAAAGAATGAGTTGCTTAGTAAAAGTGTTCATATAGTATTTCAAGGTCATTTTTATCTAATAACTGGGTATAACATTCAAGCAATTGTTCCATGAATTGAAATTGAGAAATTAGCCAACACAATGAGTTTATAACCCAGGATAGCAGAAACAGTTCTCAGCAGTAAGACACCATCTGGGAGAATCGCCACTCCTGACCTCAAGCTTTACTACAGAGCAATGGTGATTTAAAAACATAAACTAAAAACAAAAGAACCGCGACGTTGGAACAGAGACAGACAGATCAGTGCATTAGAATTGAAGACCCATAAATGAACCCACACTTCTATAGTCATTTGATCTCTGACAAAAGAGCTAAACCCATCCAGAGGAAAATAATATTTTCAACAAATGACGCTGGTTCAATTTGCAGTCAGCATGTAGAAGAATATAAATTTATCTATTCTTACCTCCTTGTACAAAGCTCAAGTCCAAGTGGAACAAGAAACTCCACAGAAAACCAGATACACTGAATTTAATAGAGGAAAAAGTTAGAAAAAGACTGTCACACATTGGCACAGGGGAGATTTTCCTGCAAAGTAAACGAATGGCTCAGGCTCTAAGATCAACTAAACACATATAGGACCACATAAAATTTAAAAGCTTCTATAAGGCAAAGAACATGGTTAACATGAAAAACCAATAACATAGATTGGGAAAATTTTTTACCTACCCTAACTCCAACAGAGGGCTAATATACAATATATACAAAGAACGCAAGAAATTAGACTCCAGAGAACTAAATAAACCTATTAAAATTGGGTACAGAGCTAAACAGAGAAGTTTCTACTGGGGAATTTTAAATGGCCAAGAAGCACCTAAAAAAAGAAAAAGAAAAAAAAAAGTTCAACATCATTAGTCATGAGGAAAATGCTAATCAGAACAACCCTGAGATTCCACTTAAAAACAGAATGGCTAAGATCATAAACTAAGGTGACAGCAGATGCTGGCAAGGATGTGAAGAAAGAGGAGCACTCCTCCATTGCTGGTGGAATTGCAAGCTGAGTCTGGAAGTTCCTCAGTAAATTGGACATAGTACTACCTGGGGACCCAGTTATACCACTCCTGGGCACATACCCAAAAGATGCTCCAACATATAATGAGGACACATGCTCCACTATGTTCATAGCAACCTTATTTATAATAGCCAGAAGCTGGAAACAACCCTCAACTGAGGAATGGATACAGGAATTGTAGTACATTTACACAACAGAGTACTACTCAGCTATTCAAATCAATGACTTCATAAAATTCACAGGCAAACAGACAGAATTTGAAAATATCTTCCTGAGTAAGGTCATCCAGTCACAAATAAACACTTATTATATATGTGCTCAATAATAAATTGTTAATAGGAAAAAAGTTTGGATTACCCATGATACAATTTATAGACCATTTGAAGTTCAAGAAGAAGGAAGACTAAAGTGTGAATGCTTCAGACTTACTTAGAAGGAAGAAGATAATCATGAGAGGTGGAGGGAGAGAGAAACCTGGGAGAGAGAGGGAGGGTAAGGGAGAACTGGGGATAGGGTCTGAGGTTCTGCTAGAGACAGACCAATACAGATGAGGATGATTACAGCCAACCATCAGTTTGAGTGCAGGGGCCACAAAGGAGGAGTTAGAGAAAGGCCTGAAGGAGCTTACCTGGTTTGTAACCCTATAGGAATAACAATATCAACAATCCAGAACCACAGAGCTCCCAGGGACTAAACCAAAGTGTACACATGGACAGACCCATGGCTCCAACTGCATATGCAGCAGAGAACTGCCTTATTGGGCATCTCTGGGAGGAGAGCCCCTAGGTCCAGTAGAGGCTTGATGACCCAGGGTAGAGGAAGGCCTGGGTGCTGAGGCAGGAGTTGGGGGGCAGGTTAGGGAGAACACTGATAGAAGCAGAGGTAAGAGGGTATGGGATAGTGAGTTTGTACAAGGAAAACTGGGAAGGGGCATTTGAATCATAAATAGAATAAGCAGTAATTAAAAAAACTGTATAAATTCTGAGATATTTCCTAAAAATAAAACAGAATATAGTAACTTAGAAGCAAGTAATATTATAAGTAGAAGCAGATTATTATCACAATTGGTACTTTAATTTTTTTAAAGATTATTTACTTATTTTATACATACGTATATGCATGTCCTAGCTGTTTTTAGACAGAAGCGGTCATTGATCTCATTACAGACGGTTGTGAGTCACCAAGTAGTTCCTGGGAATAGGACTCAGCCGGTTCTAAGTCAGCACTCAGTTCTCTTAACTGCCCCTTAATTTTATTTCACGTTAACCGATGTGAGGAACTTGAGTTAGACAGTTGTGAGCTGCCACGTGGTTGCTGGGGATTGAACCCGGGTCCTCCAGAAGAGGAGCCTCTGCACTTTACTGAGCTATTTCTCTGGCTTTGTAACAATTAGTACTTTGAAAAGATACCCTAACTGAGTTTGACAATGTTACTGAGGTTTCCGCTGTCAAATGATAGTTGGATTTACCAATGTGCCACACCGTAGCGATTGTGGCAGAAGCAGTTTAAATCCAAGCAGCAACTCTTACATGGGGCAAGAGAAGGGGGGTGACTCATGAGAGTAAAACATAGCTATCTCATAGGAAACTGAAAATGGCGTAGCAATTTATTCCCAAGACGAAGATGGCAAGTGGGCCTGGGAGAGAGGCCATACTGAAGGAAGCCTTCAGAATCCTTCTCAGCAAAGCTGTCTGTGTGTCCAAAACAGAATTAAAAGTCATTTCCGACATCTAAGCAGCGTGGCTTATGTAGCAGAGGCACTGATGTTATCCACAGTGCACAGCACACAAAGCGCAGCTTATCACCGGCAACACTCAGAGCATCACAGGCTTCCAGTTCCTTGGATGGACAAAAAATATTAAGAAAGGTTCCCTATCAATGACAAATTGAATTTTCTGGCCTTTCAACAGAAAGAAGTTCTGCTGAAGGAGCCGGTAGACTGAGTTGTGAAAAATGTAAAATAGTACCCTTCTCACACCGTGAGTTTATATTTTCAAATGCATACTTGGTGCAGTAAAACTCCAGGGGCAGGGTTCGATTATTTTTCATCTTTGCTATGTAAAGATTGTAAAAAAAATATACTTTTCAGCCCACTTATATTGGCGTGTCTATTGGAATGTATATATTTTTATTCGGCTCGAGAAGTCAAGCTTCACGGTGGAAACCCACGTGAGAGATTCCCATGGTAATGAGAAAGAATACAAGACAAGTTAAACAATAGTTACTGATTAATATGAAAAAGGGGAAAGAGGCTGATAATTTGTCAAAGTTCGAGCTTTTACTGAACAAAAGGATAAACAAATGAATACCAAGCTGTGAAGCTCTTGACTTTGGACCATTCATCATCTCTATCTATCAGACAAATCACTCTCTTTAATGGTGAACTTCTACAAAAGCATATGAAGTGACTTTCAGAATAATAATGATTCATTCCAGAGGTGGTGTAATTCATAAATATTTTATCTATAAGACAGTAATACTTTTATTGACTAAATAATAATGTTCTTCATTAAGATTCAGAGATTGATAAGATCCTAAGTAACTAGAGGGTCATCGTGAAAATAAAATACTGAAATAGCTTTAAAAGTTTTACAATGTGGTTTTTGTATATTTTGAATTTTCATTGCCCATATTTGTACTAAAGAAAGCCCTAAAAAAATTGATCAGTTGCCTCCTACATTCTGGACTTTTGTTCTTGGCCATCCAGCATTTAGCATTCATTTAATTAGTGTATTTGATATGGAATTCCAACTATACTTTCTATGTATTATCAACATAGGCTTTTGATGACATATGTAAAAGCAGTGTTGTATAACAGACATGCTAATGGCTTTGTATTCATGGATAAACAATTTAAAAGGACAATAACAGTGATGTGGTTTCACAGTATTCTTGCTATTAATTTGATATGTGGACTAGCTTACTCTGTCTTCCTGCGTACACTGTGTAGTAGTAGTCAGGATTTTTCTGATTGTGAGTCTGAAAGAAATGTAACCTACACTCATTATGACTTTCACAAAGTCTATGCAGTGAACAAAGATGTATTTGAAATTAGAACACAAATATATATATTAAAAATCTCAACTATTCATGATTTCAAATAGGATGATAATATTCTTGAACCAACCTAGATAATCAGAAAATCTTGTTCAAAATATAAATTTTGAAAAGAATATGAAACAAATGGGACTTAATGAGATTGCAAAGTTTCTGTAAGGCTAAGGACATCGTCAAGAAAACAAAACGGCAACCAACAGAATGGGAAAAGATCTTTACCAACACCACATCAGATAGAGGCCTAATATCCAAGGTGTACAAGGAACTCAAAAAGCTAGACACCAGAGAATCAAATAACCCTATTAAAAAATGGGGTACAGAGCTAAACAAATCATTTTCAGTTGAGGAACACCGAATGGCCGAAAAACATCTGAGGAAGTGCTCGACATCCTTAGCCATCAGGGAAATGCAAATCAAAACAACCCTAAGATTCCACCTCACACCAGTCAAATTGGCCAAGATCCAAAACTCAGATGACAGCAGATGCTGCCGAGTTCGCAGAGAAAGAGGAACACTTCTCCACTGTTGGTGGGGTTGCAAGCTAATACAACCACTCTGGAAATCTGTCTGGCGATACCTCAGAAAATTGGATATAGTACTACCTGAAGACCCAGCTATTTCACTTCTGGGCATATACCCCAGAGACATTTTAATACACAACAAAGATATATGCACCACAATGTTCATAGCAGCTCTATTTATAATAGCCAGAAGCTGGAAGGAACCCAGATGTCCTTCAGAAGATGAATGGATACAAAAATTGTGGTACATATACACAATGGAATACTACTCAGCCACCAGAAACAATGACCTAACCAAATTCTTAAGAAAATGGCTGCATCTAGAGAAGATCATCCTGAGTGAGATAACCCAGTCACAAAAGAACAGACATAATATGCAGTCACTGATAGTGGGATGCTAACCCCAGAGGCTTGCACTCCCCCAGAAACAACTCACAGACTGTATGAAGTCCAAGAAATAAAGAAAACAAAAAATATACATATATTCACAAAACAAGAAGACTTTGACTATTTCCATGTTGCGATTTGTTTTGCATGTACTTTACACTTATTGCAACTAGTACATTTTCAATGCATACTGTCAAGCCCTTTAAAAAAATCAAGTACTGACTAAAAAACATATTCACATGGTTTTATGTAAAATTTATTTTAATGTCTGAAAAAACAGTACTGACAAAAATGTATAATTTTAAGCAAAAAATGTTTAAAATCTTTACATTTATCTTTGTTTTGCAAAATAAAGTCGTTTAATAAAAAAAGAAGTTAAAAAAAAAGAAAAGAATATGAAAAGATAGATTAATTATAGTGCTCCTAACATATCCAGACAAAGAGAGAGAGACAGACAGACAGAGAGAAAGAGAGAAAGGGAGAGGGAAAGACAGAGAAAGTAAAAGAAATGTAACATGGCAATAGAATTTGTTTACTTAAGCATCTCATTCGCCCCTGACAATAAGACTGATTTCCATGAGTTTGTTACATACTCAAATTACTGACTTCTGAACTAACATTGTATAAATAAAGAATAATTAACCACTGAATTATTAAGCATTATTGTTAAGAGCAAACTGCAATTAAAAGAATGCATAATAAGGAAGGGTGTTGTTCCTTTGGGGAAAGATTGTCTACTGTTTACCATCATAAGGAAAATAATTAAATATTCAATAGGCTTTGTGCTATTTAGGGAAAGAAATACTGAATATTTTCTTACCATCTAAATTCAAGCTGTGTCCAGCTCGGTCATCACTTCAAAGAATACAATCCTTAGGCTGGGGAATATCAATGTGATTTTTATAATTCAGTAGGGAAAACATATGAGCAATAATACGGTGATCAAATATAATGTCACCAGGCCATGACTTGCAGAAGAAAGAGAAATATAAGTTTCAATGTTTGCAAATTCTTTTCCTGTGAAATCTTAGTCTCTTGCACAGATGTATACTGAAAGTCATTACACAAGGAGAAACTAGGAAGAATTTCTCTATTCTGGTCAGATAATATTATAATATATATATATATATATATATATATATATATATATATATATATAGTTGATTGTTTATGAAATATACAAGAAAATCCTGCAAGGACAGTGGAAGGGACTAATAATAGCAAAATGTAGTGTTAAAATAATATCAAAATAATTTAAGTATTTAATTAAATGCTATAGACTAGTTTTCCCATTTTCTGAAGACTTGTTAGAACTACGAACAGATCCTCAGATTATTTGATGTTTTGATCAGATGTAGTATTGAATGTTAATGGTAATTTAGCCCATTTCAATCTCATACTTTGAGAGAAACATAGAAAGACCCATAGTCCAGAATCCATCCCGTACATCTATTCATTTTCTTGCTATTAACAGATAACCCCCAAGTCTCAAGACTTATTGACAAACAACAAATCACACTTCAAGACTTTGCACATTCTAAGACTAGGTATGAAAAGTAGGACAAAAATCCACTTTGAAGAAGTCAGAGTTTGAAAACTAAAACTATAGGTTTTCTAGTTAGTGTAACGTAGTGAAATTAGTCTCTTGGGCTGGATGTTGAAGTCAGAATAAACTGTGAATGGGCTTTGGGCAAAAAGTATCTACATTTTATTTGTCATTTTTCCTCTTGTGTATTTTTGTTTGTATTGTCATGCATGAGGTTAGAGACCAATCCTGGGAGGTGTTCCTCAGGAGCCACACAGTTTGATACTCGAAACATACCTATTTATGTGTAATCTCGGTCTTTTCTAGCCAGCATCCCAGTTCGAGATGTAATTATTTGTGAATACGTGCACAGGCCATGAGCCTGAGCTTGTGTACCAAGTGTCTTCATATTCCTGTTACCTGTTTATTTTATCTCTGTGGGCCACATGGTTGGTTACCTCTCCTCAGGTTCATGTGACTCACTTCCTCAAAGTACATCCCAAATCTCCCAGAGCCTGCAAAATGCCCAGAGTTCCAATCTCTCTGATGGAATTCCATCTCCCATTTTCTGCCCTTTGTTAATAGGCCATCAGGGTTTACTGACAGGTGATGCTTCCACACAGTATACAGAGATTCTCCATCAATTCATGGGGATTTTAAACTTAGTGTTAAGCTGCCTATTTGAGAGAACGGGTGTCTGCCTATCTCTTCTTTCTTACTATTGGAATCACAAGCATGTCTCATAATGTCTGGTTTTTATTTATTATTCCAAATTAAACATAATTACATCATTGTTCTTTTTCCTTTTCTCCCTCCTGTTCCTGCATGTAGCTAGCTAGCCCTTGTTCTCTGAAACTCCATGACTTCCTCTTTTTAATTTCTGAGGTAGGTGTGCATATGTGTGTATTTCTTTATGTGTGTTTCTCTGTGTGTGTGTTATTGTTGTTCCTAAATACATAAAAAATACAACCTTCTTATTTTACATACTATCACTTGAATATATGGTTTCAGAGCTGACCATTTAACATTGCTACGTAGAACCATACAAGTTTTGTCTTGTGCATTAACAGTTTATAAATAATTAATAATTAATAATATGTTCAACAGCCTTGTTTATTTAATTTGTATGCATGTGCCTGAGTGGAAGAGAGCAGAAAACTGTTTTAGGGTTCAGTTCTCTCCTTCCTACTGTGTGTGCCCTGGGGAAGTCACATCCTCAGTCTTCAGGGTAAAGCTTTTGTCATTCATGCTGATCAGTCTTCCCTGTCGTGCTTCTGTGGATGCCTGATACTAAACATAGCCACACTTTACTGATTGAGCTATTGCTATGGCCCTCTATTTATTAACTTAAGAATAGCTTAGATCAGAGTTTCTTAAAATACTTATAAGATGGTTATGAAATTGTAGGTTATAGTACTGTTGTAGTTATATAGCCTGAAGAAAACTTACTTATTTTAATTTGTCAATGTTAATAGCAATAATTTTCTTCATTGACTCATAATTGGAAAGTAGATGAACAGATGGTAGATGTTACATCAGATGATGTGAACGCTGTCTCTTATTTCTGCTATATGTCATGGTAAGCTGAAGAAATACCAATTACAGTGACAGGTTATTGAAGCAAAAATGGAAAATGAAATATATTTATGTTTACAATGAAGGGCTTTATCAAAAACATCAGATTTTGATTTTTGCAGACCAAATGTAGAACTTACAGCAGTCCCATTTCACCATTCTAGGGGTACAATTATCAGAAATTATCCTGGGTTTCTCTGAATACCCTTTGCAAGAACTTTATTGAATAGGTAAATGATGGAAATTATAATTGATAAAAAAGTAAACGACTTCATGAAATTTTTAGGCAAAATGATAGAACTAGAAAATATCACCCTGAGTGAGGTAACCCAATCACAAAAGAACACACATTGTATAGACTCACTGAGGAGTGGATATTAGCCCAAAAGCTCGGAATACCCCCAAAAAAAATTCACAGACCATTTGAAGATCAAGAAGAAGGAAGACCAAACTATGGATGCTCCAGTTCTTCTTAGAAGGGGGAACAGAACATTCATGGGAGAAAATACAGGGAAAAAGATTGGAGCAGAGACTGAAGAAAAGGCCATGCAGAGATTGCCTCATCTGGGGATCCCTCCCATAGGCAGCCACCAAGCCCAGTCACTATTGCTGGTGCCAAGAAGTGCTTGCTGACAGGAGCCTGATATGGATGTCTCCTGAGAGGCTCAGTCAGAGTCTTACTGATACAGATGAGGATGCTTGCAGATAATCATCAGACTGAGCACAGGGACCCCAATGGAGAAGTTATGAAAAGGACTGAAAAAGTTGAAGGGGTTTGCAGTTCCATAGAAAAAGACAACAATATCAACCAACCAGACCACTCAGAGCTCCCAGGGTCTAAACCACCAGAGCACACATGGAGGGACTCATGGCTCTAGCCAGATATGAAGCACAGCATGACATTGTCTGTCATCAGCAGGAAGAGAGCCCCTTGTCCTGTGAAGGTTTATTTCCTCATTATAGAAATAATGTGTGTTCAGTTGTGAGTGGATGGTAGGAAGGGGAGCACCCTCATAGAAGCAGGGGGATGGAGGATGGGAAAGGGGATAACACATGAAATGTAAATGCATAAAATTTCCAATAAAAATAAGTACTGGTTGCATTCCTATATTTGTCTTAAAAGCGTTTCTGGAGGTTTGGAGGAGAAAAAGGTAGAATTTAAACATTTTTAAATCTAGCAGTGGTCCTTTAACCAAGGGAAAGTCTAGAATGACCACAATTATTCTATTGTGACCCTTATTGAGAAGCACAGTACCCTGTGTGTCTGATTATCTCATAGGTGCTCTGATGGTGTTCCGTTCCATTCAGACAAGGGGATGAGTAGTCTACCATAGACCCATGCATGAACTTACGTCCCAAAAAAAGAATAACAGGTGTTTGACAGTCAAAGGAAACAGTTACAGAATGGTTCTTAAAGAAGATTATAAATCGCTTCATAATTCAACAAAAGAAGAGAATAAATCATGTTAGATACAAATTAGAAACAGAAGAAAATGCTTAGCAGTGATGTCAGAAGCGATTTTTATTTATGTAGAGTAAATCAAATGTTTGACGGGACAGCTCACATCAGTTACTAAATGAACCTTAAAAAAGCTTGTAGGAGTTGTAGAGGATGCAGTCCCTTTCAATATATACATATATGCATATACCTATGCAACAGTAATTAATACAAATATTCAATGTATTTAAAAGAGAATGTGAGTAGTACATAGGAGATACATTAATTTAAAAATCATATTACACTATTGTATTTTATATTATTAAAAATTATATTATATTATTATATTATTAAATATATTAAATAAGCCTGGCACAAGAACAGATTTTTTTCAGTTGTTAGAAAAAATGATAAACATATTTGTACAAATTTATCAAGTTTTAAACAGTACCTAACTTTTGGAAGTTGGATATGTCATTGATTGGTAAATCAACAATTTTGTAATTCTGTACTTTTATAATATCAATTTTATTTTATTGTTAACTAACTTTAGGTAACTCCTAAGTAGGTAATTACAACTTTGAATTTTGTAGGTTAAATATTTGCAAATATTTACCTCCAATCTATGGAGAGAAGCTGGTGACCCCTATGGATGAATTAGGGAAAAGCTAGAAAAATCTAAGGAAGAGTGTAACCCCATAGCTATATTGACAGTCTCAACTAACTTGGACCAGTAAGATCTTTCAGATACTGAGCCACGAACCAGGCAGCATACACCAGCTGATATGAGGCCCCCCAACATATATTCAGCAGAGGACTGCTGGGTCTATACTCAGTCACAGAAGATGCATCTAACCCTCAAGAGACTTGAGGCCCCAGGGAGTGAGAAGACATAGTAGGGTGGTGGTGTCAGAGTTAGGACATTCTCTTGGACACCAGGGGTTGGGAAATACAGGATGAGGAACATTCAGAGGATCGACCAGGGCCAGGAAGGGGATAAAGAATAGACTCTTAAAATAGATTAAAGATTCTTTTAAAAAATACGATGATGTTTTGTTCTTTAAAAAAAATGACATTAGTAATTCATATTAAATACTGATGTATAGGATGTCTCCATTAAAACCCTCCTCTGTGAGATCAGCAAACCTCATGGAAGAGGAGGTAGGAAGCATGTAAGATCCAGAGGATTTAAAGGACACCAAGAAAACAAGTTGCTCTAAACCAACATGGGGAAAAGTCAAATAAATTTACAGAGGCTGAATCAGAAAACACCTGGCCTGCTTATATGTTTATACCAGGTTTACTGTGCTCCAAATATGGCTTCCAATTTAATGTTTTTATGGGATTCCTGAGTGCAAATGAATGGACCACTCTTGTGCCTTCCCTTGGTTTCTATTCCTTCTGATGGTATGTCTTCTGTGATTTAATGTGATTTTTTCATTATATTCCATTATATATTTATTATATTAAAAATAAACGAATGTATACCAAGCCAATAGAGTAAAAATTAACAAGGAAATTGTCATCTCTACCTACTAGAACACGAAAGCTAATATTTATGGACAGAAAGACATGGGTTATATCCAACCATTCTAAAGAAGATTTCATGTTCATTATTATTTAACCAACAAATAATGAACTTCACAGATCATTGTGTGTGTTTCTATTTGGTTACAGATTTTTTAATTTATTTCGAGTTTTCAGAATGTATAGTTTTCACAGTTTTGGGTGGGTGGTATCGTAGTTTGTTTTGTAGGTCTCAGATGTTTGGTTGTTGTACTTGATTTTTGGTTTGATTTTTTTTATTGAATCTTCTCTGTATTTACATTTCAAATGTTACCACCTTTCTCTCCACTTCCCTTCCTTCCTACCCCCACTTCCTTCCATGAAGGTTCTCCCTCTCTCAACCACCCCCTCTCACCTCAGTTTCCTGGTATTCCTCTACACTAGGAAAACCCTTCACTGGACCAAAATCCTCTCCTCTCATTAATGTCAGAGAATGCTCTCCAAGGCTGCATCTGCACCTGGAGCCATGGGTCTCACCATATGAACTCATTGGTTGGTGTTTTAGTCCCTGGAAGCTGTGGTAGGTTTAGTTAGTTGATAATTTTGTTCTTCTCATGGGGTTACAGACCCTTTCAGCTCCTTCCGTTCTTTCTTTAGCTTCTTCATTGGGATCCCTGTGTTAAGTCCAATGGTTAGCTGCAAGCATCCTCAACTGTATGTATATGACTGGCAGAGCCTCTGAAGAGTCTTCCATATCAGGTTCCTGCCAGTAAGCATTTCATGGCGTAATAAATAGTACCTGGGTCTGGAGGCTGCATATGAGGAAGATCCCCAGGTGAGGCAGTTTCTGGATTTTTTCTTCAATCCCATGCTCTTCTATTTGTTCCTGTATTTCCTCCCCTGAGGAGGACTGGGGCATCCACATTCTGGCCTTCCTTCTTTATGAGCTTCTTAAAGTCTGTGAATTGTTTCTTGGGCATTCAGAGTTGTGGTTTTTTTTTTTTTTTTTTTTTTTTAGTTTTTTGTTTGTTTGTTTGTTTGTTTTTGGCTAGTATCTGCTTATCAGTGAGTGCATTTCATGTGTGTTCTTTTGTAACTGGATTACCTAATTGTGGATGATCGTTTCATCCATTTGCCTAGGAATTTCATGAAATCATTGTTTTTAATAGCTGAGCAGTACTCCAATGTATAAATGTACCACAATCTCTGTATTTATTGAAGAACATCTGGGTTCTTTCCAGCTTCTGGAATAAATAAGGCTGCTATAAACATTGTGGAGCCTGTGTTCTTGTTATATACTGGAGAATCTTTTGGGTGTATTGCCAGGAGTGGTATAGCTGGGTCTTCAGGACCAATGTTCAATTTTCTGAGGAACCACCAGACTGATTTCCTAGGAAGTTGTACCAGCTTGCAATCCCACCAACAATTAAGGAGTGTTCTTCTTTCTCCATACTCACCAGTATCTGCTGTCACCTGATATTTTGATCTTAGCCATTCTGATATGTGTGAAGTGGAATCTGAGGGTTGTGTTTATTTGCATTTTCCTGATGACTAGGGATGTTGAGCATTTCTTTAGGTGCTTCTAATTTGTTTTTTGATAAAGAACTTCAAGTTGTGTAGGTACAGAGAAAGAGACAATGTGGATCAGTTTGGGGATAGGAAGAATATGATCATAGTATATTAAAAATTGAAAAATGTTTTACAAAATAAAAATAAATGAAAATAAATAAATGCTTAAACATAAAAAACACAAACATTCTCCTCACAAAAATAAGTATGAAGAACCTGAATACTTCATATTAGAGTCGAGAACTATACACCTTGTTACCTTTATAGGAAACGTAATTGAAAGTCTGATCAAGAAGTTCTACCTATCTCCACTAATCTAATCTAGTTAATCTAGTTTAATTGACCGAATTTCAGGCATTTCATCACACAAGCACTCAATTCTTCCTTTCTTATTCAATAGTCATCCTATATATTCTCTTTGTTTTCTCCTTAGTAAGTTTTTATCAATTTTGTTAATGTGTAATCATTAGAGTTCACTGTGCTCTAGTCCTTATAATCATTACGGAGTCCTTACTTTGCTTCTTTTAATACCATTTCCCATCTTTCCAAACTATTTTTAAGCAATCTTTGTTGTAGATGAACAGGTAAGACTCCCGTTGACCTATTTGTTTTCGTGTGTCTTTTTAAAATTTCACTCTTCCCTGGCTCTCTGTACCTCTCTGAACCTCACCAAGCTTTATTCGTAATGAACACATGTGCTTCTTCTCTTGAGATTTTTCACAGATCAATTCTTTGTTGTGTTAGAGTCCTATCATTCTGAGGCGTAACTCTACTGATTGCATATATTCTAATCTCTAAACGGGAGTCCTCTCTCTCTCTTTAATCACTGTTCTTTCCACTTAAGTCTCTCCAATGCCCGATCTCAGTGAAAAACAATCATGTTGACTCTTTTTTTCATATTTTGTTCATACTCACTTGCTCTGCATACTTAGTATGCTTTAAATGAAATTCATACACTGGATTTCTATGCAAATTTCTACTTCTATTTTATATAAAAAATCCCAAACTTATGTATAAACACTAACTGTTAAAGTCTTAAAAATAAAAAAAGCAAAAATGTGTGGCTTAAAGAAAAAGTAGACATGAGTCAGGATGGCAGAGGAAAATAAAAGAACACTGTGAACATTCTACAAAATGGATGAATGATAAGGAGCTATCATCCATATATGCTTAGACTATCAAGTATTTTGATAAATATTTCTCAGTAAAAAGCAAAAAAGAGAAAAACACAAAACCTGAAGATTTATATGTTTAAAGGACAACGAGAAAGATCTTACTCTGTAATTCAGTGGTAGAGTCTATGGCTTAGCATGGACAGTAGTTGGTTTTCAATCCCAGAATACTTATGAATGTATTCTAAAAGTTGGCAAGAGAGAAACAGAACAAAAAAGTATAAATGGGGGGTATTGTATTATATTTTTCAAAGAAGAAATACATTGCCTCAAAATGCGTTTAAAAATAGAAATCTATGGCCTTGTGAGAAAGTTTACTCACTCAACTGCTTGTCATGCTTCATGGGAACCTAAACTAGATTCATCCTCAGACCCTCATGAGAAATCTGGATGTGGTGGCTCAAAGCACTAGGGTAGCAGAAACAGAAAGGTCACTGAGGCTGCCAGACAGCCTGCTGTCGGCCAATGAGACAACTTACCTAGATACAAAACAAACAAAAACTGAACATGTACACACATATCAGTAAACTCACTCTCTCTCACACACACACATTTTGTTTAGAATTGACAAATTATTTGGAAACTAGCCTATATGCTGCTCTAAGCTGAGTTGTATTGTCTTCAAGCTGTGTTCTTTCGAGCATGATTTCTTTCTACAACAGTGGTCTTCTCCATTCTGTGTGTAAATGCCAAGTCAGAATCAGTAAACATCTTATTTGTGAAAGTAAATAACCACCATCTGTCCAGGAGAGATCATGAGAGACCATAAATTACTTATCAGTAAAGACTGATAACTAATTTATGCAAATGACATATTACCACATACAAACTTATCAAATTAAATTAAGTCCAAATGAACACATGGATGTGTCAAAACCACATTAGGAAAACCAGGCCTGTGAATTTATCAAATGAGCCAAACCAGTGGGGCAACGCCTTCTTTATGCTCATCTGAAAAAAGAGACACAGCATCTTACCACGTTTGGTTATCAGACCACCAAGTTCACTTAACCAGAGAGAACAGAGGCAATTACCTTCAAATTTGTTGCAGATTAGTATTTCCTTCCAATTTCCATATAATTAGTTTCAAATATCAAATCCCCCATCCCCTCTAACTAGCATCAGCTTAACCCAATGTCCATTCTGACAGGACTGAGTTGTATAGCCATTCAGAACCTAGCACTGAGCTGTTCAGCATCTCAAGGAGCCTAGTATTCTCAGTGACTGTATTTTTAATGCCCTAAGGAGTCATCTGTGATGACAATCTTTGCCTGCTATGGCCATGTTCTTGTTTTCACTCATCTTCAGCCTCTGTAACCTCTTCAGCTAATTCATCATCACTGTGTAATTTAAGCCTCATATGTGATCTGTGGAATGATCAGTAATAATATTACTGCATAAACTTGACCCCGTGAAGTACTGTTGTAATCCAGGACGTTGGAAATGAATGCAAAAGGATTAGAAGTTCAAAGATTACCTAAGAATTTCAAGGACAGTGCAGGTCTTGGAGACACTAAACTAATGTAAAATTGTATTCCCTTCTATTACTGGAAAAGATTAATGTACCTGTGTGTCTGCCTTATGTTTGATGCTTAGACAGTGATGCTAAGTTAAATTAATTTATACTATAAAGAAAAGACAAAAGTAAAGAGGGAAAATGGGTGACTACAAATGACATGAGTACCTTCAAATGCCAAGTTTCTCCTTAAATCCCAGACATAGACTGTATTGTTTGATAAGTGTCATTTCAGTAGGAAAAATCAAGTCCTAGACAGGATCGTATAGAGTAAAATGGAACTATGAAACTGCTATTATACATTAAAAAGAAATGTCGGTTTATACTTCATACATCATAAGCTTTGTGAAGTACGGGTGGAGAGTGGGTCTATTGCAAATGGATAACGAATTTTAACCCTACTTGGCAGTTCCATTATCTACTTGAACATTCTTTGTGTTTTCAAAACATCTAGTTTCTGAGTAACGGAATTTATTACCGTGCTGAGATTTTCACGAAGCAAAGAAGTAAATTCTTTATAAATTACCCCCAAATCCTGAAGTATGAAAGGAACTCGGCAAAGATTTATGTGGCAGTAGAAAGGCAGAAAGTGAAAAAAGATAAACAATGTAAGTTGCATATGCAAGGGAGGAAGCTACTCTGCAAACTGCTAGAATTGGCAAGACCCAAAGACTGGGAAATATACAGTCTGGCATTTCATAGGCTACATGACCCTAAGATTCATTGTTTACTGAAAAGTGCATTGTAGAAAGACTTTGAGAGACCTCCTTCAAGCACAAGAGTCAGAAATCAAGATGTAGTTGTCCATAATGTCCCTGAAATTGTCAAAGCTGACATACTAGTGGAGAAATATGTCATTGGGGAATCTCCTTTAAAATGTTAAAGTTCTCAAATTTTATGCTACATAATGGGCAAAGTGATCCTATACTTGCTAATAAGTAAATATTAGCCAAAATGTACAGATTACCCAGGATACAGTCCACAAAACTCAGGAAGGTTAACAAGCTTAGGGGCCCAAGTGAGGATACCTCAAGCCCACTTTGGAGGGAGGAAATCGCGAAGAAAGGAACCCCAGTCGGCAGGAGCAGAGAGAGGGAGAGAAATGGATGGGAAAGGGAATAGGGAGAGAAAAGGAGAAACATGATCAGGTATTGTGGCTGGGAGAGGAGAGAAGCCTGGAGGGCTCAGCAGAATGAATGGAAACAGGCAATCTAGGGATGTAGAAGGTAAGGGAACCCTCTGAAATATACCAGAAACCTAGGAGGTGAAAGGCTCTCAGGAATCAAAGGAGGGGATCTTAGATGAATGCCCTATAGTTGCGAGAGGGAATTTGTAGAGTTCACCTCCAGCAGAAAGATAAGGCATCAAGTGGAGGGATGAGGATTCCACCGCACAGTCAAAAATGACGACTAATTATTGTTCCTGCCTAAAAGAGCTGCAGGGACAAAAATAGAGAAGCGACTGAGGAAAAGGAGGTCAAGTGATCGGCTCAAATTGGGGTCCAGCTAAAGGGGAGGTTCCAAGGCCTGACACTGTTACTGATGCTGTGGTGTGTTTATAGACAGGAGCCTAGCATGGCTGTCCTCTGAGGCCCAACAAGCACCTGAATGAGTCAGATGCATATACTTACACCCGACCAATGGACTGAAGTTGGGACTCCTGTGGTTGAATTAAGGAAAGGCTAGAAAGAAGCTGAGGAAGAGGGTGACCTCATAGGAAACCCATAGTTGCATTCTCAACTAACCTGGGCCCTTGAGATCTCCCAGACACTGAGCCACCAACCAGGCAGCATGAACCAGCTATTCCTAGGCCCCCAACACACATACAGCAGAGGACTCCCTGGTCTTGACTCAGTCAGAGGAGATGCACGTAACCCTGGAGAGACTTGAGGCTCCAGGGAGTGGGGAGGCCTAGAAGGATGGGGCTGGGGATATCCTCTAGGTTGGGAGGTGGGCAGAGAAATGTGATAAGGAACTGCTAAAGAACAGACCAGGAGTGGGATAACAACTGGACTATTAAAAACAAAAAAGATTAAAGATAATTAAAAAGAAAAAAAATTCACAAAACCCAACTTTAAACATGTGGACTACACCATTATCGAATTGAATATTTCCATAGTATTAACTTCAAGATCTTTGTAAAAGAAAATAGGTTAAACACAATTACCACTGTATCAGATAGTGTGGCTACTTCAATAGAAAAACAGAAAATTGTCCAGTATGTAGGCAACAAACCTTTGGGCACGGTGAAGATGACTGACTTCCAGCACTCAGGACATTCAATAAGCCGTAAGAATGGTTCCTGATCAAGTCGGCCATGTGTGACCATTATGGTAGTCAATTTCTCTAGAAAGTTCTAGAAAATTATTTGATGCTTGTAGATGCCTGAAGCCACTCAGGTTTCATAGAAGCAGAGCCTTCTGTTTAACTTGTTGTTGATGATATTGTTTGTTTTCATGATAGTGACTCTCATTGGGGAAAATGACACTAACCATTCATAGAAGAGATGTCCATATTTGATTGTTGAAGACATGGTTACCCTCACTGTCAAGAGGAGAACACAGTATCAACAAGTACATTCTCATCACAAGTTGAGTCATAATATAGATTATGTCCTCAACTGTGTGGCTGCACTACAAGGTTGAAAAGTCCATGTATTATAGTGAAGTATGACAAGAGTGTGGGGCACAAGAAATCGGTTATACACACAAATATGACCATTATAAAGCAAGAAAGATAACACACGTAGCTGTTCCACACTTTTTTGAAAACTACTTACAACATAGATATTTCTTTGAAGGATAACCCTGATCATAAAGGATAATGGGATTTCTACATTTGATTAAATCTTTGGTCCTCTAGGCATTAAGAACTACAAAACACCAGGGCTCCAAAGGGAAGAAATTAGACATACAAATCTTGTGGGTAGACTAGCCACAGTGAGGCAGGGCATTCTTACAGCTTAACTATTTGGCTGATGGTATTATTTAATAGGTGAAAAGTAAGGGTTGGAAGAATATACATTTGTTTCAAATATACATCTCAGGTACATTGGAAGAATGAAGCACACTATGGAAGGGCTACCATTCATGACCTTTCTTGACCAGCTACACATCTCTCTCTACCCATCGTTTCCACATAACACTAAGAAAAATTCAAAACAGTATTTAGGTGGACTTAAAATAGTGGCCGGCTACCTAAAATAATAAATGTTGAAATGCGGAATTTTATTCATGATGATAGAGAGACAGATGTATTCTCTTCCCCTCCAGTGACTTGATATTGAATTCTTTTCAATAACTCTTGGCTTTTCTGTCTTGAAATAACAGTTTCTAAGAATAAGAATGTAAGATTTTTTTTCCTCAGGAATATAAATCATTTTACCATCTGTTTTTATTAGAAAACAATTAGTTAATAATGAGTGTGTCTTGGCACCACACTCTGAGTTGCACATATGTTATGTACGATGCAAATTTTAGTTATAAGTTGAGCTAGTAAGTTACCTTGGAGCTTTACACTTCCTCTCTATTTCTGAGCTGACAGTTTTGATGGCTCATATATTTTTGGCCAACTCCATAAAACGTTCTGGATAACACTGTATATCAATATTAATACATCAGTAGTTTATTGTATGAATATGATAGACATGAGTCAGCATTGTTTTATTGGTAGTTTTTATTCATTGTATCCATGACATTGTGATCATTTTTTTACCAAATTTCAAGAAATAATGAAAAACTGGCACCTAATAATCATATGACAAGTGAGAACTAAAGACTCACATTCTTTCATGGTATTTGTATTTTTTATTTATCCTTGTTGGTCTTTATGCAAATATATATATATATATATGTATGTGTACATATATATATATATATATATATATATATATATATATATATATATATATATATATACATATACATACAAATGCCCATAGATACGTGGAGTGAATAATTCATTGTAATTCTTAAAAACATTCATTTCTGTTTTCGGTCTCTATTGCTTTCATAATGGCCTCAGTTGGCTACTGAATATGGGCAGAGCTGCTAGTTTTTTATTTAGCCATTTTCTTGCAAAATGCCTAGGTGAGGTGATTTCTATGCCTTCTGCATAAAGAAAAAGAAAAGAAAACAAAGCAAATGAAAAAAAAACAAACCCTCATTCTTTGAATACATAAATTTTAAGGATTATTCCTGGGGTTCTAAGGGAGGCTGCTTGATTAAAAGCACATACTGCTCTTATAGAGGACCAAGGTTCAATTCACTGAAGTCACATGGTGGCTCACAACCAGTTCTAGTCGACCCTGAACCATACGCCCTCTCCTGGCCTTTGTGGATACCTGGTGTGCATAGGATACAAACACATACAGGACAGTAAATTCTAATAAATATTAAAAAGCCCAAAGAATTTAATATTATTCTTTTTCATCCAATTATACATGTGTTTAAAGTGCATTTCAATTTAAAAAATAATGAGAGCACGTGTGTACACATACATATCGTATACATATCAAAATTTGTATGTGAGCATGTACCTGTGTATGTTTTGCATATGCATATGAATGTGTTTGTGCTGTTAGTGGATGCATATGTGTATTTGCATGCATGTGTGAGTGTGTGTTTCCTGTTCTTTGCTTAGTTCTGTGATATGAGAAAAAGCTTCAGAAATTGGCACTTGTTTTTGAAAAAGTTAAAATTTTAAGTTGGCCCCACTCACCCTGCCTTGAGGACAAGTATGTCTCAAGGCTGAGAACAGAAATTGCAGACCACCTGGTCTCAATAAGGTCTGGCTGGGCAGTCCTGAGAATATTGAGTATGAAGGTCAGTGTGCCCCAAAACAGGGTGGCCTAGACTTGAACCATGTCCAAAATAGACAGAGTGTGCCAATTTAAATAAACCAGTAAGTTTGCTATGCTCCTGTTGCTAACTGCTTATGTGATTTTCCGTATAAATACTTCTCCTCATTTGAGTTCAGGGTCGACTCCTCTATCTCCTGTGTGAGACACTTGTCGTCCCCAGAGCTCTGATCGCCTAAATAAACCTCTTGCCTGATTGCAGCAAGACAGGTTCTTCGTGAGTTCTTGGGTTCGAGTTTCCCAGTACTTGAGTGAGGGGCTTCCCCAATTCGTGGTTCTTTCACTTTCAACCTTGTTTAGAGTCAGATTTTTGTTTGTTCTGTTTGCATTACTTGGTTTATTTGGTACTCCAGGCTAGCTTGTCTGTGAACTTCAATGTTTTTCTGATTTCTTGGTTTCAGATCTTGCATTAGGTATCTTGAATCACACAACGGCTGCCTCATGGGTTCCAGGGATCAAGTTAATTTTGTAAAATGACTATTCATGGTGCCCTCTCCCTGACCCACTTAATCCTACTCTCCACATTTTAAAATATTGTGTATGATATTTTACTTCACAACCTGCATAACAGGAAGCATACAGTGAAGTATTATTTTGGATAGTAATGGTCTCTGATACGGTGTACAAATCAAAATTGATATAGGAGTTTGTGTCTGTGTGTGTGTGTGTGTGTGTGTGAGTGAGTGAGTTTGTGTGTCTGTGTGTGTAAGTTTGTGTGTCTGTGTGTGACCTCATGTATGTCAGTGTGTATGGTTGTGATGATGTTATGTGGCCTCAAATGCACTTTGTAGTCAATAATCTTGAGCCAGAGGCTCTATCTTCTGTCTCTACTTCTATCTCTCAAACACTAAGATTACAGGCATTCACAGCCATGCTTGGGTTTCTGTAGTGCTGAGGACTGAAACTGAAGGATTGTGCATGGTAGACTCATACCAAATGACCTGTAACTTCATATCCTATGAAGTATTCTTAAGTACTAACACCAAATAATTAAGGTTAGTTTTTTTTTTTTTGGTTGAATTTCTACATGAGTCTTTATTATGTAGATTCAACATATTCCTTTATTACTTTTACCCCAGCAGATAACTGCCAAAGTACAAAATTTACCAGCAGAGAACTAGCTGTGAAAATAAGCTTTTCAGTCTCACTGTTTGAAAGTTACTGCATTTGGACAACTTAGATTATCTAAGTTTTTTTCCTCAGAAGTTAAATAGGAAAAAAATAATACAACTTTAGTGTTCATTATACAGTAAAATAAATAATCATGAGCATGGTTTGTAAAACAGTAACATCATACCTACTAATTTATACAGTGTTAGTTTTTAATTTAATTCAACAGTTTATAAAATACAAATTACATATTTCTGTTTTAAAATGTGTTTCTTTTTGGAGCCTCAAATTGTGTGTGTGTGTGTGTGTGTGTGTGTGTGATATAAAATTAGAACATAAACACTTTATGATTATGGAAATGTGTTTTATAAAATCTAGCCAGGTGATGGTGGTGCATGCCTTTTTCCCATTATGATGGAGGCATAGGAAGGAAGGTGGATCATCTGAGTTCATGACCAGGCTAAGTTCTATGACACTCAGGACTACACAGGGAAATCTTGTCTCAAAATACTAAATAAATAGATAAGTAAGCATGCATACATATGAGGGTGACAATGCTGTTAGTTTTACCTTTTAACAAAACTATTGAATTACGGCAGTTAATAGCAACAGTGGTCCTAAACACACATGTGAAGATAACTGTGATATCCTTGTTATTCCTTATTTCTTTCTTACCTTTTACTGATGAAGTCAAAGACCCCAAAAATCGTCTCTATGAAGTCAACAGATCTGTGCAAACAAGGATTGCCTATTTTACCAAATGTCGAGGATGTTCCATGTCTGTGCCAATACTTCATGAATGATCATATTATATCAGAAGAGACAGCCATGGTATCTTTGCTGCAGTCATGTTTAAGTCATGCATCCACGTTCTCTAGTAACCTCTAAATTTGCATTTTAGATTGATAAGGCAAGCTCAAGTGACAAATTCATAACTACATTGCACTAAATTATATATGAGTGATATTTCAAACTCTTGGTGGTTCAGACTATATGATTAGAGTTTCACTGGCAATATTAAGACTAACCAGCGCATAGTAATTGTATATGGTAGCTGAACAGGATATTATAGTCAAATATCTTTTCCACATGTGTTTAATGCATACTATTCAATTTACAAACAGTAAATTGATTTTATTTTCAAACTGCTATTGTAAAATATGCTATTTTCTCAGCTTCTTAATGATGTTTCTTCTATCCACTGTAATTTTCTTTGTCAGAACATAATCTTGACTAAAAGAAATTCTATATTTCAGCAAGATTCTCTCTTGTAGTCATAATTACCATTCTCAGAATAATAGTTATTATTTATTTAGGGTTGTTTTGCTAGACACTTTTGAAAATATTTAAATGTCTTTTTTTCAATAATGTTAGGATATACTCTGATTTATTTTGTAGAACAAATAATTATTCTGGAAAATTAAGCCATGTCTCATGGTCATGCAGCCTGTTTGCATAAGACTATAACTGTTGGGCCATGTGACTCCAGGGCCATGTGACTTCAGGGCCATGTGACTCCAGGGCCATGTGACTCCAGGGTTTTACATGGAACCAGGATGCATGCTTTCCCATGAGTAGCAGAATAACATTCCTCTTCTTACATTTAATTTTTGCTATCAATTATGCTTAAAATCCTAAAATTTGACACTGCCACAAGTAATATTTAAGACATCACACTGAATCTAGGTTAAGATATCAGGAGCAAAATCTTCCAAGATAAATGAATTTTGGTGCCGATTTCTTCTTTGCAAGAACAACTTGTGTTGGAGCCTAGATATAAGAGGAAGGACTCAGTTCATCATTTGCATATGCGCAGGGCAATGTGACTTAAGGTAGAGTCTTGGTTTTAGTAACAAACAAGCAAGTAACCTTGGATATTACTGTGAGAAAGTCAGTACTTCAATGCTCATGTTTTATGCAATAAAACACTTCAATTATAATTTATCAATAGGTAAGGCTTCATTCTGTGACACCAATTAAAACTGATCATATGCAATGTACATTAAGCAGTATTTGCTCATGTAATAAACAGTACAATTCCCACTGTTATAGGACAAAACAATCAGCATGTAAATCATTCCTATTGTCTTGTATCCTCTTGACTATTGATAAATTTTAAAAGCAATTGGTGTCAAATTATTTTTCCGTTCTGTAGATGTATGGCAACCAACACTTTCTTACATAGTTTTCTACAACTACAGGCAGAGACAGATCACAACTCATCTTGTTTGTTGTGTGTCATCGGATACATGAGATTGTTCTCAATTTAACATCCTAACATACCTTGGTTTTGCAAAGCATTGCCAATATTAACTGTTCCTGGGGAGCTAAAACAAAAACATTATTTTTTGAAGCCAGAGTATTTACTGGAATTCCCTTTCAATGAAAATCTGTGTTGCTAACCAATGTGCATAAGGATATTTGTTATTTTATGATATTTTGGCTGGTACTATTTTTATAATAAATTTAAATAAACTCTCGACATCTCTGTCCTCTAAAAATGATGCAAAAGCCTTCGCCTGTAGAGGAATGCCTCAAGAAAAAAAGGAAGGGTTCATTAAAAGGTTAGCTACATCTCCTTTTAAAGGAACAAAAGAATTTTCTGAACAAATTAACAATGGGATTCTTTAAAATCCCTGTGTTGATTTTTCTAATTTATTTACTAACCCAGACACTCAATATTTACTTACTGTGGGATTATGTCACTGTTTTATTTATTCCTCATTAAACATTCTGCTGGGTCAAAATGTCTGGTTCATTCCCCAAAGAAGGAGAAATGCAAGTGAAGTTTGTAATTGACTTTAGTTTGCTTTGCAATACATTGTTACCAAATTCAATACGGCAGAAATGCTGTAAAATAGAAGCACATATCTATAGAGAACAATGTAGGGTAAATTCAGTTTAATGATCTAATTATCTACTTTAGGCATTATTCATTGAGTATCAGACTTAGACATTCCTTGGAATGTTAAACTCAAGGTAAACTACTGAAATCTATTCCAAAGGCAATATCCTTAATGATTTATTCACAATGATTGTTATTCTTATAAATGAGGATATTTGCTATTTTACAATATTCTGGCTATTATAATATTATAAATTTATAACAAAATTTAAAATGTTTTTAGTCCTAATTTAATTGGGATTTTTTAAAAGTATTTTCAATACCCCTTTAAAATCTTAGCAAAAATTTTTAATAATGTTTATCTGTTGTAATGATAATTTTGTACATGCATTAAAATGTATTACTTATAGCTTTACATATGTAAATTAGTATATTAATACATTAAATTTCAATTTGTGTATGCATGTTTAATTATAATAAATGCAAAGGACTTTATTGTCTTTTCAGTGAAAAATTATTGTCTGTAGTCAAGTATTTTGGAGAAAAATTTAATTTACAAGATTAGGCATATAAACAATACTTCATTCACATATTTTCACATGTACTATGATCTATCGTTCTTGCAAAGATGAATTAACAGCCTTAACCTCCTGGTTTACCACTAAAGGTCATTTAACAAAACTGCTTTGCATAAATCACCACCAGATGGCAACCTTGTGTCTTTGATCATGTACACTTATTTCGGGAGTAAACTACTTCCTTAAATAGTCTCCTTGCCAAATATTACCTGAATCATCTGTGAGGAGTTATTAGGCAGTCAGAAAATATAATGATTTCTTGATCAATGTGGCTGGAAAATTTTATTATAATGTGTTTATATTTCTACATAAAAATAAATGTCATTGGACAAATTGTCTCAATCAAACAATTTTCATTAAATGCATATTTCCCTGTTTTATTGTTGCAAATGGGGTAGAAGCTTCAAAAAATGAATTTTCAATGTTTTTAGTTGCAGTTATATATATATATATTATAATATATATAATATATTATATATATTAGAAATTTCTGTTCTAATTAAATTTTCAGATTAATGGTTGGTGTTCCTATTCTTTGTGAAAAAATAAAGACAAGTAGTGGAAATTCTCAAAAGAGCCAATGAGTTTTTACTTTTTTTCAGATTACATGAAATACAGCAGTAAAAACATTACCAATTTTTCTTGTTCACAACTGCCCTTTGGTAGCTATATATTCATGAAACAGATATTATATAATAGCTATGTGTTTCATCAACTTGCAATAGATATAACCTAGTCTAATGTTTTAGAGGCTGATTAGAAGTTGACAATCAATGAAGAAAAAAAGAAGGGAATCATGACATGCCTGTAATTGTATGTGGAAACTAAACAGGAACAGTTAGAAGGAGAAAGTGATGTAACAATTACCTGGATGAGGCAAGGAAGCAAGTGTTAAAATGATGTCAGCTAAAGGTCAGTAAAAACATTGGTTATGAAACAGAACTCTAAGAGAGCTATTAGGCAACATGAGGACTGTTGCTAAAAATAACATATTGTATTCTTGGAAAAGCTAAGAGGTCAGATGTTAAAAATATGTATATAACAATTGTTTATGATAAATGTGTTAATCACCTGGGTTTAGTCATTTTCATATATATATATATGTATATATATATATATATATATATATATATATATATATATATATAAATGACTACATTGTAATATATGATCGAATTTAATTTGCACACAAGTAATATACTCAAAAAAGAAATTGCTAATTGAAAAAATAAGTAAATTAGCAAAATTTTACAATGCATGAAAATATGAACCATTTAACATAAAATATATGATTTGATAGAGTTATATAAAATATGCTATTTACTGCATTACATGTCAGGGTAGATGTGAAGTTATCACAATGAGACAAAAGATGAGACACAACCAGATGTTAGCAAACATAAAGAAATAATCTTATGCTGTTGAGCTTAAAAATTCATCTCATGACCTTTAAACATTTGGCTTAAATAGAAAAAATTAAAAGTAAATTAGGGCAAAAATCTACACAATACTGTCACAATAAAGTAAACAGAAAAAGTTATCTGCCGACACTGCATTTTATAGATATCACTCCGATTATTTTCAATTACGTGTCCCCTATGGTTTCATTTACCTAATGATATGTTATCTCTTCAAACTCTTCAAAACTTGATGTTAACACAATTCATCTAGAGCTTTGACCTTTTACTACTTTAGTTCCTAAGATACTGGATGACATTATCTTGTTTGGAAACTGGAAGATTTTGCTATTACAATCATTGTGACACTATATGAGCTATGTTTGAGAGTTAATAAAATATCATTTTTATTGGGCTTCATTTTTCTATACTATATTTTAATATTGTTTCTTCGTCTCCAACTACTCTTAGGTCCTCCCACTTTCTACTCTGACCCTGCCCTGGAAGGCATTTGGTATATCCAGTGAAACTCTGATTTTCATTCTCCCAGCAGGTACCAATTTCCAACAGCTTCTCAGCTATGGGAGGGATCTTGTGCCCAATCCTTTTTTTTTTTTTTTTTTTTTTTTTTTTTTTTTTTTTTTTTGCTGCTGGGCTTTTTCCTGTCTTGAACCTGTGTGAATGTTGTTCACATACCACAGTATCTGTGAATTCATATGTGCATCCATGAGACTTGTATGTATCTGGAAGATGTGACAGCAAAAACATGATTTTCTGTGTGGAAAGGAGAAAGGCCAGCAGCTTTTCTAATTTTTCGTTTCCATGAAGCTTTTGATTTTATTTATTTTTTATTTTCTTCTCATATATCACATCCTGATAACAATCAGTCCTCCCCCACCCCCTTCCCCACCTCAACCTCTCCTCCAGTTTCATTCCTCACTTTTTCCCTTCAGAAAAGAGCATCCTCCCAGAGAAATCAACACAACTCAGCATTACAGGTTACAACACTTGGCACAAAGCCTCATATAAAGAAAAGCACCCATTAAGTGAAAAAGGGTCTCAAGAACAGGCAAAACACCCCCATTCCCATTGTGAAGAATTCCACAAGAATACAAAATTCTGCCACCATAATACATACGCAGAGGACCTAACACAGATGCACACAGGTTTCCCTGGCGGTTGCTTTAGCTTCTGTGCGTCTCTTTGAACCCTACTTTGTTGATTCTGTTCATTGTGTTTTTGTGATCTTTGACCCCTTTCGTTCTTACTATGCTTCCTGTGCTCTTTCATGGGTAGCCCAAATATTCACTTTTTTTTTTTTTTTATTTTGTCAGCAACTCTAGAAAATTTCAAGTAAGCTTTTTCTTCTAATTTAGGCACAACAGATATTGAAGTTCCATCAGGGTGAAAGATTTCTCTTGCTTTGTTTGAATTTATTAATGGTCTCTCATCCCATCTTACGAATTCAATATCATTTTTATAAAGTAGTTTCTAAAAGGAATGGTGCAGCTAACATGTCAATGAGTTTCATAATCTAAAAATGAATTAAGAATCTTAACATAACAAAAGATACTAATAAATATATTGCATTTTAACAAACACATGAAAGATGATCCTAAAAGTATAAATAAGAATAGAATTTATTTTATATCTTACATTTGTTAAAAAATTTAAAACTAACCAATGGAATGATAATTTAATCATAAGTTAAGAGACGATGATGTTCCAAACACTGACTAAAATAAATAATAATAAAATAGAGATTTGCATATGCACAATATTTAAGAACCAGTGACCTGAAGAATTAGTGTCAGTGTAGAAAACTAATTTGAGATTTTTAGGATGACATATTAAGATAAACATGAACACTGAAAAGCTAATCATGGTATAGGATGCTTGAAGTTACAATTCTGTGTGTGTGTGTGTGTGTGTGTGTGTGTGTGTGTGTGTGTATGTTTGTGTGTTCAGTGATATCTGTCTAACAAAACAAAAGTGTTCAAGAGGCATTGGCCTCTAACTGAAACAGCTAATTATTTTTGAATTTTATGCTGTTAGAGTGTAAAATAAACTGTTTTTTACACTGTTGCCGATAAAACTTGCTCCACTGTGCCAGGGACTCATTCCTAAAGGACATGCTTTAGTGACTACAGCTGAGTTATCCATAGGATAGAGTTCTACATATCTGTTTACTGAGGCTTTATGACATGAAACGTTTCTCCAAAACACTTATTATATTGGAAGAAAGTTCTCATCTCTGTCTATCTTTCAGGAAAGGCAAAAACACAGACACAAATGTGTTTTGTGTGGGCAAACCTAAAATAAACAAACATTAGCCGAAATAGCATGCAGGATTAAACCACTTGGCTAGACTCTGATCCAGAAACTCCACTGGAAATGATAACTGTAATTAAATTGTTCAGAAAGAGTTACTCTTTAAACACAAACACACACAAAGACACACTAATATGTATACACATCTGCGCACACACATAAACACATTCAGGTACATACATATTATGTACACACATGCACATTCATACAAACATGCATACACCTATACTCATCCATATAAATACACATATACAAGTCACACACTCACATAAACAAACACACAAAGGTGTACATACACATACATATTTCATGATACAAGTTGTTAAGTCAAATGAACATAACACTTGGAAGTGAACAGAGGTCATTCTCTTAAGTCAGGTTCAGCAATCCATTTTGTTTTTTTTCTATGAATTTCTTACAAACTTAAATTTGTTGGAAGATGTATTTACTAGTGACAAAAACCAGATAATTGTAGTCCCCAATGGAGCAGTTAGAGAGAGACTGAAGGAGCTGAAGTGGTTTGCAACTCCATAGGAAGAACAACATTATGAACCAACCAAACCCTCCAGAACTCCCAGGGACTAAACAACAAATCAAAGTGTATCCATGGCATGGACCCATGGTTCCAGATGCATATGTAACAGAGGATGGCTTTGTAGCGCATCAATGGGAGGAGAGAGTCTTGGTCCTGTGGAGGCTTGATGCTCCAGTATAAGGGAATACCAGGACAAACAGGGAGGCAGGAGGGAGGAAGTGGGTGGGTGGGGGAGCACCCTCATAAGTGCAGGGGGAGGGGTAATGGGATAAGGGCTTTATAGAGGGGACACTGAGAAAGGGTATAACATTTGCAATGTAAATTTTAAAAATACAATAAAATAAATAATATTTAAAAATAAAATAGCAACAGGTTGCTGTATAAGTGAAGATTTCTGAGCACCTAATGTGTTGTGAAAATGTGCAAAACGCTACGCTGTCTTTCTAAAAATCAGCATTATTCCTGAGAATTCTAGTACCTGATAGTAGACAGTGTACAATATAGCAAAGCCCCAAGGAAACGTTTCTGGTCTTCCTCTTGGAACCTGGCAGCCAAGGTTGTTTTTCGTTGCTTTGTCAGGAGACAATTGGACCCACAACATCAAGCAAATGAAGTTCTGACTTTTTGGACAGTGTTCCTAATGGCCCAGCAAACTTTAGTCATTACAAATTCAGGGAATTAGAATGGGGGGATTTAAATCCCAGCTCAACCATTTACTAGATTTGCAACCTCAGGCAAGATAACAGAACTCTAAATGAGCTCTAAAAATAAATAATACTTTACCTCTCCAGAATGTGTAAATAGTGAATGAGGTAAAGGGATAGCAGACAGTAACTTACTAATTAGAAAGATTGCAATGTGAATGACAACTTGATTATCAATAGTGTTTCATAATCAGAAGTTTACAAACCCACAAGGCAAACATTCAGAGAGGGGAAAACAAATTTCAGAGACCAACTTAAAGAGAAAGGTAGAAAAGTGTGTTAAGCTTGGAAGAGAATTATAGTCTAAGAAAATAGTATCTTAGTAACGACATTACAGTTATTTAACATTGGGCTTCTTGCAGAGGGAGATAAAGGGTGGTTTATTTGAGAAAAAGAAATGGATGAGCAGCTATGGAGTAACATCAGTTGGGACAGTGGATCAAATCAAACAGAACGGAGATAGGAGAACATATCTGTGACTGGTCAGGTCAGAAAATAACAACCTGTTCTTAGAGAAATTGATTGGTTGCTGGGATATTGGCACTGGCACCGTATGACTTGGTTTTAAATTGCTTTTGGCTATCTTCTTGCTATGTGGTCATGCACAGGCTGTCTTGCCTCGCCGAACCAGAGATTGTCATCTGTAAAACCTGGTTAATAATAATCCTTACCCACTGGGATTGCTTGAAGTTCAAATGAGTTTATGTAAGTGGAACACTTGATTCATGCTTAGCGCCTACTAATTGCATTATAATTATAGCTATTATTATCTTAAATATTACCTGAAGAACAGTTCTGTGAAGGTGTCTGAATCATTAGCATCCGTGTATTCTCCTATGACTACTTATTTTATTAATACTTTCACTTTAGGTAATTTTTATAAATAATATTTTAGCATCACATCCTTTAGAGTAAGACCTTCCTTCTCAAGGTGCATTTATACCTCAAATTCTCTGCACATGCTTTTGGTTCTTTAGTGAAGTACTTCTCATTCTTTGCTAGAATGTAGAATTGTCTGGATAAATGTGCTACTTTTTTATATTTAGCTTAGGTGAGTAATACCTCCAGGGATTAAAACACTAACCAAAGGATACACATGGAGGAACACCATAGCTCCAAAACCAGATTGCCTTATTTGGCATCAGTTGGTATGGAGGCTCTTGGTTTTGTGAAGGCTTGATGTTCCAGCATAGGGGGTTGGAATTGGGGATTAGGGGAGAGCACCCTCATAGAGGCCGGGGGAAGGGGAAAGGGATTGAGTTTTGCAGAAGGAAAACTAGGAAGAGGATCAATATTTGTAATGCAAACAAATAAAATAAACAATAAAATTTTTTATTTGTAAAAAAAAAAAGGTTATATTTTCAAAGTCTGGATTGTTTTTGAAAGTGCAAAAATCACCTGCTAAGAATCAAGATTCCCTTTCAGTAATAGGACATCATCTATGCTTCATTTATTCAACCAAAATTTAAACGCTTAACCATATAAATGCATAAGCCCTAGTTAGGAATAACAATAACATAGCTACATCAACAAGAGCATGATACCCAGAGAACATTATGAAAGTAGGAAAATAAATCAGTCACAATCTAATAGGCAATGAATTTGCTGCAACCCTGAGATGAGTACTTTTGAGAAAACTAATATAGCTGTTTTAGTTTCTCAAGACACACAGTAGAAAGATGCTGTCCCTCTCTGTATATGTCTCCTTGTCCATTGTTTCCACTGTGTTGTGGTTGTCATTGCTGTTGTTGTTTTTCTTGTCACGTATGTGAGACTAAATGTAAAGAAGCCTACTATAGGCTTGTTTTGATTCTAATCTACAAAATAACCATCCTCCCTGGATACAAATCAACTATGTCCTAAAATGTACTGTTATCTACCTGAGTAATGTTTGTCAGCATAAAAATATGTACTAATTTGCATTCCATTAGAAAGATGCAATCTCACATGGGCTGGTCCATGTCCCAGGCACATATGTAGCAGAGGACTACCTTGTCTGGCCAGAGTGGAATAGGATGTACCTAATGCTGTAGAGGCTTAATGCCCCAGAAAAAGAGGATGCAGTGGGTGAGACTTCGGGAGTTTATGGACAAATGGCTGGATGAGGGATTAACCTCTTAGCAAGAAAGGGGAGGAGGAATAGGGTGAAGAACTCTTAAAGGGGACACCAGGAAAGGAAAAACATTTGAAATATGAATAAATTAAACAGTTTTGAAGAGAAGGTTGCTATCTCAGGGTACATGAATCATGTATAGGCTATAGTCATGTATACTTCAGATTATACATAGTAATACAAAATTCCCATAAAATTTTTTAAAACGCATAGAAACATACATTGTTTCCTAATTTTCAGCAATTTTTCATTGAACTCCCTGAGCCTTCTGACTGCAATCTCCCCCTTCACCACATGTCTACAAAGCCATCCATAGTTAGCCACAGTAGCATTCATTTTCCAGTCTTCATTTTTCTTTTCTGCGGCATCAGGGGTAATGCATTCCAGATGATGACAGCTATGTCTCAAACCCATTCATCCATACAGCTCTCGGCCTTATGTTTCTGCCCTTTTATGTAGGTAGGCATCTTAGAGTCAATGTGCTCTAAACAGAATTTAAAGGACTTGTTCCAGAAATTATATCTCTCAAAACAGTGCATCTTGGCTTCCATGTTGTTCTATGTCACAGTGATCTCCCGCCTTCCTTGTGGAACTACTCCTGAATGGCTTTAAAGCCTTACATAGAGACACATGATACCACATTGAAATTTAAAAGCCCATGATGCTGCTTTTATACAGACTCCTTCAGAGACTTTGAAAATCTAGGTAAAATTGACTCATAAGATTATATTGTGTGAGCATGTCATGATACTGCACACTAAGCCAATACTCAAAAATAGGAAAAGAGGCATATTTTTGGAATCTCAAGTAAAGGCTGCTATGGATACTGAGTTTCAGACTCAAGTAGAGTTACAGAGTAAAGTTTTATCTAAGTAAAAAATAAGAAAAATAGAATAAGACAAACTAAATATCCCTCTTCTAAACAACCATTGATTGCATGTAGCACTTAGGAATAGAATATTAAGAGATTTGCAGGTCTAATATTGGATGATTTGAGCTGAAGCAAAAGGATGTATATGTATGTGTGTATGTGTATGTGTATGTATATGTATATGTTTACCCCAGCAATATAGCTGTTCTGATCACATCCAAACACTTTCTAGGTCTGTGTGACCCAGCTGAAATTCAGAAATGTCACATACTTTTATTCCTTCTGGCTTGAATACAGAAATGCCCTTAGTACACATCTTTAATTCCAAACAATGAAGGTAGAAGGAAGGACCCATGTTTGAATGTAATATCTAATTGCTGGAGAGACAAAACAATAAATCAGAAAGAGATTTGACAGAATGAATTAGAGATAGAATAGCCCCGATTTTCAGAAGAAAAGCTATTTCAGACCAGTACATATAAAGTTGAGTTCATTAATGAGTTTATTCAGCTTCTTTCAGAGTCAGTTGAAGCCAAAGAATGAGAAAGAGCCAGAAGATTAGATAAAATTGTGAGAGTTAGTTTGAGGCCAGGCAGAGCAATTCAGTGGGAAGCCAAGAGAAGCCATATTTAATCAGTAAACTTAGAGAGACGTTTGAGCCAGAACAGCTAATTTGAGCCAACCAGTCTGAGTTCAGAAAGGGTGAGCTTTTTCAACAATGAACCTCTGTGTTTACAATTGCATCTGGAGAATAAAAGTTACATTTACTCATATATGTATGGAGATATCATGGTATAAGAGAAAGTGGAGAGAACAGGGGAGGAGTTTAAATGCAAAAAGAAGGGATAGAAATGATGTGAATGCAGAATGCACTTTAGGACCCATATATGAGGATTGTTTTCTATTAAACAAAAGTTTAATAGAAATGCTTCCTTTTCCTTATCTGCTACTTCTGTGATCTCAGCTAGTTCCTTTCCTTTTAGATACCATTAAGAAACAGAGCTCACATTTAGGACTTGGAAAGATACTGACTTCTCTGAACATTCATTATCAATTAAAAATAAGAGTGATAAACATTATAAACAATTATGGAAATATTTATTTATGGAATTTGTAAGTTTTATATTTTGATCGAGAAATAGTTGAACAATATTTCAAATGGTGCTATCTCAGATTTTTTCTTTAGATAAAATATTATTTAGCAATGTATTTTGGTACCAGTATAAAGGAATCCTCATTGTTGTGTGTGTATGTGTGTGTGTGTGTGTGTTGTGTTGTTTTGTTTTGGTATAGGTTCTGTTTTGATTTTTGTTTTTGTTTTATTTTTTGTGAGAGTAAGAATTCCATGATAATTGCATGCCACTTCCACAGAGTACAGTGAACAAGTCATTGAAGACATTGCATGTTTAAAGACTTATATGTAGATTTTATGTATTCCAGTATACACATTGTTTTGTTTTTTACATAATTATACTCTTACTTTTTAAGGCTTTAACAATATTATAATGTTATCAAATATCAATAATAACACAAATATCAATTATATTTATTATATATATATACTGTTTTTGTATGTGATTGAAAATTAGAGTGAGTTAAAATTAAATTCGATTTTACCAAAACCAAGTACCACCTTAATGACAAAGTAAAATAAGGAAGGCAGTTTTATTAATAATGAGCACAGAAGGAAATCGTGTTGCTTAAAATACTAAAAATGTTACCAAAATAGAAAGCAATCTCTACTGTCTTTTCAACATATTTCAGATACAAAACTAAAAGTAAATAAAACCTTCAGGACCTTCAATTAAGTTTTTTATGACTCCAGTATTGATCCTCTCTGAAACTTATGCTTAAATTTGATTTTTAGCTCCTGGACGAATCAGTGGATAAGGTGCTTGCTGCCAAACATGGTTACTTGGATTCCTTCTATGAGGCAGATATGGTAGAAGAAGAAAAGACACTCCTACACGTTGTCTTCTAGTCTCCACTTTACGAGCATGCACACATACATGTTTCCCAATTATTTTATACAGGAAGATATAATTTGTTCTCTCAAAATGCTAAGGATTGAAAAGAACTAATTTTGTAATTGAGACTATATATTTAAGAACCACATAAGTAGGTAAATTAATTTTACACTTTTTTATTCTAGAAATGTTTTCATAAGAGATCCCGATAACATCAAATGGGGGAGATGCTGGTGCTGAGTATGTAGTGGAATCTACTGGTGTCTTCACCACCATAGAGAATGTTGGGGATCACTTGAATGGTGGGGCCAAATGGGTCGTCATCTTCACCCCTTTGGCCGATGCCTCTAGTTTTGTGATGGTTGTGAACCATGAGAAATATGACAACTCACTCAAGATTGTCAGCAATGCATCCTGCATCAACAACTGATTAGCCTCCCTGGCTAAGGTCATCCATGACAACTTTGGCATCATGGAAGGGCTCATGACCACAGTCCATACCATCACTGCCTCTCAGAAGACAATGGATGGCTCCTCTGGAAAGCTGTGGTGTGATGGCCATGGGGCAGCCCAGAATATCATCCCTGCATCTACAGATGCTGCCAAGGCTGTGAGCAAGGTCATCCCAGAAATGAATGGGAAGCTCACTGGCATGGCCTTCCATGTCCCTACCCCCAGCTGTGGAGATATCTGACTTGCTGCCTGGAGAAACCTGCCAAGTATGATGACATCAAAAATGTGATACAACAGGCAACTGAGGGCCAACTAAAGAGCATCGTCGGCTACACTGAGGACCAGGTTGTCTCCTGCGAGTTCAACAGCAACTCCCATTCTTCCACCTTTAATGCTAAAGCTGGCATTGCTCTCAATGACAATTCTGTGATGCTCATTTTCTGGTATGGCAATGCATAGGGCTACAGTAGCAAGGTGGTGGACTTGATGGCCTATATGGCATCTAAAGATTAAGAAACTCTGGAATACCTATCCCCCAGCAAAGACACTGAGAGTAAGAGAGGTTCTCAGTTGCTGAGGAGTCCCATCCTAACTCAGCCCCCAACACTAAGTATCTCCCTCACAATTTCCATCTTAGACCCCCATAATAATAGGAGGGTACTAAGGAGCCCTCCCTACTCTCTTGAATATGATCAATAAAGTTTTGCTACACAACCAAAAAGGAATATACAAATATCACTGTTCGCAGATTATATGACATTTTACCTAAGTGATCCCAAAATTCCACCAGAGAACTCCTAAGCTTGATAAACTACTTAAGCAATGTGGGTGGATATAAAATTAACTCAAACAAATCAGTAGCCTTCCTCTACTCAAAGGATAAAGAGGCTGAGAAAGAAACTAGGAAAATCACACCATCCACAAAGTGAAAGACTGGTGTGTAAAGAACTTCAAATCTCTGAAGAAAGAAAGTGAGGACAATCTCAGAAGCCCAGGAAAGGGAAAACTATGCTCCTATGTTCAACAATAAAAGAACTTCTGGCAGAATCACCAACCTTGACCCCAAGCTGCACTACAGAGCAACAGTAATTAAAAAAAAAAAACAAAACAAAACAAAAAAATGAGAGGTATTTGTACAGAGGCAGGAATGTACATTAACTGAATAGAATTGAAGACTCAGAAATGAACCCACACACCTATAATCACTGGATCTTTGACAAAGGAGCTAAAACCATCCAGTGGGGGGGGGGGGTACAGCATTTTCAACAAATGGTGCTGATTCAACTTGAGGTCAGCATATAGAAGAATGCAAATAAGACCATTCTTTTTGCCTTGTACAAAGCTCAAGTCCGAGTGGATCAAGGTCTTCCACATAAAACCAGGTTCACTGAAACTAATAGAGCAGAAAGTGGGTAAGAGCCTTGAACACATGGGCAGAGGAGAAAATTCCCTAAATAGATCACCCATGGCTTATGTTCTAAGAACAATTGACAAACAGGAACTCATAAAATTGCAAAGCTTCTGTAAGGCAAGGACACTGTCAATGGGACAAGATGGCAACCAACAGATTGGGAAAAGATCTTTACCAATTCTACATCTGATAGAGGACTAATGTCCAGTATATACAAAGAACTCAAGAAAGTACACTACAGAGAATCAAATAACCCTATTAAAATGTGGGGTACAAAGTAAAACAAATAATTCTCAACTGAGGACTATCGACTGGCCTAAAAGCAACAAAAAAAAAAAAAACTATTCAACATCCTTACTCATCAGGGAAATAAAAATCCAAACAACCCTGAGATTTTACACTTTCTATTATTCATAACAAGGAAAAACTGATTTTGTTACACTGTCTGCCTTGGATAACATAACAACAGAAAATACAGTACAGCATCTATAACATAGGTAATTCTTATTATTCATTATAGAGCATACTGAAAATATTCATCTAGCCCATTCATAAATATCCAGTTCCGTTATATCTCAGTTTTCAAATGACTTTGAAAATTTACACTTTTACCATGATGGAAAATGATGTTACTAATTTGTGCTTTAGTTTTAGAAGATATTATATTTAGAGACACACAGAACCACATTTATTTCTCACAAAAGCTATATTTTTATAACAAAGAAATGTAACTTTTTAAGATTGTTTTGTCATTTATAAACAACAGTATTTCATCCTATGAATTGTAATTTACTTTAAAACTCTGAAAATAAATAAGGCAAAGTATCTGTCCTAGAAGATTTTGTTTTTATAAACTGTACTCAAGCTTAATCCAACACTCAAATAGGCAAGTATCAACACGTAAATATTCTTTCAACAAGAATATAAAGATTATACCAATAAAGAGCAATAAAAGAGATTTTAATGAAATAAGCTTGGCTTACTAGAGAGAAAAACAAAAATGGTGAAATTTTATCAAACATGGAGTTAAATTGTAAATTACATAGTAAGAAAAGTTAAATGTGCACTGATAATATTAGCTAAATGCAAAAGATAAAAATGATTCGAATTAAAAGGGTAAAGAATAAGTAAATAAATCAGGAAGAAGGTAGGGTAAAGTGGAAGAGAGATTTCAACTGTGTACTTTTGCTCCAGAAAAATATTGATTTTTCAAATTATAATTCTTTTATTCAGATATAAACCACATTTCTAGATTGTAAAGTTTTTCATAGGATATGTTAGTTGACGCCATCAGATCTTTGCTGAGATGCTGGATGGTATTAGCAATGTTAGTTTAATATATTTAGTAAAATATAATCAGGTGAGTCAGATCAAATGCATTTAGCTGTCTTGAATCTGGTCTTTCTGCACTGATTTATTATTCTTGAATACCACAGCTGATATAATCTCAAGCTAAATTTTGGATGTTAACATGATTGTCCTCTCCACAGTGCTGTATAAAAACTAGAGAATGCCAGATTGTCTTTTAAAGTTCCTTAGAGTTCATTGTATTTATATGATTTTTGTTGCCAAATTTAACTGCCATCCCACAGTCAAAAGCTCCCTGTTTAGTCAAAATATTCTCTCAGTTTACTTTCAATGTCAAACCTGGTTGTTGTACAATTAATAGCAACCAACTTATGCTAACATAAATTATAGAACACTTATAAAATTCCTCAGTAGACACACTAAAATATAAAAATACTAATATCACTGTCCAATGGGCTCTCTTTTAATATACTTATGCTTACAAACAAAAATTGTTTGCATTCAGCTCCTGAGAGCTGTGCTTTTCAGACTATGATCCTTTACTTACCTCATCAATGCCACAGACAGCCTCATATTGTATCTGCCTTTGCTGACCTTGTTATAACACTTATCTGAAGCCAGGTAAGTAACCTTCCTTACTTATCAAATCACTCACTCTGGTCTGTGCTATCAATCTAATTAGTACAAAGTTCTGCTAGATTCATGACAGTGACTTTTTCTAATTTATAACCCTCTCTCTCTTTTCTCTCATAAGCCAGACATAGCCGTAGAACAAGATCTCAGAACAGGACAGTTGTCACAGCAAATACTTTTCAATATTTTCCAGGATCAGAAACCAAAAATATTAAGAATTGCTTTTATAATATTCAGATTATTTTTTAATGCAGAAAGAATGAAAACAGGCACTAGAAGGTGGGGAGATAACTCAAGAATCTACCATTGACCTGGGAGGTGAGAAACTGTCAAATCTCAAAGGGAAGGACCTTAGATAAAGTGCTGTACAATGGGAATGGGAAACTTATAGAGCCCATTTTCAGCAGAAAGACAGGGCATCCAGTGAGAGATGGGGTTGCCATCCCACAGTCAAAAACTTTGACCCATAATTGTTCCTGTCTAAAAGAATGTCAGAAACAAAAAAAAAAAAAAAAAAAGAAGACAGAGAAAAAAAAAAAGAAAGGAAAAAAAAAAAAAAAAACAATGATAGTCCCAAAGTAGGTCTAGCTCAAGAGGAGACCCCAATGCCTAACACTATTACTAAAGTTGTGGAGTGCTCACAAAGATGGATCTATCATGACTGCCCTCCAAAAGACCAAAAAGCAGCTGAAAGAGTCAGATGGGGATATTTACACCCAACCAATGGACAGAACCTGCTGACCCCTATGGCTGAATTAGGGAAAAGCTGAAAGAAACTCAAGAGGAGGGCAATAATGTAGGAGGACAAGCTGTCTCAATTACAGACACAAGTATGGGACACAAAAAAATAATGATGACACAGTATTTCACATATAAATATATATATACATATATATGTACACATGTATATATATACATATATGTATATGTGTGTGTGTGTTAAAGATTATGTTGACATAATATTCCACATATATATGCTTAAAACTCAAATGTAATAGTTGCTTTTATTTCCATATGCAGTTGTCTTCTAAGAGGCTTACAGCGCAATAAGCATATTCTTCATTTTCTCATTTTTATTGGATACTCTGTATTTACATTTGAGATATTATCTCTTTCCCCTGCCCTGCTCCCATCCCTCTTCCCCCTCCACTTGACTTCACAAAGGTGCACTCCCTCCTAATCATCCTCTCCACTCCATTACCTTGGCATTTCCCTACATTGGGAAAATATGCTTTCTCTGGACCAAAAGCCTCTTCCCACATTGATGCCAGATACTGCTATCTTCAGCTACATATGAAAGTGGATCAATAGGTTTCTTAATACGTGCTCAAAGGTTGGTGTTTTAGTCCATGGGAGTTGTGGAGAGTTCATTGGGGTCACCATGATCAGTCTGTTGATTAGCTGCAAGCATACTCACCTGTATGTTTATAACTCTAACATAGTCCCTGAGGAGGCATCTCTATCTTGTTCTTGCCAGTAAGTACTTCTTGACATCAGCTATAGTGCTTGGATCTGGTGGCTGCATATATGGGGTATCCCTGGGTGAAGCAGCTTCTGAATGATCTTTTCTTCAATACCTGTTCCTCTATTTGACCTTTTGTTTCTTCCCATAAGAGTTTTGTTCTCCCTTCTAAGAAGGACTGAGGCATTTCCATTTTTGCCTTTCTTCTTTTTGAGCTTCATAATGTCTGTGCATTGTTTCTTGGGTATTCAGAGCTTTCTGGAGCGCGTATCCATGTATCAGTTAGTGTATATTATGTGTGTCTTTTGTGACTGAGTCACCTCAGTTACTCAGGATGATAGTCTCTAGTTCCATCCATTTGTCTATGAATTTCATGAAGTCATATTTCTAATAGCTGAGTAGCACTCCATTGTGTAAAGGTACCACACTTTCTGTATCCATTCCTCTGTTGAAGGACATCTGGGTTCTTTCCAGGTTCTGGGTATTATAAATAAGGCTGCTATAAGCATGGTGGAGCATGTGTTTTTCTTACAGGCTGGAGTACTAAGAGCTGGTTCTTTGAGAAAATCAACAAGAACTATAAACCCAGAGCCAGACTAACTAGAGGGCACAGAGAGGGTATCAAAATTAACAAAATCAGAAATAAAAGGAGAGACATAAAAACAGAAATGAAGGAAATTCAAAAGATCATCAGATCCTACTACAAAAACCTATACTCAACCAAACTGGAATATCTTGAGGAAATGAACAAATTTCTAGACAGATACCAGATACAAAAGTTAAAAAAGTATCAGATAATCCATCTAAAGAGTCCCATAATACCCGAAGAAGTAGAAACAGTCATCAGAAGACTTCCAACCAAGAAAAAAGGCAAGAACTAGATGGGTTTAGTGGAGAATTTTATCAGAGTTTCATACAAGACCTAACACCTATACTCTCCAAACTATTCCACAAAATAGAAACAGAAGGAACACTACCCAGCTTGTTCTTTGAAGCAACAATTGCGCTCATACCTAAACCATACAATGACCCTACCAAAAAAAAAAAAAAAAAAAGAGAGAAATTTAGACCAATCTCCCTCATGAACACTGATGTAAAAATACTCAATAAAGTTTTTTCAAACCGAATCCAAGCACATATCAAAACAATCATTCACCATGATCAAGGAGGCTCTATCACTGGGATGCAGGGTTGGTTCAATATACAAAAATCCATCAACATAATCCACCATATAAACAAACTCAAAGCATATTCTTTCTAGTTCTCACCTCCTTTCTGGTGGTGGGTTCAATTCAGCTCCTCTGGCTTAAACTTCTCTAAGCTGACAGATTCAATAGGGCTTCTCTCGGCTTCTCAATGCATTGCTCTGATTCTCCTCAAACTAATTCTGGCAATTTGTTCCAATTATCTATCTCCTTAATCTGCTGACCTGCACTGAACTTCATGAATTCTCTAATGAAGTCAACTCTACTACACTGTACTCACTGACTGACTCCAAATTCACTGAACTCCCAAAGGACACTCTCCCTATCTTGTGTTTAAACAGCTCCTTGAGAGAATTGGGCGTATAATATTTCTGTTTCATATTGTCAAGTTTTACTCTGATTTGTCACTCTGCCCCTCAGTTAGAAGTCATTGTTTGGGATTAAGGGTATGTACTTAGGACCCCTCTGTATTCCTGCCAGTGAGATTTCAGGTATGTAGTGAGTCTGGTTTACAGCTGGATACAGAGACCTAGGTCTTTTATTGTGATCCTTTGCCAAAGCAGCCATGATGTTGGATAAAATTTTTCTTCATGCCAACAAAACCTTTAAGCCTTTTTCAGTTTATTTTTTATATCAAGAAGCATATTACCAAGAGACTATTTTACATGACATAAAAATGTATAGTACACAATGAATATAAAACAAAAAGGCTCTCCTTAAATCACTCCTGATAGAAAGTACTGTGCTGAATTTACTTTTTATTTCACAGTAGGTATGATTTGGTATTTGAATAAGGTCCTGTCATCTCCTATAAATTTATTCAATAATTTAGTTATTGAATCTTGTGGTTTTAAAGAAAAATAAAAATAGCAAAATATATTTACAAAAGAATTAGTTATACATATGAATCAAGGTATTTCTTCTTCTTCCAAAGGACAACATGCAATGGATTTTATTACATTTATAGAACTTGTCTAAATGTACCATAATTTGAGCCTCTTAATTATGATGCATAAATGAATTACAAGGGAAAGATAATATCCCGTCCCTGTTTGTTTCTAACAGAAATGTAACAAGTAGAAAATGGAAACATCATTTTCACTGGTTTGGCAAGCCAGTCTGAGTCAAAGGTGGTCCTGTGTAATGACCGTAATGTAGCCTGATAGGCAACAAAAGCGAAATCAATATGAATGGCAATAGCAAGGACTGGCCTGAATAAGCTTACTAATGTGCTCAGCTTTCTTTTTAAACCTGCGACGGTACCATGGGAATTAAATAGTACCCCAAATCAGATAATGTTCTGAAATGTATCAGCTTCCACCCGAAGCCTCTAAACTGTCTGCTATATTAGCATAGCAGACAAAGAAAATAGCAGATAGCTCTGGACATCTTGGTGAATAGTTCTGGAGTCTGTTTGTTATTATTGCTTAAGTCAAAGAAGTGAACCCTATTGAGCAGTTTTGTGGCCACTGCTAAACAAACCAGAAAATGTAGAGAGTTCTTCCATAATTCCTAGGGCATCGTGCACACAATCCCTTAGTGGTAACACGCTGCATAATGTTGGGATTTTTCTTAAATAAACAGTCAGCCTGAAATGATCTATTATTGTTAATAGTAATATTTCTTTTTCTGAAGTATCTTCCTACTATTACAGTTCTCCGTATTTCCCCAAGTATATAGTGGTTTGTATGCACATATGTTGCATCATGGTGAATAGTTTTAACTGCTCTAAAACTCTTCCCTAATCATCTCAATGGTCCCATTCTTCCCAACTCCTCTTCATCAAAGTCTACAGCTAGCTTTGCCTCCAAGGTAATTGCCATAGAGAAAAAGTCATACTCCATGTAATCCTTTCATTTGTAAAGCATGGCTGGTTTCCTTCATGGTTTCTGTGGACAGCAAGATTGATATTGATATTCACTGCTAAGTCTACCCCTGTTTACTCATTCATTCACTAACTGTAAGACTTCTTGATTGTCCCCACCTTTTGACAGTTGCAAGTACCTCAGGCCTTCGTGTGGACATGGGTTTTTGGCTTATTTGGAAAAAAAAAAAATTGAGGAGCATAGTTGCTTGATTTAGACCAGTTAGAACTTGCCAAAATGTCATCCAAAGTGAATACACCATTTTTCTCCTCCCTCAGCAGGTAATTTGGCTTTCTAACAAAGTCATTTCTGTGCTTTACCTGCTCTGGATTTTAGCCATGCTAAAAAACTGGGAACGATGTAACTTTATTTTAGTTTGCATTTCCCTAGTGACCTGTATGAGGGGAAGTAAAGACAACACTTAGCGTGCTCACTTCCTGCCTGTACTTCCCCTTCTTGTCTAAGACCTCCACTCAAATTCATTGCCCACAGTTTAATCAATTTTCCCCCTTTCCTTGTTTTGTTTAAGTGTATATGTATTTTGGATAATAGTAATTAAAAAATGTGTTCTTAACAACTTATCTCAATTGCTGGGAATAGTCTTCTGACATTATTTGTATAAAAGTGATTTTTAATTTTAGTGAAGCTTCCCATTCTAGCATTATTTTATCTTTTATATACCTGGCATTGTTTTGTTGTATGAAAGCAATAACATACTGTCAAAGATTACGAGGGTTTGCACTTACAAGCTTTTCTAGATTCTCTAGATATTGTGTTCTTATTTAGATCTAAAATAATTTGGTATTAAGATTTTGTTATGGATGCAAAATCAGTGTATATATTTATATTTTTTGATATGGTTGCAAATGACCAATTTTTACAGTATCAATTGTTAAAGAGAGTGGATTTGCTCTGATGTAAGTTTATGTCGCTTTGCCCTGTTCAGCTGAATTCACTGAAAGATTTATTCTGAGATCTCAGTGTTGTTCACTTCATTTGTTTGTCTGTTCTTTTATACTTCATAACATATTCAACATTTTAGCTTAGAGTAAGTCAAGCAACTTAAAGGAACCCTCTCATTACTTTCACCTAATTTAATTAATTGCAAATAATCTTATGAAAATGTAGTTCCCTGAGTTTTTCCTTCAGTGGTTTTTAATCTATATATTTAGCTGCATAGAACTGGAATGTTAATAATATTATGTTTTGTTATATAAGTGTGCCCTTGTTTTCTTTAGCAATAATCAGATTCATAGAGTTTATTTAAATGAGTTTTTTAAGGATGTGAAATTAGACAGGTAAAGAGGTGAAGAGCTGTAAGGGGAGTTGCAGAGAGGTGGTAGTTAATAAATTTTATAATATCTTTGAATATATAAATATTTCAATGAAAAATATTATTACAAAGAATAGTTCTGACACATTTCATGAAATATCTCTTCTAGTATCCTTGGAGATCCATGACAGTCTGCATATTATGTGAAGTGCTTCGGACACATGTGCACATAAGTTGATTGTTTTTTATTGCAATTTCTACCTGTTTGTTTTACTGAATTCCATATTAATTACATCAAAAAGCCATAAGAAGCAATGTAAATAGGACAGAAACATTTTAAAAGATCAATATACATGGAAAAAAATAAAACTATTTTAAGGGGGCATTTTTTGTAGCTACAAAATAAATACATTTTCCCAAGAGAAATGATACTTAAAGCTTGCTAAAATATTAAATTATCTTGTACATTTTCAAATAGTCCCGAAAATTGCCATAACCACTGTAGTCAGCAGTATGAGGTGTCAACAGCTAAAGGTATATTTTGAAGATTTCCAGCAAACAAGCAGCAGCAATTTATTTAATATGTACTTGATTCAAAGTCCAAATCTCAAATACTCTGATGATACCATCTTTGTCTCTAAGTTTACAAACACTCTGCTGTTCAACATTTCTTTGTTTATAATGTGAAAACATATGTTTTATTTTTCTTTAGAAACCATCGATATTTTTATTGATGCTTCAATCTAACATATGCTGTTGTTAAACCACTACAAGAAATTAAGATACTGTTTTATATATATTCATGTGTAAACATGCATACCATTAAAACAAATATGTAAACAATCACACTGAATCATATTTCTTTACTTAATGGATTGATTAGATGGAAATGCTATAGTTGTCTTAAGTGTTTAAGAATGACCCCCATAGGCAAACAAACATGTTTTAAAAATTGCTTCTCAGTTGCTAAAAATTATTTGGAGAGTTTTAGAAGGTACAGTATTGTTGGAGGAAGTTTGTCACTGACAGACAGCTTGTGGTTTCAAAGGAATCACACTGTCCCCAGTGTGCCTTATGGCTTCTACTTGTTGATTAAAATATGAGTTATCAGCCTTTACTGCTTTGATACCTTTGCTAGACCATCTTGGATGCTAAACCTCTGAAAACATAAGCCCAAATAAGCACTTCCATTTATAAGTGCCTTGGTTATGAGATTTTTCTCACAGCAAAGAAAAGTAACTATGATAAATCCTATGAAAGCTCTCTCTCCTTTTGATCTAACTAATGGATCTGTTTCTTCCTGTAATACCTTCAATTTCTATGGCCGACTTTTGTTTGACATTTTTCTCCTTTTAAAGTGAGCCCTGGATTTCACTAACCACTCTCTTCTTTCCTTCTCAGGTTATTTTTTTTTTTGTCTGTTCCATGTAATTTTTTTCTAAATTAAACTATTTTAGATCATTCAAATTTTACTTAATTTCTATGTTTATTTAATGTATACTAATATTTTTAAATGTTTAGTCCAAAATCACCATTAATGTGTGGATTAACATGATTATTGTTTATGAAAGACTCCATCCTATTTCAAGTTTCATTGGTATAGTCCAGTTCAGTAAAAGCTTCGGAATGTTATTTAAAAAGATTAATTGGTAGAAGAAGACATAACACATTTAGGGTTTTAAAAATATGATAAATCTATTTAAATTATTGCATATATTTATGTATTTGTTTTACTCTTTAGCTTCTACATTCTTAACTTTCCATATGCTCTGTAATATTCAGTTCTTTCTAAAACATGTTCCAGTACCCTCAGCTCTGCCTCTGCCAGAGACAATAAATTGCTGAATAAAAATTTGTGTTCTATATGAGACTTACAATTTTTATTTGTTTACTGAGGTTCTAGACACTCTCTCCAAACACCAGCTGTTGCCATTATTCTTTGTTAATCTCAAGAACTTCACTGTAAAATTCTCATAGCTAAATGCACCACTCATTTGAATCAAGGACAAGAAGAAATTAAGCTATTAGTATTCTGAAAATTGTGTCTCCTATAACTATGGGAGGTATTATGCAAATTACCAAGAAGGGTATTGATGAGTAGTCTTACCCATATGTGAATCTTGCTAACTACAATAATGACTGGCCTTTCAACATATGCAAAAATGCTTTTGAGAATCTGTACATTATAACCAACCAAACCCTCCAATACTCCCATGGAGTAAAACACCCACCTTTGTGTGCACTTTGAGGGACCTATTGATCCAGTTGTGTATGGGGCTGAAATAGCAATGTTTGGCATCTATATGAGAAGAGGCTTTTGTTCCATAGAGGGAATGTTTTCTCAATGTAGGAGAATGACAAAGCAATGGGATGGAGATGGGTATCAGAAAGAAACGCACTTTTGTGAAGGCAACTGGAGGGGGAAAGGGAATGGAAGCTGGGCAGGGTAAAGGGATAACATCACAAATATAAATGCAGAGTATCTAATAAAAAGAGAAAAAACTGTACCTTTATTTCTTTTTTAAAATAAAGTTGCTTAAGTAAAAAAAAAAAATAATTCTCAAAATAATGCCTTTTGTTGAAATTGGTGATGTTTATAAAATGTTTGACAAAGTTTTGTTTAGAGCACAGAATTCCGTTTTTCAGTTAGTCACTTATAGCCACCACAGAGAAAGAGCAAGTGTGAGCATGAAGTAAGATGGGTACTGCCTCACACAAAACACTGCCTATTGTTGCTTTGGCAGTGACTCAGGAATTACTCAGTGAGGAGAACAAGGAGTCCTTGTGTTTGTACCTACATTTCCTCATATTCACACAAGTGAGCACTTCCCACAAAACTACCTCAAGAAGCACCTTCTGAATTCTAAACATATTTGCTTCATGATTTTAATATATAATTGTTCTTCCAGAGAAAACTTGAAAACGGGTATCTTTGAGAGTTGGATTACTCTCTTCACAGATGAAATTGACACCTTGAACCCTGACATAATTATCAATATCCCCATCAGGAAATCACAATATAGGCTTTCCCATTTTCTCACCTTGATCCAAGGTCACTCTCACTGTTTCTCTATTTTTACCACATATCCTAGAACATTTATCAGCTCTTCTTCTAGGGTATGTTACCTCATTCACAAACTCATAATGCTGCTGAATTTGTCTCCATGACAACCCCTAAGCCTCACATCTCAAGTCACATTCACCACCCCTGGAAGCTTTCCCTTGATACTTGTGTTAAGGGCCTTGTTATAGTCCGTCAAAAGTACATTCTGTTTTCCTTCTTATTACTTACACTACAAAGATGGTGTTATTTTCTATCACATTAAACTGAAAACAGTGACTCAGTCTCTAAATTTTTGCTAAGCAGTTTCTAGTCCATTCGCAATAGCTGGCATATAGTCAAAACTCAAGGAGCATTACAAAATTTACAAAAAAAAAAAAAAAAAATTCCATTACCTCTAGTATCATGAGTGTAGAAACAAAGTTAATTCTCACAACAGGCTAGGATACACAACAACATATTTCCAAACAATAATCTTTCAACAAACTTGATGTGATAAATTTAAAAAGACAGAAGCTTTAAGCTAAAAAACACAACAGCAAGGACTTAAAAAAAAATAAAGCTCACTCAAACACAAAGCTTTGCATTAGCCATGTTTTAAAGCAAGTCCTCCTTGTTCTGAGAGGAGGGCTGAACGGGTATATATTCCTCAATATATTATATGTTTTATAATTGTTCATAGACAACAAGAAGCATTTTTAACCACTAGGAGTGCAAAAATTTATGTAAAATGGTTGCAAAGGGAAGGGAATATAAAGATAATACAAGAACAGAAAACCCAGAGGAGAGGTAGAGGGTTGTGCTAGCACACATAAGAAGAACATTATCAACTCTGGAGAACATTCTAGAAGATTTATGGAGAATCTGTACAAAACATACCTGGCTGATGGTTTTATTAAAGCTTTTCAGTTTACTGCAGCAAATTAACACTGACTGAAATAATCATGGAGAGCATAACAAGTATATGAATTATTAATTTGTCAAAAAAGGAATCTGAAAACTTACAGGAAGGTCAGAGAGTTTAGGTCAATATTGTTAGAGACATGGAAGCTGACTTTGCACCAAAGTTTAGATCAGCTAAGCACACTGTACTGGCTGGTTTTGTGTCAACTTGACACAAGCTGAAGTTATTACAGAGAAAGGAGCCTCAGTTGAGGAAATGGCTCCATGAGATCCAGCTGTAAGGCATTTTCTCAACTAGTGATCAAGGGGGGAGGGTCCAGCCCATTGTGGGTGGTGCCATCCCTGGGCTGGTAAACCTGGGTTCTATAAGAATGCTTGCTGAACAAGCCAGGGTAAGCAAGCCAGTAAGTAACATTCCTCCATGGCCTCTGCATCAGCTCCTGCTTCCTGACCTGCTTGAGTTCCAGTCCTCACTTCCATTGGTGATGAACAGCTATATGGAAGTGTAAGCTGAATAAACCCTTTCCTCCCCAACTTGCTTCTTGGTCATGATGTTTGTGCAGGAATAGAAACCCTGACTAAGACACACACAGAAACAATTTTTAAAAAGTGCAGTTTACATAGATTAATGTAGACTCCAGTATAATTTTATGAGCATAAAACCACACCAAATTAATGTTGATTATATATATAATTTATTAATAATTAAAGCATTTGATCTAACTTTTGCATACAATCAACTATTACTTATTAGCAGAAGGTTTTTCTAATAGAATATGACAGGAACATCAAAGTATGCTCGACAGACTTTTTGTTGTCTTCAGCTTCAATTCTCCTCGATTGATTAGGGTGCATTCAGTCAAATAGAAAATACTTGTAAGTGAAAACTTGTGTTTTTGTTTGAAAGTTGGCTTAGATCATTTAATTTGATTTTATATTCTCAGAAAGTTGGTAAGTGAACGAGACTGGGAGAATCATACATTTTAAATAAAACATCAAAAGATTTTTAGTATTTATTCTCAATATGGCTTTAATAATCTTTCAGAATAAAAATGTTAGAGCATTAACTTTTAATAATAAAATATTCCTTTGACGAATAATGTTATTTTGGTTTTATATTAATCTCATTGAACTCTTTTTATAGTTAACAGAATACAATATATATTAGAATTTCTTTTGAATATGTTGGGTACTGTAATTATCTTGATATACAACAGAGCATCTACTTAGAGGTACAAACTATAAGACAAATAAAATAATCAGTAATTAACCCTTATCCCAGATGTTAATAGTTATCTGCATTATGAACATTTATTGAGCACTTTATAATAGTTACAATCAACACAAAGATGCTCAGTTTTGAACCAATGTAAAAATTTTCAGTCTTTAGGAGAAAGAAAAATGAACTACCAGGTAGAAGATAGAAAAAGCTCAAATATTTAAAAAAAATCATGTCTATGGAAAAAGAAAGTATCCTTCTTTCCCTGATGACTAGGGATGTGGAGCACTTCCTTTGATACTTCTCAGCCATTCGATAGATTCCAACTCACACCGGTCAGAATGGCTAAGATCAAAAACTCAGATGACAGCAGATGCTGGCGAGGATGTGGAGAAAGAGGAACACTTCTCCACTGTTGGAGGGGTTGTAAACTGATACAACCACTCTGGAAATCAGTCTGGCGGTTGCTCAGTCTAGTTTTTGGCCAAGACACCATTTTCTAATCTTTACCATTTTAGTGGTATACCTCCTTGTATTTTCAGTTTACATTACCTTAATGACAAAAGATGGTGGGTTAATTTTTACTCGATCCCTCAAACATTAATTTACATTCACTTAATGGTTTTTACTTATTACCTTTAATATTAATTTACATTCACTTAATAAAAATGATTGGGTACTTATTATTTATCTCCTTATGGCTTCATTGTGCCCTAGCTTACTCACAATGATAATTTTTATTTTCTTTTTTGAGATTAGAAAATAATTATTGGATTATTTCGTACTGCAGGGAATGAAGAGTTATTTTACTCACAGTGTCTTTTAATGACTACACACTTTTAACATACATAGTCTAATAAGTCAATTTTTGCCTTGTATCACTTTACCATCTTCTTTAAGTACTGTAACAAAAGGAACTTGTTTCTGGGTATTCAAACAACAGAAATTCATTTCATGCTGTCTATATATTGGAAAAAAATTGGTTCCAGATACAATCATGGTCAGACTCTGCTGGGTCTTCCCTAGGTTTCGAGCAATTATTTTTTAAATTGGATATTCTCTGTATTTACATTTTAATTGTTATTCCCTCTCACTGCCTTCTGTGCTCTCATTCCCCTCCTCTTCCACATGTCTCCAGGAAGGTGCATTTCTTTGTAAGGCCACTAACACTTTTTATTTAATTCAGTATGTCCTTGCTTATAAACGGATACTACCCCACCCCAACCCCCAAAATGAAAAGAGCTTGAAATACCCAAGAAACAATCTGCAGAACTTATGAAGCTCAAAAAGAAGGATGACCAGAATGTGCATGGTTCAATCCTTCGCAGAAGGAAAACAAAACAGGGGAAACATACAAGGCCAAATAGAGAAGCAGGGATTGAAGAAAAGATCTACAGAGACTGCCTCACCTGAAGAACCACCCCATATACCAAACCCAAGCATTAATGCTGATGCCAAGAAGTGTTTACTGGCAGAAACCAGACATAGATGTCTCCTCAGAGACTCTCCCAGTGTCATACAGATACAGATGAAGATGCTTGCAGATAAACATCACACTGAACACGGGGACCCCAATGAAAGAGATAGAGAAAGAAATGAAATAGCTGAAAGGTTTGCACCCTCATGGGAAGAACAACATCATCATCAGACAAGGCACTGAGATGGAAAGGGTGATTGGGAGAGGGAACACCATCATGGAAACAAGTTGAGGGGGAGGAGGGAGGGTATTGTAGGGAGGACATAACATTTGAAATGTAAATACAGAGAATATTCAATAAAATTTTAAAAAAATCAGCAAGTAGACTCTTAAAGTTGCTTGCAAGACATTTTATGTAATGCCAACTGTTCTATATACCTTCAGAGAAAGCTTAGTTACTCACAATATAAGCTATAGTAAGATGTCATTTTAAGCTTTAATGAATCCTTTTTTTTATAATTTTCCTTTAATGTAGAACAAAGTAATCAGAAGAAAACTATGCTACTTAGAAAATAAAAAACACTCCCTAAAGAACAATACCATAATTAACCTCCACTGATATTCACTGGTTCCTCAAGCAACCTTCTTTAAACAACATTATATTGCAGGTTGAGATTGCAATAACTTTTAGGGCCTAGATACTATTAAGTAGATACTATAATATTAAGGAAAATATTCATTTAATAACATATCATAATCTGAATTTTGTGTAACAAGTGGACTAGCATATGCTGATTATTATGTGTGAAGAACATTTGACTACCTAGTTATTTCAGGACCATTAAAAATAATATAATCTTAATTAGATTTATTAGCTCCTTTCTTGCAAATCGACTGATTATATGTAATTATGTAAAATTATAGGTTATTAGGCATGAAAACTTTAAAGGAGAAAATTAATAAAATATTCACATTTGTTTCTATTAGTCCATATGATTGGAGTGATAGCTAAGTAACTCGGCCTTACCATTCTAATTAATTATGGAAGAACAAAATAATTAGTGCTACTTTCAAAACATTTTAATCAATCTCATGGTTTGGGGACAAACTTAATGATGCCAGAACTTAATTCAATGGCATTAAAACACCCGTTCTAAAATTAATAGATATTTGACCAAAATGGCTTTATACTGCTTGTAGAAGGGAAACAAGCAGTTCTTGTATTTTTTAAAATAAGAAATATATTAAAATTCATTCACATGTAAATGGTATGTTTGAAGGGTCAGGGTATAATGCTATGCCCATATTAATACAATTTAAAAATATATATTTATAAGCCTTTAACTATAGTATAAACAATATATCTTATGAGTTAAAAGAATTAAAGAGAAAATGAGAATCAATGTATTACCTCATTTTATTTGAATTCTCAGGTACAGAAATTTAAGAACTGTGTTTTAAATAATAACTTTATAGCCTCATTTGAAAGGAAGTCAGAAGTTTTCGTCACAAAGAGTTAAAAATTTAGGAGTTTAAATTATGTCCAGAAGACTTTATTTTTCTTTCCTATTGACAGATTCTTCTTTGTCTCTGGTAGCCATTTATTGACATAAAATAATAAAAGTTGACCTGCTCTGGCAACAAGTGAAATGACCCTTACTATTCTGTACTCAGAAAAGGATTTTTTTTTTCAGCAAGAATCAATATCAATTGCCAAAATCATGATCTGACAACTGTATTGAAGGGAATTTAGATTAGTACTGACCAATTCTATAGAACCATGAAGAAGAGGGAGAAATGGGTGTCCACAGAACCAAGAGTAGTTTAGTCAACAGAATAAAGGGGAAGGGATTCTGCTGAGCATGGATAAGTAGATTCAAGTAAGAAAACAAGTAATTTATCCCTTGGGCTTAACATATACTCGTAAAACATTAAGATAGCACCACTTCATAACAGTTTTTAAAAACTATTTGTTAATATAATGAAAGTATATCCATTTCCCGAAAAGTAATTTTTACAAATGTAATCTTCAATAATACACAAGATATCTGAATAATAAATTTAGAATAAAAAATTAAATGTCTACATTTATTTTTAATTGAACAACTTAATTTTAAAAAACAAAGATAAATTTACAAATTTTAAAAGCATTTTTGCATGAAATATATGAATACATTTTTTCATTTTTTTAAATGTTTGATAGTATGTCTTAAAAACTTACTAGTTACAATGAGCATAAAGTACATGTAAAACAAGATGTAAACTGGAAATAGCCAAAGTTTTCTTGGTGTGAAAAGATTATGCATAATGATATTTCTTATTTATTTATTTTTTTTGGCCTTTGTTTTCTTGAACTTCATATAGTCTGTAAGTTGTTTCTGGTATGTTCAGAGCTTTCTGGGGTTAGTATCCAATTATCAGTGACTGCATATTATGTCTCTTCTTTTGCGACTAGGTTAACTCACTCAGGATGATATTCTCTAGATGCAACTATTTTCTTAAGAATTTCATAAAGTCATTGTTTCTGATAGCTGAGTAGTACTCCATTGTATAAATATACCACAATTTTTATATCCATTCATCTACTGAAGGACATCTGGGTTCTTTCCAGTTTCTGGCAATAAGAAATAGAGCTGCTATGAACATTGTGGTGCATGTGTCTTTGTTGTATGTTGGAGCATCTCTAGGGTATATGCCCAGAAGTGGAATAACTGGGTCTTCAGGTAGTACTATGTCCAATTTTCTGAGGAACCACCAGACTGATTTCCAGAGTTGTTGTCCTTGTTTACAACCCCACCAACAGTGGAGAAGTGTTCCTCTTTCTCCACATCCTCGCCAGCATCTGCTGTCATCTGAATTTTTTGATCTTTCCAATCTGACTGGTGTAAGGTGGAATCTCAGGGTTGTTTTGATTCGCATTTCACTGATGGCTAATGATGTTGAGCACTTCTTTAGATGCTTCTCAGCCATTCGTTATTCCTAAATTGAAAATTTTTTGTTTATCTCTGTACCCCATTTTTTAACAGGGTTGTTTGATTCTCTGGTGTCTAACTTCTTGAGTTCTTTGCATACCATGGATATTTAGGCCTCTATCAGATGTGGGGTTGGTAAAGATCTTTTCCCAGTTTGTTGGCTGCCATTTTGTTTTCTTGACAAAGTCCTTAGCCTTAAAGAAACTTTGCAATATCATTAAGTCTCATTTGTCAATCTTTAACCTTAGAGCACAAGCCATTGGAGTTTTGTTCATGAAATTTTTTCCTGTGCCTATGTGTTCTAAGGTTTCACCTACTTTCTCATCTAATAGTTTCAGTTTACCTGGTTTAATGTGGAGATTTTTGATCCACTTGCACTTGAGCTTTGTACATGGAGATAAGAAGGGTTTTATTTTCATTCTTCTGCATGCTGAGTGCCAGTTGGACAAACCCCATTTGGTGAAGAGGCTGTCATTTTTCCATTGAATGTTTTCAGCTCCTTTGTCAAAAATCAGATGACCATATACATGAGGGCTCATTTCTGGATCTTCTATTCTATTCCATTGATCCACATGCCTATCTCTGTACAAGTACCATGCAGTTTTTAGCACAATTGCCTTGTAATATATCTTGAGGTCAGGGATGGTAATTCCTGCAGATGTTTTCTTGTTGTTGAGGATGGATTTTTCTATTCTAGGTATTTTGTTATTTCAGATGAAATTGCACATTTTCCTTTCCAACTCTATGAAGAATTGGATTGGAATTTTGATGGGGATTGCATTAAATTTGTAGATTACTTTTGGAAAGATGGACATTTTTACAATTTTGATACTTCCAATCCCTGTGCATGGGAGATCTTTCCATTTTTTGAGATCTTCCTCGATTTTCTTCTTTAGAGATATATAGTATATACCCTTCTCATACATGAGCATTCATATTTATAGGGTATAGATGAACACACAAAGACAACTCATCCATAAACACATGCCAATTGTAAACACATACAGTGAAAACATATATATATACATACATACATATATATAAAATTTTAGGAACTTTTTTCCACATAATCTTGCTCATGGCATCATATGTTTGAATAATAATAAAGCCCTTGCCATCAAAACAAGAGAGGGAAATTCCAATTCTCATCCTTGTTATTTAATGGACGTCTGATATCTTGTCTGCTTGAATAAGAGCTGTGATGTCATGACTTTGCGCGTGAAGACCTGTGTCCTGAGACAGCTGGCAGTGATGGAAGGGTATGTTGACTTCCAGAAGACAATGTGAAACAAACACCTGACATCAGCAGCTGCACTTCAACAGGCAATGTCACTGTGCAATTATAATCTTGTATCCTTGAGCCACTTTTCGTTGGATTTTCTGCAATTTACTTATTATTATGCCTAGTAATAAAATTATAATTAAAAAGATTATATGCTGTCCTTAACTCCTACTACACACACATATATGAAAATTAGCACTTTTAATATGTTGCTATAAGTATGTAGGAATATTAATTAAAATTCAAATTTTCTATTTTAGAAATCAACATATAGAAATATTTATAAATGCAACAATGTAAATAATAAACACTGTCTTTTCAATAATATTCTATTTAAACAAGGGAGCATGACGTATCTTAAGTAAAAAGATACATAGAGATATTAATAACAATGACACAACAAATGATTTCATTGAGATTGTAATAAAGCTTATAATTTTATTCAGTTCAATACAATAGCAGGGAGAGGTGATAATATTTTACAACCTCTTATAATTCTACTTCCAGAATATTTATGCACTCATGTGGCCTCCATGGACACTTAAATGTACACAGTATGTACACATAAAATCAAGGACCAATAGGGAACTTTGATGACAAGTTATTTTAGAAAGAAAACCTTCAGAAGTTGTGAAATCATCGGCGACTTCTTAGAAAAAGAATGTAGTGTCCAAAAGAATGTTATAAATATAATTTTACAGTGGGATCGGGACATGATGGTCTAACTCATAATCCTACTAACAAAATAATCTCTATGCCTAGGACAATGAAACAAACCTATCAGAAAAAAAAAAAAATAGTATCAGCTAACTTTTAGCTCCCAATACCTTGGGACACATTTTACACAGAAACTCCATTTTACACTCCTTTCAGGATTTCAGAAGACTTTTTTATGAGGCAAAATGGAGCTACTTTAGTTTTCAAAGAATCAGACAGTGCAACACTAGCCAAGGAACAAAATATCCCACAAGAAAGACAAAACCAAATGTCAGGACCTAGAACTGCAATCATCCAAAACCCATGTCCCTAGATGCCAGCATATAAATGCAATCAATAAGAAACAACATAGCATGTATCTATGAGAGTCCAGACACACTACAATAATAGGCTCCAAGTACTGCAGGACAGCCGAAACACAAGGCACGGCCTTCAGTATTCTTTACAGGTCTGACAGAGATACTTAAAAAGAAAATTTTAAAAAAAAGAGTTCTTTAGCTATACAATGAAAACATTAACAACTAGGGGAAGAAAATTAATAATAAATTTTAAAGCTTCAATGTGGAGAGAGAGAAAGAGAAAGAGAGAGGGGGGAGGGAGAAGGAGATGGATAGGGGAGAGAGGGAGAAGAGGGAGGGAGATCTGGAAGTGAAAACTTTAGTAACTCCAAAGGAACTTTAGAAACAAGTCTAACCAACAGAATAAGAAGGATGGAAGAAAGAATCTGTCATATTGAAGACACAGTAGAGGAAATGGATACTTCAACCAAAACAAATGTAAAACACAAAATCTGAATAAACAAACAAGCGCAAAAAATAAAAACAACAAAAAACTTTCTGACACAGAAATTATGGGACATTATAAACAAACAAATATAAGAATAATATGAATATTGTTAGAAGAAGAGTACCAGGTCAAAGCAATAGAAAATTACTTCACAAAATTATAAAAGACAATTTCCTAGCCTAAATATGGTAATGCCTATCAAGTTACAAAAAAATCATACAGAAGACCAAATAGACTACACAGAAAATAAACAATCCTCAGTACATAATAATCAAAATATGTACAAAAAATTAAGGTACAAAAGACAGAAAAGCTATTAAAAGTTGAAAACAGAAATACAAATCAACATATAAAATCAGACTTACTAGCTTAACACCTGGATTCTCAGTGGAGACTAAGAGCTATAAAGGCCAGGATGGATGTTCTATACACTTTTCCTAAAACAAAGGAAAACTTCAAACCACCATAGAGGGAGAAAATAAGATAATTTCTTATTTTAAGCACTATCTCTCAAACAATGATCTCAAGTCCCCACTAAAAAGACATAGAATCAGTGCAACAACAAGATTTGTCAATCTCAAAAATTATTCCAACACTATTCTTCACATAAATAAAGGGACAATTTTTAGCTGCATATGAAAACAAAAAGAAATCCCTGGGTAAATAAAACAATCCTAAATAATAAAACAATGGCTGTAGAGATTACTTTTTCCAGTTTCAAATTGCAACAAATCCATAGAGATAAAGAGAACATAATAGTGGAACCAAAATATACACAATGTTCAGTGAAATGAATGAGACCAAGATACAAATCCACACACCTGTGATATACTTAGTTTTTAAATGGAAGACAAGAATACACAATAAATGAAACATTTTTGTTAAATGGTTTTCTATGGAGAATAGTCCAATTGATCAGTGCACAGAACTCAACTCCAATGGACAAAGACTTCAGCATAAAACCAGATATATTGATCCTCATGGGAAAAAAAAAAGTATAGAACAGCCTTAAACTCATAGGCATAAGTATTGGTTTCTAAACTAAACATTATTAGCATATATGTTGTGATCAACAATTAATAAATAGAGCCCCAGGAAATGGAAGGGTCTCTTTAATAGTGGACACTGTCTGAAATAACTGCAGGGATGGATATGGAGAAGAGCCTGAGAAACAGAAGGTACAGAGACAAGCCATAAAGGGAATCTAGCTCAAGGGGATGCCCCAAAGTCTGACACTATTACTCAGGCTGTGGAACACTCACAAAAGGGCCCTATGATGGCTGCCCTCTAAAACACCCAACAAGCAGCTGAAAGAGTCAGATGCAGATATTTACACCCAACCAATGAACAGAAGGTGCTGACCCCTGTGGTTGAATTAGGGAAAATCCAGAGGAAGCTGAGGAGGAGGGTGACCCTGTAAGAAGTCCAGCTGTCTCAATTAACCTGGATCCCTGAAATCTGCCAGACACTGGATCACCAACCAGACAGCACACACTAGCTGATACAAGGCACCCAACACACACATATATATAAAACTTTTTATCATGAGAGGCTGTTGAAATTTGTCAAAGGCTTTTTCATTATCTGATGAGCTATTCCTGTGTAATTTTTCTTTGAATTTGTTTAAATGATAGATTACACTAGCAGATTTTCCCATGTTGAACCATCCCCCATCTCTGGGATGAAGTCTATGACTCATTTAGATTGAAACCCATGGCATGAGGGAGAGGTCACTCTTGACACTGCCTGGAGGTCCAGGACCCAGAGGCTGCATAGCCCAGAGACCTAGGAAAGAAGAAAACACAGAAAGGCTTTGCCCAGCAACTGATAGAAATAGACTCAGAGACCCACAGACTAATAAGTGGTGCTTTGGGAATCCAGCAAAAGTTGAGGATATGTTGTAGGAGCCCAAGAGATCAAGGACGTCATATGAAAACCCACAGAATTAACTAACCAGGGCTTCTAGTGGCTCATTGAAACTGACACAAGATCCAGTGAGACTTCATAGCACTGACCTAAGCCCTCTCCAAATGGGTTACAGTTGTGTAGCTTGGTCTAATTTTAAGACTGCTAACCGTGGGAGCGCAGGCTGTCTCTGATTTTCATCAGCGTTTGGGACCTTTTCCTTCTACTTGGTTACCTAGTCCAGCCTTAATAGGACGAGAGGTGCCCAGTCTTACTGCAACTGGATATGCCATGGCTGATTGATATTCATGGGAGGTCTCCACTTTTGTGAAGAAAAGTGGAGACGGTTGTGGGAGGAAGGCTAGGGAGAGCTGGAGGGGAGGAGGGAGGGAAACAGTGGTTGGGATGTAAAAATGAAGGAAGAAAATAAAGGGAGGAAGGAAGAGAAGGGAGGGAGGGAGGAGGGAGGAAGAATGGAGGGAGGGAGGAAACAATGGAGGGAGGGATGGAGAGAGGGAGGGAACAATGGAGGGAGAGATGGAGGGAGGGAGGAAGGGAACGATGGAGGAGGAAGAGAAGAAGAAATAAAGAAAAAAGAAGAAAGGGAGGATAAGAGAAATAAGGGAGGAAGGACAGAAAGAAAAAAAGAAAAAATGAACACTTCCATCAATAAATAGGCATCTTATGGTGAAGTTTTTAGTTATATTAAAAGTTAACTTTTGGTTAAAAACTGTAACTATTTAATGTCCAAACTCCTGCTATCAATCCATCTTATCACCAGCATGTGGCCTACTTAGTAAAAAAAATTTGATTTAAGCAAAGAATGCCATTTCTCCTCATCAGCTGTTCTCTGAGGCAAGAGACACTGAGTTCAGTTCAAACCATAAAAATTAATGAATCTAAATATTTTAAACATCAGCCATTTTAATGAAACTATCCCATTTTTAAATTATGGGTCATCTCACAAAACCAAATGGCATCATCAAAATTTTAAGGTCTCTCCATGCACTTTAGTTAAAAGTTATTTCAAAATTTAGATATCTAAATAAATTTAAACCACTAGTCACATGTATGGAGATATAGAGTCTTTTAGGCCACAGTCTATAAACACACAATGTACTTCAAAAATCTCCCCAGACATAATTCACATCAAGCGCATTATTCATAGTGTATCTGTGACATTATCAGACATTTGATGGGTGACAAGAATGGCATCAGAAGACTATACGCTTTTTTACCAATGTAACTTTGGTACCTCCAGGTCACAAATGAAGAATGCTGCCACGCAGCTAAATATGAATAAAGCAGCTCAATGCCTAATTTCTAAAAGGAGACACTATGAATTCTAGAACCCTATAAGTGTTGCCTTTAAAAGAATCAGACAACCACCAAGGAGATTTTTAAGAATCACAATTTCCCATCGGGTTAGATTTCTGCCATGTGTATGGGTGTGTGCACTGCATGGGCACGTGTTGTGTCTCTATGTATCTGATGATGCAATGGGTGATCATGTATTTAACATGACTCTTGGTATGTCCCAGGTCATTCGCACTGATTAGCATCTGCCGCACCTGCTTCTAAAACTATTTCAAGTTCACCTGGGATGTAGTAATAATAGAAGACAGCATGAAGTTAGTTTTGCAAAGTTGGACTCGTGTCTCTGTTCTGCAGTGGGTTAAGGAGTTAGACTTGTTCGTGCTTGTATTTGTCTTTCACTCATGAATAATTGCATGCAAACATTTGTGGGAGAATGGCTTCAGTCATCATACCAAGTAAAGTTCTTATTATAATGCTTACATCTTTGGCATTTCATATGTAAAAAAAAAAAATGAGTCATAGTTCTCACCTTTTGCAATTATAATGAAACCTAATGAGTTAATTTAGGCAAAAATTTTGGGATATATAAGAACCTGGATAAATACTCATTATAGTTTGATGATTCCTCATGTTTCAAAGATGAAGATGAATGTGCATCCCCACAGTGATGCCTACTAATATAGACTAATATGGCCATTAGGTAGAATTCTCTTTATTCGCTTCCTGTCTTGTTAAAATGTATTAGAAAGAATTACAATAGAGAAATAAAAAACAGAATTAGCATTTCTAAGACCATTGGGGAAAGATTATTACTGATTATGGAAAACTAATATATTTAACTTCTAAAGGTTCTGCTGGAATTTTAGTTGAGTGAAAAGCGAAGACTTTAAATCAACTTTGCACGCATGCACACACACACATATACATTTACTTTCTTCTTGCACTTACTTGCTACTTAAGGTAGATACACTTCTAGCCACGCCTTGGTGCTCTGAAATGGTTTGCACCCTTCATACCCTCCACATATTCATGTGCTTGAATGCTTGGCCCATAAGGAGTGGCACTATTTGGAGGTGTGGACTTGTTGAAGTAATTTTGGTCTTATTGAAGAAAGGTTGCCATTGTGGGGGCAGACTCAGGTCTCGTATTTTCAGGGTACTCCCAGTTCAGCTCATAATCTCTTTCTGCTGCCTGAATATCAAGATGTAGGACTCTGAACACTGACTCACGCACCTTGTTTATCTGTCTGTCACCATGTTTTATGTCATGACAATAATGGACTTTATCTTTGAACTGTAAGTCAGCTCCAATTCCATAGCTTTTTTCTTTGTAAGTGTTGCTGAAGTCATGGTCTCTCTTCACAGCAGTAAAACCATAACGAGCATAGATGTTGAAACAGAGCATCACATATTACAGCTTAATTCTAATGTTCTGATATTTGTCAAATAACCCAAGTAAATGGATTTTATTTTATATTCATATACAGTTTTAATCCTAGTATATAGTATACTCTTCAAATGTTTGATTTCTTATCCTTTATTTTGATTGGTTTCCTACTTCATTTCTATATCCTCAGGAACATGAGAAGTAGACGGAACATTTCTAGTTCACAAAGTTTGAATTTGTTTACACTATAAGTTTGTAGAGACAATTTGTTTTGAGCTGAAGTTTTCTTTAGATTAAAGTTTCTGATTTTTTTTTCTTTTGGATAATTTAATCTAATTATATGGTAAATAAAAGTTCACACATACACATGTACCCCTTTTTAATTTTTCAAATATAAGTTAAAATAACATGTGTTTAGAAGATACGTTCTATTAGCAATGCAATGATGATAAGTCTTCTCAGAGAGTCTATGTCTATGTCCTGTTAAGCCATAGGGTCTTGGTAATGGTGTAAGTTCTTTCTATTGAACAGGGCAGAAATCTAATTGAAGATTGACAGGACATACATGCTATCATTACACCAGTGGACATAATATGCCAGGCCAGTAGTTATCATAGCTCCTATGGTTCACAGGTAGATGAGACTGTTGATCATTTCTTTACAATGTCAACATGGCTGGTAAAGTCCATAACTTTGAAACTAGACACTAGGAATGAGGCTTTCCGGTCAATACTAGCTTGAGTTCTCTGTTTTCTGTTACCCACATAAATGATGGCTGTGGAAACAGTGTTTTATCATCATGCTTTTTACAGGGAATCAAGAACAGTGACAATAGCCTGCAATAATTGGGAGTCTGGGCAACATCCCCAACAGTAGTAATCCACTCCTGAAATTTGACTTCTTTTTTGTCTACTGCATCTACTAGTGGCATTTTGTACTTTTGGGGATGACTGCATGATTCCCACAGATAAGCACTTCTTTTCACTCTCCATCCCTTATCTAAAAAGCTTCCTTTAGCAATATATTAACACAGAGACCTACAATGTATCATGGTAAATGCAGAAAATAACATGATGTGGAGTCTCAGCTTCATATGTGACATTGCTATCAGAACCAGTCCTTACAACATCAAGGGATCATTTTGGGAGAGGAAGGGTAAAAAGTGGAAAAGAAGAGGTAATGGACAACAACAGGTGAATAGTGTTTCCCAGAAACAATATGACAGTTGGACATATAAATTCGTTGTTGATATGAGAACATGACCAAGATCTGATCCTACTAAAGCAGATAAAATACCAGTATGAAGAGATTAAAGGAGCACTTGGTCAAGAAGAACGACCCTTAGCTGAGGAGCTGTGGGACATTGGGACATTGACTGCTTTGAGAAAAATAAATTATTTGTATGTTTATCTTTTTTCTATCATGTGTGAGTCTTGGCAGTTATACCATACTCCAGTAGATGGTCGCACACTCACATGATGACAAGATAATAGTTTGTTCTCCACAAACTGACAACATTGGTGATGACAATGCCCATGTAATTCAATGAACATGGAAAGGTCAAGTGGTGCTTACATGACAGCTTCTTTCCCACATTCAAGTGTTTGGTAAAGAAAAGAACTTTGCAGGCTACCAAAGGAGAAAGACAAACATCAATACAGCCACAAAACTTCAATCAACAGTGCTGTCCTGCCTTCAAAACACGCTAGGGCACAGGTAGCACAAAGCATAGGGGTATGGCCAACATCTGATCTTGCTTAATGCCCACTTTATATGGTAGAATCAATCTGTGGTACTACTTGGGTGATTGAGAACTAAAGGCTAGATAGCCATTAAAGGTAGACCTTTAACAATAATCTGGTGACTTACTGTCTCCTAATGATATTTTGTTATATTCATAGATCAGCCTTGATCAGAGAAGCTTCCTATTGTAGCAAATAGGAACAAATACAGAGACCCACCACTAGCCCTGGCACAATGAGACAGGAGAGGTCTTGAAACGCCTAACTCTAAATGGGAGTTCTTCATCAATTCCCTTCCCTCCAAGTACAGGGAACCATTTAGAAGAAGAGGTAGAAGGAATGGAGAAGACTGGGGGAATAGAAGAAACCAGGAGAACAAGGTCTTCTAAATTCTCTGAACAGAGCTCATATGAGTTCAAAGAGGCTGAAGGTGAAAGCATAGGTCTAACATCTGTCTGCACCATGTTCTCAGACTACATATTATACCTTTCACCTGAGTAAATTCATCACAAGTGTGTGAAAGACAGGGTCTCTGATTCGACTGCCTTTTCTTGGCTTCTTTTCCTTCTCTTGGTTTGCCTTTTATAACTTCAATATGATATTTTTAATCTTATCTCATGACATTTTATGTTGTTATTTTTTTTCTTGTTATCTCTTTGAAGCCTGTTCTTCTCTACTGAGAAACAGAAAAGGAATGGATCCACATGGGAGGGGAGTTCTGGCGGAATTCAGAGGAATTGAAGTAAAGGAAACTGAAATCCAGATATAGTGTATGGGGAAGTAATCTATTTTCAATAAAAGTAGCAGGGGAACGTATACCCTTTGGCAGGTAGACCACACTCCAGTAGATGGGCTTTTACCAAAATGTATACAGACAGTATTAACTAGAATGCAACATTATAAAACAATCAAAATAAAACACCCGAGGGTACAAAGTTAAATTTGTATGTGGAATTGGGGGATGTCAGATGAATTGGCAGAGTGGAAATTGTAGTAAAAAACAATCCATAAAATTATTGAATAATTAACCTTTTAAAACACAAAAGCTATATTCTTTATAAAATGTGTGTGTAAGGTGAGCTCTGTGTCTAATGTTATCACCTAGGAAAGTGAATATCTTTAGAGGAAATCTGAAAGGATGTTGCAGACATTCCTTTAGAACCAACATACTGCTCTGCAGAGACTATGCTAATTACATTCATGTTTTAGTAGGAGAGGTTTCTAGTGCACTGCAACTATGGAGAATGAACTAGGCTTTTAGTTTGAACTCAGTTTAAATAATAGACAATTCAAAGTCTATTTTTCACTGTAGAAAATATCAGAGAAAAACAGATTTAAAAGAAACATTTTATTTTACATATATTATACACACAGGAAAACTGTTAATTGAATTGGGCAGCCTTAATTTAATGTGTGTGTGTGTGTGTGTGTGTGTGTGTGTGTGTGTGTGTGTGTCTGATTATATACTACTGTTGTTATAGTACTTTCATTGTTAAAGTAGAGTTAAGGTAGACACTAAAAATGTTTTAGTTGGTTCAAAGAGGAGAATATGAAGCAATGGGTTAAAATAATTTCAAAGTCATATAGAATCTAGATTGTATCCATAGACACAATAGTAAATAGAGAAGTAACATATAGTCCTGTTAAATCAGAGTTTAGAGACAAGGATAAAGTGAAAAAAATTGGAAGATCACACTTGGCAATGAGTAGAGTAAATTAGAAGAAACTGGCTGTAAGTATGGGGAAAAGACACAGAGAATTCTCAGTTGGAATTTCTTGGATTTATTTCAGATGCATCTTACCTGAGAATATTTATGCATGAATTCTTCTGTGGATTTTATGCCTCATCAGTAAATAATGATCTCAAAAGGGAATGTGCGTGTTTTTTAATTCAACAACGCATTCAGTAATTGACATATACATAAATCCTTAGAATAACTTTTTAGCACTACTGTTGAATCCAGAAGCAAAAGAGAATAAAATGATGCTGAGATGCACTCCTTCACACTAAACCCTACCCTTCAACAGAAGCAGAGAAGAGAATTCTAGAAATGTCAATAGAATCCCCCTGGCATTACAACCTCACCCCAAGTTTCAATAACTTTCTTGTTGAAGCAATGCCATTAATGATTAATATAGTTTCTGAGGTTTAACCAACTATAGATTTTATGACAAATATCTTTCACAGGATTGAAAAATGATGAAAAATTAAAGGAATGGAAGGATGTTTGTCTCACTTCTCTATTTAAAGTGATAAGGAAAGAAAAAAGAACTGAGTAATTCCAACATAAGTTGACTAGTTTTTCGATTTGTAAATTTGTTTTACTTATTTAGGCAGGATGTGTATTTTAACTGCTGTAAGAATGTATTTTAAACCACAGACAAGTGTACCTTTTTATTCAACTGACATTGAGAGAGATTTTCAGAACTATTCAAATTAATATAATACTAAACTTACTTGCAAATAAAATTATAAAATGAATGTGTTCAGTTTCCCAGACAACATCATGCATTCATTTCCTATGTCCAGACACAAAGGAATGGTGGTGCTTTGAAAAGAAATCTGATTAAAATTATTATGCATGTAAGAAAAAATTCAAAGCCACTGTTAATTGATAAGATAGAGAATAATTATTTTGCCACAATAGTAATAATAAATTCAAGATATCGAACATTTATTATTCTCATTCACATGTAACCTTCTAGACGTATGATTCATTTGCATGTATTAATATTTACATATTTTATGTAGAATCATACCTTTGTATATCTATGTATACTGTGTGTCTAGGTGGAGTTTAATCAAAGTTCAATAATGGTTCAAATGTTTCTACTTTCAAATGCATTTGTCTAAACTAAATGAAACTAGAACACATTTTATGTTCAAATGTAATTAATCTTAACTGCATTACTGAGATGAACAGTAGTAATTTAAAAACACATTGAAGCCTCTGACTTATTTGAAAGTAAATCACTATACATTTAACCTCACAGATTACAATAAACAAGCACCCAGAAATCTGTGGATTTAATTCACTTACAAATACATTTAATTATTTAATAACAGCTGTTCTGGTAGGCAAAATATTTAAAGAGCTTAAATACACTGTCTATTCTTTGAAAGGCTACTATTCCAGTATGACCAAAGCCCAGGATGAGAGATAAGGTATGAAAAGCAGACATGTTTTAAAGGACAAATTACTTTATTTAAAGATAAGCAATATCAACATCTACAGTGGTGGTTTCACTTTAAATATATTGTTCATGAAATTATAGAAAACACATGGTTTTCTTCCCTTTGTAGACGCAATTAAACCAGAATATGAGGGTAGTCTTTGTCTGTTTTAAGAGAGCATATTTTCTCCAGAAGTTCATCCTTACCTTTGTAGTTAACCTTGAAGCCAACAGATCCCACACTTTCATCTGTCTGAAGATGCAGCCACATCTGGCTTCTCATGCTCACAATCAGGTCTGGCACAAAGCTTCCAGTCAGCCTGAGAAAGAGATTGAGGAAAAAGAGAAAGATGGATTACTACAGTACCCTCTGCATACAGACTGTGAAAGAGGTATCCTTCAATTCATTCTACATTAGAAGAAAATAAAACCATCTAGATTATACAGCTAGCACTGATCTACCAGAAGAGATAAAACACACAATTCAGGGATCAAGCTTTAAAATTTAAAAGCACTATTTCATGTGTTAAACTAGGTTAGATCTTTCATATCCCCGAGGCAAGATTACTAGAGTGTCAGAGAGCTTTACACTTCCCTTTGAACTAAAAAGGGAAAGTGGATCTATAAAGATCTTTAAGTATTTTTAGTCTCCAAAAAAATGTTTCTACCATTTTAATCTATAAATTCCACAGAACTTTATTGTAGATTTTCTTGAGAACTATCAAAACGCTATGCAAAGCAACAAGTCTGCAAGTAATATACTCTGTGTAATTCTCATGGTGAATACATGATGCTTTAAGTAATTACTCTTATAATGGGTGTTTTGAATAATTTTAGGCTAACTTTCCAAAAGCTCAAGTCAGCGGAGAAGAGGGAAGCTCAATTAAAAAAAATGTATCTATTAGATCTTAGTTAGCCATTGTCGAGGTAGGGTCTAACCCATTTGGGTTAGTGATTTTGTATTCTTGGTTAGCATCTTTGGGCTGGTGATTTTGTATTCTTGGTCAGCAGGCTGCACAAGTCACAAGGAGCAAGCCAGTAAACATCAGTCCTCCATGACTTGCATCAGCTCCTGCCTTATGCTTCCTGCCATGTTTAAGTTCCTGTCCTGACTTCCATTGATAATAAATTGTGATACAGAAGGATACGCCCAATAAATCCTTTGCACCCCACACTGCTTTTGGTAACTTTCATCATAAAAATAGCAACCGTAACTAAGAAGATGGGTAACACACGGTCTATTACTACTAATTTTATTTAAAAGAACTACCTTCTTATAAGAAGGAGAATAACTGCCACTTGAAATGAATAATGCACATCCAGTAATGTGCTGTGTTTGAGCTATTGAAGGGAAAATGACTTCATATTGTTTCTCTCATTAAAAGTGTTGTATCATCCAATTGAGTAGGAGCCAGAAGTTAAGCAAGGGTGAAATCAAATGAAAATATCAGAGATTGGGATTTGGAAGGAGATTTCATACAGAAGGAGAAATTTGGAAAACAGATTTATTATAAAGTAAATATCCATGTTATGTAAATTTTCAATTTCATACAAAAAAGCTCGTCAAAAGCATGTATTTTAATATTTGCCGGTTTAATTGCTAAAACCACAGTCTGCAGGGAAAAAATACAGTTTCCTTTTAATAATAACAAGGCATCCTCAGAGAGGATCACAAATATGTCTACTGTCTGGTCTGTATAATTTTATTAATCCAGATGAGGGTATCATAGATGACCATGTGCTTGGCAGAACCTGGAAATGACAGTACATAACTCCACTCTTGAGACATCTACCAAAACTACAAAGGTGACTTTTTTAAGTTAGTCTAATGATCATTTTGTCATAGGTCCATGAAGACACTGTTTTCAGATAACATTTTCAGATAATGCAGAACAGCATTCACCTAGCCAATGTTCCCCACTAAGCATTTTCCCTTGTGGTCAAGTTTAATAGAGTGTGTGTGTGTGTGTGTGTGTGTGTGTGTGTGTGTGTGTATGTATGTATGTATGTATTCTTTATTAAAACGTAAAAAAAAATGAGAAGAGGTTATCTCTATTTTCTTTAGGCAGTTCCAGCAAGGAAAAGCTCCCTAAAAAGCATAGAAATTACCTCTGAGTCCACGCAGATCTACAGCCCTCACCAGCATATGTATGTCTACAGACCTCACTATAAACCCTAAGACTGACTCTCAATTGAAATCTACTCTACGAAGGCAGACCAGCTTCCTTTTTTTTTCTTCCTCTTCCTCTTCCTCTTCCACTTCCTCTTCCTCTTCTTTCTTCTTCTTCTTCTTCTTCTTCTTCTTCTTCTTCTTCTTCTTCTTCTTCTTCTTCTTCTTCTTCTTCTTCTTCTTCTTCTTCTTCTTCTTCTTCTTCTTCTTTTTCTTCTTCTTCTTCTTCTTCTTCTTCTTCTTCTTCTTCTTCTTCTTCTTCTTCTTCTTCTTCTTCTTCTTCTTCTTCTTCTTCTTCTTCCTCCTCCTCCTCCTCCTCCTCCTCCTCCTCCTCCTCCTCCTCCTCCTCCTCCTCCTCTTCTTCTTCTTCTTCCTTTCCTTCTCCTCTTCCTCTTCCTTTTCCTCCTTCCTTCTCTTTCTCCTCCTCCTCCTCATTCTCTTTCTCCTTTTTTTTTATTTTCTTGGATATTCTCTGTATTTACATTTCAAACGTTATACTCTTCCCCTTCCCATTCTCTTCCTTCCTCCTCCTCAACTTGCTTCCATGAAGATGCTCCCTTTCCCAGTCACCCTCTCCACCTCAGTGCCTTGGCTAATGATGATGTTGTTTATTCCCATGAGGATGCAAGTGATTCAGCTCCTGCAGTCCTTTCTCTTGCTCTTTCATTGGGATCCCTGTTTTCAGTCTGATGTCTAGGGCAAGCATGTTCAGTTGTATCTGTATGACTCTGGGAGAGCCTCTGAGGAGACATTCATGCTTGGTTTCTGCCAGTGAACACTTCTTAGCATCAGCAATAATGCTTGGGTTTTAAATACAGCATTTTAAATACAGTCACACCAGCAAGGCCTGTATCTAGATCGATTTTCTAATTAAATACAATGAAACTCAATAAAATACTATGATATAATTATGGGCACTATGCTTAAGAGGAACACTGTTGTGGAGTCCCGGAGAAATATAGCATTGGCTGTACTTTCTGCTTGTCAAAGAATTAGGAATTTTTTGTAATATAAAACGTCATCTATTCAGATACTTCTTTCTTATTATTTTGTATATAAATATATACAAATGTTAGTACTAAATGTTTATTATTTTAGTCTTTACCATTTCACAAACTTTCCTAGAAAATATTTGAATACTGTACAAAATAATAAAAGCACAATTGTTACAATATATTTCTGCCAATTTGTGGTTAGCAAATTAGCAGCCTCCAAGTTAGTCTATCATCAGGAATACTCTTGCGTAACAAGAAATATTTTTGAATTGTGTCTTGATAATGAATTTCCAATGTGGCAAAAGAATTTTGATGAAACACTGGTTATGGTGTCTTGAGCAATGGTGGGGAATATATAAATGTTTACCAAAAAAATGAGAATTCAAGCACAGATTCAAAATCGAAAGCAATTTGACTCAGTTTGAAATCTGTGCATTACCTATGCATATGCAATGTACATTTATTACACTGTATTCAGCATGCCAGCCTTTTATATCCTAGTAAATATTCAAAATTTTTTTAAATATTGTACTGTTTTGTATGTTTGTCTGTTATGAATTATGCTGTTAGTGCCTGTAAAATACACATGGTAAATTAATCCCCTGCTACTTACTCTCCTACCGACCTTGTATTTTCTGATTTCCTGTTCACCATTGGTTGAAGAGTAAACATTCCCAAAATAATGAAACCCATATAAATGGAAGTATAAATATCAAAACCCCATACGTTTGTCACATTAGATTTAGAAAATTGGACAAAACGTTCTCAATTGAGGAATATCAAATGGCTGAGATACATCTCAAGAAGTGCTCAATATCTTTAGCCATCAGGGAAATGCAAATCCAAACAAACCTGAGATTCCACCTCACACCAGTCAGATTGGTCAAGATCCAAAACTCAGATGACAACAGATGCTGGCGAGGATGTGGAGAAAGAGGAACACTTCTCCACTGTTGGTTTGGTTGTAAACTGATACAACCACTCTGGAAATCAGTCTAGCTATTGCTCAGAAAATTGGACATAGTACTACCTGAAGACCCAGCTATTCCACTTCTGGGCATATACCCCAGAGACACTTTAATACACAACAAAGATATATGCACCACAATGTTCATAGCAGCTCTATTTATAATAGCCAGAAGCTGGAAAAAACCCAGATGTCCTTCAGAAGATGAATGGATACAAAAATTGTGGTGCATTTACACAATGGAGTACTACTCAGCTATCAGAAACAATGACTTAACCAAATTCTTAAGAAAATGGCTGCATCTAGAGAATATCATCCTGAGTGAGATAACCCAGTCACAAAAGGACATACATAATATGCAGTCACTGATAATGGGATACTAACCCCAGAAAGCTCTGAACACCCCAGAAGCAACTCACAGACTGTGTGAGGTTCAAGAAAAAAAGAAGAAGAAGAAAAGAAGAAACCATTATGCTCAATCCTTACACACCAAGAAAACTTTGACTAATTCCGGGTTACATCCTGTTTTACGTGTACTTTTTGCTCATTGTAACTGTAAGGCTTTAATGCACACTATGAAACCTTTGAAAAAAAAAAAAGCCAAGCACTGACAAAAAATGTATTCATATACTTTTATGCAAAACTGCTTAAAATTTGCTCATTTATCTTTGTTTTTTAAAATTAAGTTGTTCAAAATAAAACAAAATAAAATAAAACAAAGTTGTAAACAAAAACAAAAACAAAGATAAAGATTTTGGTACAATATGTCTTTGGGAAAATTTTTATTTTATTTTATTAATATGTACATTTATCTTTCTTATGTAAAATAAAGTTGTTTTAAAAAAGAAATGTATAAATTTGTACATTTACCTTTGTTTTTTAAAATAAAGTTGTTCGAAAAAAAAAGAAATGTATATGGTTTGTTTTGTGTTCTCTCTCTCTCTCTCTATGTGTGTGTGTGTGTGTGTGTGTGTGTGTGTGTGTGTGTGTGTATTTTCTGTTGATTCTTTGTGAATTTCACTTCATGCAACCCAATTCCATTCATTTTTCTATTCATTCCTATCTACTTTCTGTCCTTGCAAATTCTCCCTCAAAAATTTTAAAAAACAAATAAAATGAAACAAAACCAAATCACAACAACAACAAAAAATATTGGAAACTATTACTCCTATGTTTCTCTTCCATTAAAGAAAGGGTTTTTTTTTTTTTTTTTTTTTTTTTTTGGTTTTTTTTGATTTGTTTTGTTTTGCTATTTTTAAAGTTCACTAACTTGAAAAAATTTTCATGGCAACCGTGTCTTTTGCCTGGGAGCCAACCCTCTGATATAGGAACTCGGAGGAAGACATATATCTTTCAGTTCCTATGCCAGCAATAGTCAGACAGGATTTTACTTCCAGCTTGTTGCAGAAGAGGGGGAATTGCATTTTTCATCTGGATCAGGACAAGTAACCCATGTTTGATGGATTATATCTGTCTGCCTTTATGAAGGAGTGAGGGTTGTTTTTCTTCAGTGAAGTCTGCTTAGTTGCTTAGTGAATTTCCGGTGAGGCACATCACAGTCTGCTTTAATCTGTATTTAATAGAAAAACTGATTCATCTTTCTTCCATTTCTGCAAAAAGGATTCACTGTTCTTGTAAGGGACTTTGTTCTTAATTGTATTTTGTGATCAGGGGATATCTCCCTTAAAACTGTCCTTTCCATGCAACTTCAGTAGCTACTTTTTCCCCTAAAGACTTGTTTTTAAATTCCAGTACTTCTTGCTGTTTTGAGAACCTGTATGCAACTTCTAACCTTGACACCAAAGATTATTAGGAGGTGGAATCAGGAGCCGTAGGTCATACATATAAGGCTTGCAAATGGTTCTGCACATATTTTAATGCACAATTTTGAATTCATTGTGACTAAATGATCCCAATATATATTTATTTATAAACACAGTAGACTCGGTGTGCATTTGTGCTGTGCTTTAAACCTCCTGGTTAGTCTCGTTATATAGAATGAAAAGCATAAAAGCCCTAGCTAAATGCACTCGGAAATCTTCCTTAAATTATGAGATAGAAAATGAAATAAAGGCTGAGTCTATTAAATACCTATTAGGCTCAATGCCTGATCTCTGTATTCACTCAAAGTGTTTTTGTTACATCCATTAGGGAACAGTAGCCATTCTATCTTCCAACCATTTTCTATGTGTCATATAAACATGTAACTATTGCTTTTTATAAAAATGCTTCCAAGAATCCAGAAATGGCCTACGACAGTTGCATTTTATAAAGGATCAATATCCAGAATGGATAATGTATAGTTGACTCATGTAGATGAGAAATCAATAATTATGGGTTTGATATCATCATTGCCCATGGGGTTTGTTTTAATTTACTGGGTGTTTCAAACTATAATCTTTAAGTATAATGATCGTTGTTATTAAATTTAGTGAACAAATGTGTGCACACGTATTGTGCCCTTTGCCTATTGATTGTTTATACTTGTGAGAACAAATATATTTTATTTGAATACTTATTCCATAATTTCCCCAAATTTCTTTCTTTTTTTTCTTTTGTAGTGTCTACTATGGTACAGTTATTCCTGAGAGAAAATAGCAACTAAATCATTTTTTAATTGTAGGCAATAAGTGAACACACACACAAAGCACATAATAGTAAATAAAAATGCAATTTTTCCATTTAAAACACCAGCCTTATTTTTACAATAGATGAACACAAAAATAAAGAACAAAACTCTATAAAAAGTGACTATTCTATAAATTTTATATGTATTTTAAAGAATCAAAATTGCATAGAGAGTATTCTCCTGTTTAAACTAAAGTAATTGTGAGAACCAAAATTGTATATTTGTCATTCTAGTAAAGTGACTTATATCACATTAATCCAATTTTTGGACACCAAAGACAATGGCTGAGGTAGCTTTCATTTGTTTTATCTGTCCATTTATCTTTCTTTTTTTCAATTCCCTTCTTTTCTTGTGTTTTTTGTTTTGATGTGTTAATATTAGATGAGTCAAACTTGGCTAATTTGTGAATGCAGGTGATTGTGTGTTTCAGTGCATATGTGTATGTGTGTATTGTGTAGGTGCCTGTCCATCCTCAATTGTGTATGTGGCCATGGACTTAGAGGTCTGTAGAAATAGGGTACATATATGTATATATGTACTATATATATATATACATATATATACATAGTATCCATGTCCATGTGTTCATGCACTTTTGTATGTTTATCTTTATATGAATGTATTTATAAATGTCTAAGTGTATAAATACATGTATAGAGAGAGGTGTTTATGTACATATACTTAGGTGTTACTGTACATTTGTTTAAAGGCATGTATATATGTATATAATGTTTGAATTCATATGTGTGGATTTCATTGCAAGTGCACGTATATGTATCTATGTATATATATATATATATATACATGAAGGGACATTATGCTAATTTGGCTGACAATCCTCCACCAAAATCCATAGATTTTATAAGGACACTTTAGAACTTGGTGTGAAGAATGCTGTTTTAGAGTCATTGGCCAGGGAATTAAAAAAAAATTAGAATACTACTTTTGTCCATGTTTACATTCCAGAGGTTAATGGCTGGTTCCTGATGCTGAAGACACTGTGCACTGTGAACATAAGAATTGGGGAATTAGAAATGGATGTGACTTTAAAGCCTCTTTATTGAGAACCAAGTTTCCTTGTACCAGAAGTAGGTACTACACATGCTCCTAAAAGATGGAAGCAATCAGTAGTCATATCCAGCTGTGAAGCCTCTCTTGGTAGTGGCCAACAGCTGCCTAACTGGATTTACACTCCACTCAACAGGAAAAAAGTGCATGGTATTAGAACTCTAGTCAACATCTGTCTAGAGAGGTTATGCAACTAAAGAAAGACCTGTGCATATAACTTTTATAAACCAGCATAATCTCTAATTGCATTGTAAATCATTGTTCTTATATGCACATAAGTGTAGTTCTTGTCACTCTTCAATAAGCTTCACTTATGCATCCAAATGCAGAGAACAAATGATCATGGAGTGCTTAACCAAATCTACAACCAAACTTCTGCCTCAAAGTCTCAGGGAAGGTCATGAAAAGGAAGAAAAGACAATGAGTACCAGACAAGAAGACCACTAAGTCTGCTGTGAGTTTATATATCCTAAAAATAGCAGGGAACCAACACTCACCACACCCTAACAATATGTCTGTCTATTTAGTATCTAAACAATGACAAAACTAATACACACCTTATCATGAGAGGAGTAAATCTCATGGGTCCCCATCTCCCCCTAAAAGAACTGCAGGCATATAGGAATGCTGAGAGTGAATGAGTGAGTGTCCCACAGGGATAACCAACCCCCAATTTATCATCTAAGTGGTCTGCCCTGATGTCATACAATACAACTGCCACATACCATACTCAGTCAGCTGCATTTATGTATTTATATATTTATACATATATGTAACAACAAAATTAAAGAAAAAGAAGCATGAGCTTGAGAGGTAGCAATGCATATGAAGGAGAATCCTGAAAATATGATCTGATGATATTTAATTAGTAATTTTTAAAAAGGAGTAAGTTCCCTAGTCAAAGTGCTTTTGAGTTGAAACAGTCTTTCTAATGTAAAGTCTATTAGCCAATTGTCTAGCTTCTCTTAGATGACTTGAATGTGGTCACTCACAAAGTTATGCTAATGTCCATTTTAATGGAGGAAATGAATTACATTTCCTTTAGAAGCATAATTTTAATTATAAGAGGAATGTTTACTGATGGCAAGATGGAAGAAGACAGAACAAAGTACGGTTTCATATAAAGTGTTTAAATATTGATGCTATTTCTCAGAATAAGGAAAACACAGGAAGAGCTGAAGCCCAAACTAAAGACAGTAGAGAACTGGATTGTGAGACCAGAGAGCCTGTAAAATATTCATTTTGCTCTTCTGAATATAGTACAATAAAAAGCCCGGCTTTTCTTTTTTTTTTTTTAAACGACTTTATTTTACAAAATAAAGATAAACGTACAGATTTTAAACATTTTTTGCTCAAAATTATACATTTTTGTCAGTACTGTTTTTTTCAGATATTAAAATAATTTTTATATAAAACTATGTGAATATATTTTTTTAGTCAGTACTTGATTTTTTCAAGGGCTTGACAGTATGCATTGAAAACCTAATAGTTACCATGAGCATAAAGTACATGCAAAACAAAACCCAACATGGAAATAGTCAAAGTCTTCTTGTTTTTCTTGCATAACACCTTCCTCCACCTTATTACTTAATGGGGACATAGGAGCACAACCCACAGTTTTTATTCTATATCCAGACTTCTGTCACCCAGCCGTCCTTAGCCTCTCTTTACTGATAATTAGTTGTGAGTCTGGACCTTTCCTTTAATGACCCTGATGTAGTGGTCTCCCTTCAGCTGCTCCTGGGAAGCACTCATCGGGGGCCAGATAATTAACACTGGATATAAGTATGACCTCCAATAGTGTAAGAAACAGGATTTTCCCTACACTTGAAAAGATTTTCCTCCTATACCTGCCATCCCTTTCTCTGTTGTTAAAAACGTTACCAGGAGAACAAGGCTCTCTGAAACAACGATCCTCGGGGCTGAGGCTTCAAGCACAGAACTTACACTGGTCTGTATGAGGTTCAGCATTTTATGTTTGTTTGTTCGTTTATTTGTGTTTTGTGTGTATATTTGTTTACTTTTATTTTGTTTGCTTTTGTTTTTGAAATAAGGGTTTTTCTGTGTAGACCTCGCTCTTTTGGACTCTATCTCTAGATCCGGGCTGTCTGCAAACTCAGAAGTCTGCCTGCCTCTGCCTCTTCAGCGCTGAAACTGAAAGCATGGTTCCCGTCACAACCTAGCTCGTTAGTTCCTCTCTGGCTCTCTTGACTTGGTGAATGACTGCATCTCTGTTTCTTCGGCCTACACTTGGGGCTCTTTTACTTCCGGTGGTTTACATAGCCTTGATGTGATCTTTTTGCTCTATCTTATTCATTCTTTCTTTTGACACATTTGGTTATTATCTCTTAGAAGTTTGTTCGTTCCTAGTGAGAGACAGAAAAGGGATGGATCCAGAGGAAAGGGACAGGTGGGTACCGGAAGGAGTAGGAGAGGGAACTCTAATCAGGATCTATTGTATGAGAGATTAATCTATTTTCGACAAAAGAGAGAAATGATAGCAGTTTTATGATTGTAGTCATTCTGTGCTATTTAAGGTATAGTGTAACATGCTACTAAAAGATGATTTGTGTATCAAATTCTCCAATTCTTGATACACTGTGACAACTAGGAAAGTCTGACTACTTACACCTGAAGCACAGTTCTGGGGTCTCCAACTTCCCCTCCATCACCAATCGTCAAGGTGTCATAGCCAATCTCCAAGTCAAACTCTTCAAAGTTTATCTGGATTACCTAGTGATAAATAAAAACAAACAGCTTAAGCATGTTGAATTATGCAAGGAAAACTAAAAATCTAATCAATAGCCAAAAATTAAAAATGAGACTATCTTTGAATATTTACAGTGTGACAGTAGATCTCAGCAAAGTAGCCAAAGCTCAGTAACCACGTTACCACCCACTTTTCATTTGCTATCTTTTAAACTAACTTCTGTATTTCATTTTTAATAAAAGTGGCATGATTTCTATTTATAGACCACTCAGTTTGATTTTAGCATGATTAATGCAAATCCACTTTGGGATAGCTTTATAAAAAGTACATGTGGGGGAGAGTGGTTTTCCACACATTTCTCCATATTTTTTTAAATAAAGTTAACAGAGGAAAAATAAGAGTGTGCCATTTCCCATAACTAGTAAAGCTTAAAAGTGTTAGAGCCAAATTTGGATCTCAATGAGTATATTTTGTGTTACAAGATAATTTTGTCTTTACTAGGAGAATCCTTCAAACATAGTAAAATGTATACCCCAAACTGAAGAAATATAATTTGAGAGACACATTAGAACATAGCAGCTAATTTGGACTTCATTTTCACAAAAACACTTTATACATTGTTACTATATCCATTCCAAAATACAGTTTGTGTTTTTCAAGTCTTGCTCGGGTAGACAAAGAACTGAAATTAGAATTTTAGTCCGATAGTTAAATATCTCAAACTTACGGATCAGGTTTGCTAATGCAGATTAGCTTTATATTCATCAGTTCCATTGTACAATTCAATAAAAAATCTTTTTGGGATATTCACGTTGTATAAAACTTGGAGGTGTTATGATATTTCCTGCCAACTTGACAAGTTTGGAAACAGCCTTTGCGAGAAACCATGAAGGAAGTATTTGGTAGAATAATCAGTCCTCAGAAATCAGGTCCCTTTTTTTAGGTAGTCAATGTAATTAGGATAATGCCTGAGTAAAGGAAAGGTTAGTCTCCTGATTACACCACAGAGGAAACCCCAGTGGACCCTGTGGAAGTAATTAAACTCTCTGCCCAATCAGTTCCAAGGTAGAGGTTCCTGGGAGTGGAAAAGTTTTATTTTAGATGATGTTGAATACTTCTGCCAAATTTGCTTTCTTTTATATCTCATATCTCTGTTTTAAAATTAAATTTATTTTTTGAGTCGCCTTATAACCCAGCATCAGCCCTTCCTCTCCTCCCAAGGCTGTCCTCAGACACATATTTATGGAGCTATCTGCTCCTCCCTCTTGTTATTAATCTAGTGATATTTAGTGAAATTAGCCCCTGAACTTATCTTTGTAAATTCAAGTGTCAGGTGGTTCCAATGAATAAGCTTTGTTTTTTTCCTACTGCCATACTTGATATTTTAGCCTTTCCCTTTTCTTTGTTGATCTAGTATATCTTTTTCTGTTGAAATTTTTATGCTGAATGCTAACAATAATAACTCCACAGCAGACTTCCTCTCTTCTCCAGGGCTCATGACCTTTAGTGTGGGGCAGGTCACCTGGTCAGTTTGTTCATCCATTGTTACCTGGCCTGTCAAAAGGAGTAGTTCCAATGATGAGATTTGCTATAGGCTCAGACATTAAATTTTGGTCCCCTGATGGTGGTGCTGTTCGGGTAAGTTTAGGAGATGTTGTTGCTTCACAAGAGGAAGTACGTCATTCAAAGTTACTAAAGTATATTTCTCAAACATTTCAATGCTACTTTACCCATCACATCTACAAGACTTTGAGGAATTGACTAATGCTAAGGTACTTCTTAATTTAAGACCATATAAAACTTCATCTGCATTATTGCCTTTTCCTGAGGAAAGATTAGACAGTGTTCAAAGCTTAACATCACTGAATCTGATTTCCTGTATAAACTGCTAGATAAAGAAAGGTCCAGGATTTTAAAATATGTTTCTCTCTGGCTTGCCCTCTCAGCTTTTTATGTTCGATGTGTTGAACTACAGTTGTCTTTGGCCCTAGTTGCTATACACAATTCAATAGCATTAAATTTAGAGTCCCCCTGTAGCTTTGTACCCTGAATGGTTCCAGGTTATGGTAAACAAGCAGATCACATTATATCAGTCAGTGAAATAGCTCACAGACACCGTAGAACAGACAATGACTCTAATTTACACACTAACACTACTCTGGTCAAGAGTTAACACAAAGAAATTACTCTGTTACGCTCAGGATGAAACTACAGTCAGTAAAAGAGAATCTAAAAGAAAGAGGAATATCATAAAATGTATGTGATACAACAATTTGCAATTTGCTTGCTTTGACTATTTTATTGAGTCTATGAACTTTGGTTTGGAAGATTTCCAGTCAGCTGTGCAGTTCTCTAAAGAGAATATACCAGAACATTATCTTTGAATTTTTATTGTATATATATAACCCACAAAGCCTCATGAGCTGGTATATATACATGTGCATATGTATATGTATATGTGTATGTATGTGTATGCATATATGTATACATATATGTATATGTATATTATGTATGTATGCATATTGTATATATATATATATATATATATATATATATATATATATATATATATATATATATATATTGACAAGTGGTTTTTGCAGTGATAGAGTCCCAGATGGCTTGCAACTCATTAAGTTGACCAGGCTGTTCCCAATTCAGAGTTCTGCCTGCTTCTGACACCTGAGGGTACTGAGATCTGATGTTTCCCTTTTCAAAATGTGGTATATAGGCACTTAAACATCCTGTTTGTAATAAAATATCTTTTTATATATTTGTGACTTTCATTTAACATGGTAAATTAGTCATCTCTTCATTTTGCCTTATTTACCCCTCTAGAAACTGAAGTTGACATAAATTAGATGCTACATTTTCTATATATCTTAAGCCATCTTTTGTCACTTCCTTATCTTCCTAATTGCATAATTTTGAGATCTACCTTTGCTTCATTAATTCCTTTTTTATTAGCATATTCATTGAATTATTTAAATTCCAATATGCTCTCTTTTAAAAAGTGCTACTGTCCCCTTTTTAAAAACGTTACTTAACATTTTAGATACAATCAGGGCCATTTAAAACTAAGCAATTTAAATTACTCTGGTTCTTGATAAAATTTAAAAACTCAGTTATAAACTTTAACTTTTTCTGACAGCATATGCATAAGTGAAATAACATTGTGAGCTGACACAAATGTTCATAATTAAAAGCTTCTGCAATGATGGGCATTGTCACATCTATCTCAGATCTCATCCTGTTGTGATCAAATATTCTCCAAGAAAAAGTGATTATTCTCCTCAAGAGAAAGTGATTATTCTGGCCCACAGTATAAATATTTCCCTATCTCATGGAAAGGGAGGCAAAGCAACAGGCTATTGAAGTAGCTTTTAACATAACATTAAACTTGAGATAGCAGAGTCCTGAATCCATGCTCAGTCAAAGACCCCATCCAGAAAGAGGCCCTCAGAGAGTAGAGGGTTTTCCTGTCTTTATTAAGAAAATAATGATAAATCCTCTCTTTGAGAGGCCCATCTGCCAAGTGATTTTAGATTCTACAAGTTGACAATTAACACTAACAGCCAGAAAACACTATCCATAACCCATAAATGTCTATTTCTTATGTTCATATATTATTTATTCAGTGTTTGCTTGGATTGCCTCATATATGACTTGTGGAAGTGAGGTGGGTAGTGCCAATATTCCACACAGCACTGGTGTGCTAAGTCAACAATTAAGCAAAATATACCAAACAGACAGGAGAACAACCCTGGCCATGGTAGTGCACAGGAGAACAGCCTGTGAAAGTCATCACCACATCAGTCAATTATCAAGTGACTTTAACAGCCTTTAGGTTGCATCAGTAATATTTTTTGTTGATGCTCTGACTCTTCATTCCCTATCTCCCAGGACAGTGTGGATACTGTTCTGCTTCAGGTAAAGACTTAAAAGTCCTTCTTACAGCCTTGAGTGTCTTTAATTTACGTGGTGGGAAGTCAAAGTAGTTCAAGAAAGTTCAGTTCAGACACCTGGTTATTGGCCACTTGAGGCATGGGCTGGAGGTTAAGCTTTGGAAAAAAAGGGGAGAGAAATGCAAATCTGAAGGTTCCCTGTCTGACAGTAAGGCTGGAATTCTAATCCTTGAATGCAATAGTGCTAGAGCATACTTCTTTGCAGTTTCAAATTCTTTTGCAAACCAAGTTTGGATTCTCAATGATTACTAATTGTAGCACACATCCACAGCATATATTGGAAGATGCTCTTGGCCTTAAGTTATTATGAAAAAAATTATAAATGGTCTTAGGAAGTCATAACAGTTTCACAAACTCTGGGATCAACTTGGTAAAGTCTGACTGAGAAGAGTACATTCTGAATCCAGGTGCAATGATATTGTCTGCACCAAGCAATGTGCATTGTATTGGCAAGAAAATTAATTTTTAGAATATAGGATTAGAAAATAAGGTTACGGAATGTGCTTTTTGTGGATGGTCACTGCTCTGAACTTAAACTTAGAGAGGAAGAAGGTCCTGAACTACTCCCTTGGTTACACGCTGAGTCACTGATACCTCAACATGTTCTGTCAAGCAGGCCACTTTCAGTAGGCCTTGGTAAAATGCATTTCCAACTAGAGCAAGGTTATCTTCAGCCCTAACAATAGTTATGTGCCATCAGGCTCAGCTTCTGGGTTTGTTTTTGTGTTGAGTATGCTTTTAAGTAAGGAGGAGAATGTTCTTTCCAAACAGTACAGCTAATTTATCAAAATGGTGGAGTCAGACGTGGTGTCTAGCCTGGTTGTTCTCAATATGGACAATGTCTTAAGTAGGCTTTCTATCACTGCTATGAACCACCATGACCAAACAGTTATGGAAGAGAGAACTAACTGGCCCTTTGTTACCACACAATAGTCCATTAATGAAGGAAAGCCAGGGCCGAAACTCAAACAAGGCAATACCTGGAAGTTGGAGCTGATGCTTAGGCCATCAAGACATGTTCCTTATTGGCCTGTTCTTCTGGCTTCTTTTAGAAACCAGCATCAGAAGCCCATGGTTTTCACCATCAAAACTGAACTGAGTCCTTGCCCATGACTCACTAATTAAGGAAATATCTTATAGAGGCATCTTCACCAACTGAGGTTCTGTCTTTTCAATGTAGCTCTAGCTTGTTCCAAGTTGGCCTAGAATATCCTGCCCAACTGACTTCTTGATAGCTTTTCACACAAATTCATTACTTTCCCAAAAGCACAACCATTCCATTCTTATTGGCCCCCTCATGTTCTCACATTAATAGCATAAGCTACTTAAAAACCCCCGTACTGCTTACAAATAAAAACACATTAAAATTTCAATCCCTTTGAAATTGCCAATATGTTTTCAAACATCCAAAGTCTCTTAAAATTCAAAATTTCTCTACAGTGGGCTCTAGTTACATAAAAAAATATCAATTTTTTTCCCAATTGACGAGGGAAAAATGACAGAATAGTCTCAATGAAATCCAAGTAAAATCAAACTCACAACTATTCATGATCTCCTGGACTCTTCCAAAGGGTTTGGGTCAGGTCTCCAATTCCACCAGCAGCAGCAGAAAACCCACACAAACACACACACACACACACACACACACACACACACACACACAGACACACACACACAAATTATTTTACCAATCTTAATGGTCAACTACTAATCTTAGTGGTGAAACCATGGCACTGGCATCTCCAAAACACTGAACCATTCTGCTACAACTAGGCTCAACTTTCACCAGTAGCATCTCCTAGGGTCTCTCCAAGGTGCCAAGCCTCACCTTCTCTGTAAGACACCATCAGTCCTAAGCCTTCAGTAGCCACCTTCACTCTTAGCTTCTCACAAAACCAGTTTCACCTGAGTGACATGCCGCCAAGTCTGACTGCCAGTGCAAAATACAACTTTGGTTACCTCTGGTACACAGCTTCTGTGTGCTAACAGGAAAGACTTTCAGGAAGATTTCACCTCAGCCGTCCTGGTCTCTTCTTAATCTGTGCTAAAATTTACATTATAGACAACCACCACTGAGAATCCCAGCAAAGCAAAGGTTTCATTTAGTAGTTCTACTATCTTGTTAATTACAACTGATTCTTGTTCCCCAGCATAGCAGAACCATATAATCTTAAATCAAATTAGTAAATGGATGGAATTGGTGCAGAGGCCCTGAAGTGCTGCTGCTTACTGGCTTGTTCCCATGAATTACTCAGCCTGATTTCTGTAGAAGCCAGTAGCAGGAGTCCTGGGATGGTACAGCCCACAATGGGCTAACAAGATGCCTTACAGGTGGATGCACTGGAAACAACATTAATAGACCTTGTTAAGAACAACTTTGTATTGGCAAGCATTGTGTTCTGCAAGAGATGAGCTAATGAAAACTGGTTCCATCATCTGCTGGAGGATTTTCTCATGTCTTCTGGAAGAGACATACTGTTGCCTCCACTCAGGTGGAAAACAGCTCTGATTCTTTATAGCTCTTCAGGGATCTCTCTCTCTCTGTGTTGGATTGCCTAACTGGACAGCATCACATGTCCGGTATTAGTTCCTCTGTAATTTTTTCCTCCTCGAAATGTCTGTTTTCATCTGACCCACATGCCCTTTTTATATGGATCCTTTCACCCGCCCTACTCACTGGAAGTATTGAGTTCATAGAAAGTAAATTCAGGGCTTTTCTAACATGTCTGATTTTCCGGGCTGTTGCAGAAACTGTGATTTACCTTCAGCTGCACTTCAGTACTCCTAGTTTCATTCCTTCCAGTCCTGCCATGAGTTATTTCATTTATTCCCTTTCCTCTCTGTGAGAAAAGGATATGTGCCAAGTTTTCTTATTGGGTAGATTGGATTCAGAGTTTAGAAACATATATTTATTCTGCATCACTGAACATGCCCAGCAGAGGGGTGAGGACAACGCTGAGCTATTGACGAGACTGGAGACCTCACAGGATTTCTCTGGAGCTATGTGGTGTGTCTGTCCACTCTCTGTGCTAAACCAGCACAGAGCGGCCTTTGTGTTGGTGGACAAAGCTCCGTCCAGGAAGCAGATTGTGCTGTCTACTGGGAATAGCATTATCTTAACTCTGTGACTATGCATGTGATCTGAGCTCTGTGGACCAGTGTCTGAAACACACCTTAATCACATTTTTATTTGTACTTTATTTTTCCCACTTAATTTTTTACCGAGAGGTAAGAACATGAGTTCCGAAGCCAGTTAAATGGGAGGAGTTAACTCTTCTGAATTTCTTCTTCTTTGCCTACAAGCTACCTTTTGAGTTGCTGCCAGAGAAATTGTGTTTTGAGAAGTTGAAGTTTTCTGGTCATGCCATACCTTCTATTTGTTTGTTTAATTACTTATTTATGGAGTTCAGCAACATTAAAGCTATAATATATAACCATGTTACATACTTTCACCAGACCATGGAACAAGATAGACATCTGTTTCAAAACAGAAAAATTGGGGGCATGGCAAGAAATACGTGGACCGAAATAAAATGAAATGGAAAATAAAAAACTAATGGTGTTTCCATCACTACTTAGGTAACATGCATATCATATTTCCAACTTTCACCCCCTCATTGACCCATAGTTTTATCCACTTCTGCATGCCATCTCTAAAAAAACACTGATGTTGACAGTTTTCTTCTATGAACAAGGGCCTCCTTCTGCTGGATTTTCATTCAGAATAATTTGAAATATTATTTGATAGGGGTACGAGGGTCTGGGTTAAGATCCCATTATACTGTCTCATCTGGTTGCTCTTTAGTGTCCTGGAGCATGAGTCTGAATGTACTTTTAGCTTTAAATTGCCTCTGTTCAACATCTTAGTCCACTAAATTTAAATTCACTTCCTCTTCAACTGTTAGGAACAGAACAAAGTTAAACTAGATTCTTGGACAAAATAGCCTAAATGGTTCTAGTGGAGCAAATGGAATCATGTCACCAGACAGAAAAACTGGTAAGGTCATCAAATTCCTGGCCTAGAGCTTATAACTATGACACCCCACTAAGAAAATCCTGATGACTGGTTATATAGCTTACAACCCAGAGTTCTCCATGCTGATGAAGTATCTAGATAGGTCCTGGGGGCTTAGTCAATAAACTTTCCCAAAGAGGAGTGGTCTTGAAGCTCTGATTTAATCAGTGATGGAGCATTGACAATGAAAGTCATTGTCCCCTATAGGTTCTTGGTAAATCAATAAAGATGCCAATGACTGGGCAGAACAAAAAGAGGAGGGACTTCCAGGTTCCCACAAGCTAGAAGAGAGGGGGAAGAGAATCATGATTCTTGGGAAGAGAGACAGAAGAGTCTCAGAGCTGTAGGAGAGGTCTTCCCAAATGTAGAATGAAAGGAAAAGTATCCCACTGAAGGACAGCCTGGAGGCATCTTGGGCAGTAAACTAAACTGAGAATACATTTAGGGATGTTGAGCTAGGAGTAAAGGTACCTGGGGAACTAAGCCAAGAGCAGATTTAGGGATATTGGGCTAGGAAAGGTAAGGGCACACTAGCTTCAGACGATTTAGAAGAGTCCAGCCATAGAGCCAGTAAGACAGGATAAAAATGAACTAATGTTTGTGTGTCTTTCATCCAAAGAACCAAGATTAGCTGCTGTGTGGGTGCACACCTGCGACTTACCATCAAAATACTGTAGCCAAAACCTTCCCAGATATTCCTTCCTGCAAAAGGTATTTAATTTCTAGTCTGTAGTAGAATTTTCCCCGAATTGGTTAAATAATAAAGATGACAAGAAGCCAATCACTGGACGAGGAAGAGGCAGGTCTTTTGGGTTAGAGACGGGTAGAGGAAAGGCAGGAGGAGGGGACTTGTTTTTGGAAGGCACGAGCAAAGCAGACAAGATGTAGGCTGGGGACCAAGAGTTCTGGTGGCAAAATCCATCAGGATCCGCCACTGGAAGATTGTTAATATGAAATAGTTAATAAATTTAGGATGATATATTCTGAGCCCAGAGATTGAGTTATCTGTTGATTCTAAACTAAGATTGCCTGATGTTTCGCATTCTGAGGCCACTTAGGTGGGCCAAAGGGAAAGAACATCGCTGAGGCAGAATTTGGCCAGAATTTGGCTAGGAAAGCCTAGGCAAAGACTGAGTTCCAGAGCACAGGCTACCCACAGGGAGCAAGAGAGCTATTTCGGAGCTATGGAGAGGCCTTGGCAGAGGAAATCATGCACCTTGGGCTATGTATGTCCTTTGCTGGGAACGGACAGAGACCACAGGCCAGTATCTAACAGTGATAGCGTGGAATGTTTTAATTATTACATGCAACAGGTGGCCCCCAATGTATTAGGCAAGAGTCCACTAGAAATTTAAGATCCTTAGCCCGAGAGTTAGAGGTTTAGTTTTTAATGCACAGACTGGAGTACAGTCCTGAGGCTTGAGCGCGAGTCCATTCTAAACAAATAACCAGGGGAAAAATACAGACTGCTCTGAGGCAGAAAGCCAGAGAGGAAAAGATGCCTGCTTCCTACCAGCAGGTAATCATAGGACAGAATTTTAATGTATGGTTTTTGCTGGAGTTACGGGGGGTATTTCATCTGTGGATCGGAAGTAGAACAGGAAAAGCTACACTCACTGGCTCTGGGCTGAGAGCAGTCATAATTGTCTGCTAATAAAACAAGTATTAATGAAATTCTGAACTTCCAGTCAGAGAGCATTACAGGTAGAAACCGTCTGCATCCTATAGGCAGATAGTAGTGGAAGATATTGATTTGTTTACTTTAAAGATGGTATAATAAAGTTGGCAGTATATTCATATTCTCTGAACTTGGGTGCTACAGGAATTTGGGGTTAATATTGCATGACAAATTAGAAAAGGCTTAAGAAGAGGCTCAAATAGTATTTGCTTGGTTTATTTCACCTTTTAAAATTGTTTTAATTATCAAGATTGGAGTGATTTTGAGCTTTGTGGTTTGTTTTTTACTCTTCAAGAAGAGAGGTCAAGCCAAAGGTTTGCCTGGTTACTGGCTAAAGGACATGCTGATTTGGGAAAAAGGCTTTGTCTGTGTTTTTAGAAAACACTATTAGAGTCTGTACATTTTCCAGAGTGGTATGGGTCAGATTTGACCGAGCACACCCTCTGAAGGGCTACATTCAAGCAAATCAAACAGAAAAAGGTAAAGATTCTTTATGCCATCCCTCACATGGCCTAAATAAAGATTTATGACTGGTTATTATTAAAATTGGCTCCTAAAAGACCGTCTCTCTCATGTTCAACATAAAAAACAAAATTTCATTCTGACTAGTCTGTAAACCCTACACAAATTAATACAATCCATGTGATTATCTGGATGATACTTGAAGTTTTGTTTTTGAGATTTGTACATGGCAGAATGGGCAAGCTTAGTGAGATTCATCATCAAACGTGCTGAGCTGACCTGCTTGAACTCCTGGTATCCTAGATGCAGTCAGAATGCAGACAACAGAGACTAATAATTGTTTGTGTGGCCTTCTTATGGCTTAACCAACTCCCAAATTTTCCCTACCTCCCCCTACCCTCTTCAAGATATCTAAAGGCCTATATTCAGCAGGAAGAAATTTTGAAGAGTCATTGTTCCGGTTCCCTGGGCTTGGGGGTCTGGAAGTGCTTATTCTAAGGTTGTCTTTCTGGGAATTTAGAAATCGTCAAGATTTAACAGAAAAGATATTCCGAAAATTGACTGAATAGCCACAATCTCGTTTGGTAAACATCTTCATAATTTTTACTAAGTTGAAGTTATAATTTATTACACTGGTACAGAATTTATTTTGATACAGAATTGAAGTTTTTATTAGTATAAATTTCTTCTATCGATACAAAAATTTTATGAATACAAAGCTTAGACCACATCCTGTTCTAACTGTCATTACAAACTGATTTTTAGATGATTAAGAATAGGAGTTAAGGGCCAGATAGCAAACTCATGGCTTCAGGTAAATTGTTGGGGTGTTTTCAAGATATTTGAAATAGAAATAGCTGATAGTAGTTAAGAAACAATGGTCCAGATTACTTTGCATAGATACTTTTCAGAAACCTCAGAATCCCATTGAATGTGATATTTAATGTTATGTAATCATTTGCTGTTGAGATATGTCTGCTCCTGACAGCACCCCATTCTTGGATTCTAAAAAGAAACTGAGCATCTCTTTCTTCGTATCAAGGTAGCCACTGGACAGAAATTGCCTATCCATCTGCAGACAATCCATATTTGGAAGAGTTGACTGATGATCCTTGCCAAGAGAGGGTAGTCAGTTCTTTATAATTCTGCATTACAAAGGTTTGTCAATGATCTTGAGCCAAACAGCCACATTGATGCTCCATTTTGTTGAGTTACAGGGGACTGTATAGGTAGGCAGCTGTATCTACAATTTGTCTCAGTTCTGAAAGCTATGTTAGGCTTCCTATCTTTTCAGGAAAATTTTATGTCTCTCAGAAATCTGGCATGACTGAAGACAACCCAGGCTTTAGCATTGAGAGAATATATTTGAGACGATGTTTTTCAGATAGGATACAAGCTAAATCAGGACATAACAGATATGGGGTTATAGCCTTTTAAAATTAGGCTACATAACAGAGTGCTTTATTTAATTGACAAAAATGATGGTGTATCTTACACTTTATAAATTCCAAAAATGATAATAGTGGTACTCAGTTTATATTTGCAAAAACGTTTTCTTTCTAATTGAACAGAAATGGTAAGATGTAACGAGATTTCCCCCAAACTGATTAAATACTAAAGATGACAGGAGCCAATCCTTAGACAAGGAGGAGGCAGGACCTCTGGGTTAGAGAGGAAGAGGGAAGGCGAAGCTCTGGAGAGGCCTTGGCCAGGGAAAATAAGTGGGCTATGTGCCATGCTGGGAACAGATTGAGACTCCTGACCAGTGCCTCAGTGACAATAGCATGAATTATTATTTAATTATAACACGCAACACTAATCCACCATGAGCAATTCCCATGAATCCTTTTCCACTGTGAATAAAGAGTTTGCTCAAGGAAGTCCTGTCTTCTGCCTCAAAGACCACCATGGAGATAGGCTTCATCTCCTAACCCATTCATCTCAAACCTTCAGGTCCTCAGGTCCTGTCCTCAAATTTTCAAAAATTCCCAGCAGAGTCTGCTGGGTGCTCAAGACTTAGAGGACCACACACCCCAGCTGTCTTAGTCAGGGTTTCTATTCCTGCACAAACATCATGACCAAGACTCAATTTGGGGAGGAATGCGTTTACTCAGCTTATACTTCTATATCACTGTTCATCACCAGAGGAAGTCAGGACTGGAATCCAAGCAGGTCAGGAAGCAGGAGCTGATGCAGAGGCCATGGAGGGATGTCACTTACTGGCTTGCTTCCCCTGGCTTGCTCAACCTGCTTTCTTATAGAACCCAGGTCTACCAGCCCAGGGATAGCTCCACCCACAATGGACTGGGCCAGGGATGGCTCCACCCTCCCTGGGCTGGGCCCTCCCCCTTGATCACTAGTTGAGAAAATGCCTAACAGCTGGATCTCATGGAGGCATTTCCTCAGTTGAGGCTCCTTCCTCTGTGATAACTCCAGCTTGTGTCAAGTTGACACAAAGTCAACTAGTACACCAGTCCAGCCTGTACTTTTTCTCATCTGCAGAAATATGGGCTGGGACCTCTATATTAGCACACACACACACACACACACACATACACACACACACACACACACACACACACACATGCACATGCATTAAAACAAATGCATATATTGTTTGACACAGTTGAAGATAAGAAATATAAGTATTAACAATATTCAAGATGGTAGATATTTTATGCTGTTGGCATGAATATGGTGGTACAATTTAAAAATGATGAATGTATTTTTAAAGTTTAATTGTTTGTTCATAGCAGCCTTATTTATAATAGCCAGAAGATGGAAAGAACCAATATATCCCTCAACAGAGGAATGGATACAGAAATTGTGGTACATATAAACATTAGAGTACTACTCAGCTATTGAAAACAATGAGTTCATGAAATTCTTAGGCAAATGATTGGAACTTGAAGCTGTCATCCTGAGTGAGGTAACCCAGTCACAAAAGAACACTCATGGTATGTACTCACTTATAGGAGGATACTATCCCTCCCCCCACAAAAAAAGAGCTCAGAATACCCAAGAAACCATCCACAGATCTTATGAAACTCAAAAAGAAGGAAGATCAGAATGTGAATGCCTCAGTCGCTTTTAGAAGGGAGAACAAAACAGGGGAGGAAATACAGGAACAAATAGAGGAGCAGGTATCGAATAAAAGATTTACAGAGACCCAGAGACTGACTCACCTGGAGAACCACCCCATATACAGCCACCAAACCCAAGCACTATTGCTTACACCAAGAAGTGTTTATTGGCAGGAACCAGACATAGATGTCTCCTCAGAGGCTCTCCCAGAATCATATAGATACAGATGAGGATGCTTGCAGGTAATCATCAGACTGAACATGGGGACCCCAAAGAGAGCTAAAGCAAGGACTGAAAGAGCTGAAGGGTTTGCAACCTCATGGAAAGAACAACACCATCATCAGCCAAGGCACTGAGGTGGAGAGAATGATTGGGAGAGGGAGCACCTTCATGGAAGCAAGTTGAGGGAGAGGACAGAGGGGAGTGGGATCGGAGGGTATAACATTTGAAATGTAAATACACAGAATATCCAATACAATTGAAATAAAATGTTAAAGATAGAACTACTACTCTATGATCCTACAATCTAATTCTCATAATAAGTACTGAAAATTTAAATTACAGACTTATAAAGATATCTCTATTCTCGTGTTCACTGAAGCATTGCACAATTGTCAAAACAGGGAAGCAACCTAACTTAAAGGAAAGTCAGACGAAACTAATTGTACATGATACATACAGTGGAAGACTTAATTGTAATGAAAGTTAGAAAATGTTTCGTTTCACATGCTTTAAAAACACTAATAAGCTAGTATTAAAATAAAAATAAGTACCCAGTAAACTACTTACTGAGTGGTCTATACCACATTAGTGATATCTATTACTACGGGTCATGGTCATAACCTCAAGTATTTGAACACAAATTTAATGGAAAGTTTTCCTAAATTTTACATATGATTTTTGCATGAAATTATGCAAAAAAGGAATACCATCTTAAAACTGAGCAATAAAGTAAATTGAAATTAATTTGTACATTTAAGATAATGTGTTGTCACATGAAGTTTGAACATTTATAGTGTTAAACAAGTCCCATGAAATACAATTAATAAGAAAGTAGAATATTCCAATTGAATTTGCAGAATATATTTATTTTGGTTTGATTCATTTTGCATGTTTTTTCATCACTTCCTGGATTTTTTTTCATGAAAATTCATTGTTAAATAAAGATTTGGAATGAAGATTCCCTACTATGAACTTGACTGTAATAGAATGTGGCTAAAAAGCAGTTTTCTTCTAATTTATCTCTCTATAATATGGAAAATAAAGGTTAATATACAAATACTTAATAGCCATCAACATGATATGTATAGATTTGTATTTGTTTATTTACAGGTATGTTGAAATATTTAGTTTGGACCCTGGGATCTTTCATGTACAGTAGTATTTTTATTATTAAATAATAGTTTATTATTATTTAAAGTACCCTGTTATGTAGGAAATTACATAACCACTTAATGAGAAAGAGACATGTTCACTTGCTTCTCAAAATTGATAAAAATAATCCTGGAATAACCTGTAGATTTAAATTACTTAAATAGTTACTTAAACATTTTTTTTTATTTTCTAAGGAAAATAATCCATTCTTGATTTAGAGTATATTAAGATGGTCCTAAATAGTTCATTTTCTCATGCTAACCGGACTTTTTAAAATTTTTTTTGAGTGCTTAAAAGTGAATTTGTATGATAAGTAGGCCAAGAAAGAAATGATGAAAATAGCACCCTTCACAATCATCACAAATATTATAAAATATCTATGTGTAAGCCTAACCAAACAAGTAAAAGATCAACAGTCTCAACTAACTTGGACACTCAAAATCTCTCAGGCACTGAGCCACCAGCCAGACAACATATATCAGAGGACGTAAGGCTCCTGACACACAGCAGAGGACTTCCTGGTCTATACCCAATGAGAGGAAATGTGCTTAACCCTTGAGAGACTTTTGAGGCAGTGTGTAGGGGGGCTTGTGGGTATATCCTCTTGGGGACAAGGAAAGAGGAATGCAATGAGTACCTGTCAGAGGGAGGACCAACTTGAATAATGACTGGACTTTAAAAAAAAAACAGAGATTAAAGAATAATAGAAAGAAGAAATTTGGGATGATTTTATCTCATGTTGTGTAGTGTTCTCATAAATATCTGCTACTTTCTAAGTTTGTCCAAATAATTACTTTTACAGAAGCCAATGTTCATTAGCATCTGATTGAACAAGAGATGATAGCTTTCTATGACCAGTGACCATATGGAATTTTAGTTCTTTCTTTTGAATACATATTGCCTCTCTGTGTATGTGCATACATGCATATGAATGCTTGTGTGTGTGTGTGTGTGTGTGTGTGCATGTGTGCATGTGTCTTGGTGTGTGAATATGCAAATGTCTACATATGTGTATGAATATAAAAGCCAGAGGTTAACATCATCAGATGCCTCTCCATGGATTTTTCATCTTATTTTTGAGGAGGCTCCCTGTAAAAGTCTGGCACTCACTAGTTTGGATAGACTTCCTAGTTCACTGCCCCTGAGGACATTCTTACTTTCACCTCCCCTGTGCTAAGATTATATGTATCATTCTTATGATTCTTATAATAGGTGCTGACAATATAATTCAAGTTATTATTACATTTGAGCTACAAATAATCTTCAGAGTGACTAATCTCGCCCAGCCCCAAAGTAGAAATTGTACTGGTTGCTATTCTGCTTGAGTTATAGTAACCTATGTTAGTAACAAACATAGTTAGACATAACTGTCTAGTTTAGACATCATAAGAACAAATCCAAAAGCTGTCTTAGATGCTACAGACCTGGACTTGTAGATAGCACAAGTTATCTATTATATTGTAAAATTTTCTTAACTAATGCACGTAAAAAGTATATGTCACATAGATATTTTTGTAAAGTAAATGCAGAGAATCATAAACATGTCTGAACCAGTATTGTATTCAGCCAAAAGTTTTGATGAGGTTATTAATTCTACAAATGTAACTAGTTAAAAAAATAAGTGTTTAGAAGAACATGTAATAACAAGAGGAATGATCATGTCAGACACGATATTCATTCTTCATTTTAAAATTCTTTTCTCTTTTTATGCAAAAAAAATAGCTTAGTTACACTGTCCTTAACTCTGTACATCCTTCTGCTTCAGGGATTATTGGGCTCAAACCAAATGCCATGTAATAGTTGTAGCATAGTCATTCACGATGACGTTGTAAGTTCCATTCCATTTGTGAGCATATTGATTATTAGAGCCTTGTAAGTGACTTGATTTTCATCAATTCAAGAGGATAAATAATATGGTGAGGAAGGGGTTATAAAAAAATCTGCATTTTCAAATTAAATTTTAAAAAATCTGTGTTGAACTGATGTTATCTGAATATATTGACTATATACAGAACTGTTAGAATACGTAATATGAACATAGAACTTATATGACGAAATGTACAGTGTGAAGAAACGGGTGTTTTATGAACAGGCTTATGGTCTTTATAGCTATGAAGAATACTCTTTCTTACCACAATCCTTATTAATGAAAACATTTAATTTGACTTTTTTATATTTAAATAGAATCTATTCAAATAATGATAACAAATATTTAGCCTAAGAAAACGCATTTTCCTAGAAAATTTATCTGGGTTTATTCAAATAGAGAAAAATTAATTAAAAAACATGCAATTTGACTAATATCAAAAGAGACTTGCTAAAAACATCATTTTCTTTTTTTATTGAAGAACTTTATTTTAAGAATACTAAGATAAATGTACAAATTTTAAATATTTTTGCATAAAAGTATACGAATACATTTTGTCATTGTTTGGCTTTTTTTTAAGGTTTGATAGTGTGCATTAAGATCTTACTAGTTACAATGAGCATAAAGTACATGTAAAACTGGATATAACCTAGAATAGGACAAAGTTTTATTGGTGTGTAAGAAGTAAACATAATGGTTTTTTCTTTTCTTTTCTTGAACTTCACACAGTCTGTGAGTTGTTTCTGGGGTGTTCAGAGCTTTCTGGGGTTAGTATGAAATTATCAGTGACTGCATATTATGTCTGTTCTTTTGTGACTGGGTTATCTCACTCAAGATGACATTCTCTAGATGCATACATTTTCTTAAGAATTTCATAAATTCATTGTTTCTGATAGCTGAGTAGTACTCCATTATGTAAATGTAAAACAATTTTTGTATCCATTCATCTAGTGAAGGATATCTGGGTTCTTTCCAGCTTCTAGCTATTATAAAAAGAGTTGCTATGAACATTGTGGTTCATGTGTCTTTTTTTTATGTTGGAGTGGATAAATGCCCAGAAGTGGAATATTGGTTCTTCAGGTAGTATTATATCCAATTTTCTGAGGTATCGCCAGACTGATTTCCAGAGTGGTTGTACCAGTTTACAACCCCACAAACAATGGAGAAGTGTTCCTCTTTATCCACATCTTCACCAGCATCTGCTGTTATCTGAATTTTTGATCTTGGCCAATCTGTCTGGTGTGAGGTAGAATCTCATAGTTATTTTGATTTGCATTTCCTTGATGGCTAATGATGTCCAGCACTTCCTTAGATGCTTCTCAGCCATTCGATATGCTTCAATTGAGAACTTTTTGTTTAGCTCTGTACCCCATTTTTATTAGGGTTGCATGATTCTCTGGTTTTGAGAGCCTAGATTTTGAGTTCTTTGTATACCTTGGATATTGGGCCTCTATCTGATACGGGGCTGATAAAGATCTTCTCTCACTCTGTTGGCTGCTGTTTTGTTTTCCTGACAGTGTCCTTAACCTTACAGAAACTTTGCAATCTCATTAAGTCTCATTTGTCCATCTATGACCTTAGACCACGAGCCATTGGTGTTCTCTTAAGAATATTTTCTTGTGTGCTTATGTGTTCTGAGGTTTTCCCTACTTTCTCATCTAATAGTTTCAGTGTACCAAGATTAATGTGGAGATCTTTGATCCACTAGCACATGAGCATTTGCAAGGAGATAAGAAAGGGTCTATTTTCATTCTTTTGCATGCTGTGTGCCAGTTAGAACAAGACCATTTGTTGAATAGACTGTCCTTTTTCCATTGAATGTTTACAGCGCCTTTATCAAAAATCAGGTGACCATATACATGAGGGCTCATTTCTGGATCTTCTATTCTATTCCATTGATCAACATGCCTATTTCTGTACCAGTATCATGCAGTTTTCAGCACAATTGCCTTGTAATATAGCTTGAGGTCAGGGATAGTGATTCCCGCAGATGATTTTTGTTGTTGAGGATAGATTTCGCTGTTCTAGGTCTTTTGTTATTCCATATGAAATTGCACATTGATCTTTCCAATTCCATGAAGAACTGGGTTGGAATTTTGATGGGGATTGCATTAAATATGTAGATTGCTTTTGGTAGGATGGCCATTTTTAAGATGTTGATCTTACCAATCCATGAGCATGGGAGATCTTTCCATTTTCTGAGATCCTCCTCACTTTCTTTCTTTAGAGGTTTGAAGTTCTTGTCGTACAGGTACTTCACTTGCTTAGTTAGAGTCACACTGAGGTATTTCATAGTTTTTGTGACTATTGTGAAAGGTAACTTTTCCATAACTTCTTTCTCCACATGTTTGTCCTTTGAATATAGGAAGGCTACTGATTTGTTTGAGTTAATTTCATATCCAGCCACTTTGCTGAACTTGTTTATCAGCTGTGGGAGTTCTCTGGTGGAAGTTGTGGGGTTGCTTAAGTACACTATCATGTCATCGGCAAATATTGATGTTTTTACTTCTTCCTTTCCAATTTGTATCCCTTTCATTACCTTTTGCTGCCTAATTGCTCAGTCCAGGATTTCCAGTACTATTTTGAATAGGTAGGGGGAGAGTGGGCAGCCTTGTCGAGTCCCTGATTTTAGTGGAATTGCTTCAAGTTTCTTACCATTAAGTTTGATGTTGGTTGTTTGTTTGCTATATATTGCCTTTATTATGTTTAGTTATGGACCTTGGATTCCTGTTCTTTCCAAGACTTCTAACATGAAGGGATGTTGAATTTTGTTAAATGCTTTCTCAGCATCTAGTGAGATGACCATGTTGTTTTTACCTTTGAGTTTGTTTATATGGTAGATTACATTGATGGATGAAGCCTACTTGATCATGTTGAATGATCGCTTTGATGTGTTCTTGGAGACGATTTGCAAGGATTTGTTGAGTATTTTTGTATCACTGTTCAAAAGTGAGATTGGTCTAAAGTTCTCTTTCCCTGTGGGGTCTTTGTGTGGTTTAGGAACGAGGGTTATTGTAGCCTCAAAAAATGAATTAGGTAGTGGTCCATCTGATTTTATTTTGTGGAACAGTTTGGGGATTATTGGTATTATGTTGTCAATAAATGTCTGATAAAATTCTGTACTGAACCCATATGGACCTGGGCTTTATTTGGATGGGAGGCTTTTGATGACTGCTTCTATTTCTTTATGTGTTATGGGATTATTTAGATGCTTTAACTTGTCCTGCTTTACCTTTAGTTTCTTGTATCTGTCTAGGAATTCATCTATTTCCTCCAGATTTTCCAGCTTTGTTGATTACAGGCTTTTGTAGTAGGATCTGATCATTTCTTGAATTCCTTCAGTTTCAGTTATTTCTCCACTTTCCTTTCTAAGTTTGTTAATTTAGATACTCTCTCTTTTCCCTCTAATTAGTATGGCTAAGGGTTTATTAATCTTGTTAATTTTCTCAAAGAACAAGCTCTTGGTTTTGTTGATTCTTTCAATGGTTCTTTTTGTTTCTATTTGGTCTATTTCTGACCTAAGATTGATTATTTCTTGCGATCTACTCCTCCTGGGTGTATCTGCTTCCTTTTGTTCTAGAGCTTTCAGCTGTGTTGTCAATTGCTGGTGTTGGCTCTCTCCAGTTTCTTTTTGGAAGCACTCAGTGCTATGAGTTTTCTTCTCAGTACTGCTTTCATTGCATCCCATTGGTTTGGGTATGTTGTGTTTTCGTTTTCATTAAATTCTAGAAAATCCTTATTTTTTTTCTTTATTCCTTCTTTTACCCTGCTATCATTTAATAGAGCATTGTTTAGTTTCAATGTGTATATGGGCTTTTTGTTGTCTTTGTTGTTATTGAATACCAGCCTTAGAACATGGTGATCTGAAAGGATGCATGAGAGTATTTCAATCTTCTTATATCTATTGAGGCTCGTTTTGTGACCAGTTATGTGATCAGCTTTCGACAAGGTGCTGTGAGGTGCTGAGAAAAAAGGTGTATTCTTTTGCTTTAAGTTGATTTGTTCTGTAGATATCTATTAATTCAAGTTGGTTTATAACCTCTTCTAGTTTTACAGCATCTTATTCAGTTTTTGTTTCCATGATCTGCCCATTGGTGAGAGTGGGGTATTGAGGTCTCCCACTATTATTATGTGGGGCGCAATGTATTTTTTGAGCTTTAGTATGGTTTCTTTTATGAATATCTGTGGTTTTGTATTTGGAGCATATATGTTAAGGATTGAGAATTTCTCCTGACAAATATTCCCTGTGATGAGTAAAAAGTGTTGTTCCTTATCTTTTTGGTTAACTTTTGGTTGAAAATTTACTTCATTTGATATTATTAGAATGGCCACTCCAGCTTGCTTCTTGGGGCTGTTTGCTTGAAAGTTTTTTCCCAACCTTTTACTCTGAGATAGTGTCTGCCCTTCTCTCTGATATAAGTTTCCTGTGTGCAGCAAAATGCTGGGTTTTGCTCACATATCCAGTCTGATACCCTATATCTTTTTTGGGGAATTGAGTCTATTTGTGTTAAGAGATATCAAGGAATAGTGGTTGCTGTTTCCTGCTATTTTTGCTTTTGGATGTTGAATTGTGCCTGTATGTTTTTCTTCTTTCGGTTTTCTTGCTTTGGATTTTTCTGGTTTTCATTAGGATGTAGTTTCCCTCATTGTACTGCATTTTCCACCTATAATTCATTGTAGTGCTGGTTTTATGGTCAGATATTGTGTAAATTTAGTTTTATCTTGGAATATATTAGTCCCTCCATCTATGGTGATTGAGAGTTTTGCTGGGTATAAGTTCTTTGGCTGGCACCTGTGCTCATAGGGTCTGCATGATGTCTGTCCAGGCTCTTCTAGCTTTCATAGTCTCTGTTGAGAAGTCAGGTGTGATTCTGATTGGTCTGCCTTTATATGTGACATGACCTTTTTCCCTTACTGCTTTTAGTATTTTTTTTCCCTTTGGGCACTTGGTGTTTTGACTATTATGTGTTGTGAAAAATTTATTTTCTGGTCCAACCTATTTGGAGTTCTGTAGGCTTTTTGTATGCTTGTGGTCATCTCATTCTTAAGGGTAGAGAAATTTTCTTCTGTGACTTTGTTGAAGATATTTACTGTGCCTCTTAGATGATATCCTTAGCCCTCTTCTATTCCTATTATCCTTAGGTTTGGTTTTCTCATTGTGTCGTGAATCTCCTGGACATTTTGGGTTAGGAGCTTTTTGGTTTTTGCATCTTCTCTGACTATTCTGTCTATGTTTTCAATGTTGTCTTCTGCCCCCAAGATTCTCTCTTCCATCTCTCGTAGTCTCTTGGAAATGCTTGCATCTGTGACTTCTAATTTTTTTTTTTTTTTTAGGTTTTCTACCTCTAGAGTGTCTCTTTTAGTGTTTTCTTTATTGAGTCCATTTTTGTTTTAAATTTCTTCTACAATTTCTTCATTTTTTTTTTTTTGGTTCTGTTTTCCTCATGTTCTTTGAGTTCTTAGAGTGTTTTTCTTGTTTCCTCTTTAAAAGCTTCTAATTCTTTATTATTTTCCTCCCATTGTTGTTCAAGGATCTCTATCATCATCTGGAGGTATGGTTTCAAGTCAGAGATCTCTTTCTCTGGAGTGTTTGGCATTTTGCTATTTTCATGGTGGGAGAGCTGAGTTCTGGTGTTGCCAGGTTGTCTTGGTTTCCCTGGGGTACATACTTTCACTTTCCTCTTGCCATCTTGCTGTCTGTGTTTATACCTGGTCTAGTCAGTGATTGGTTCTTGCCTCGCCCATGTACCTGGCCTGTGTCCTTGGATCTCCACTATTCCTGGTGGTAGATGGTCTGAGTGCCTGTTCTGCACTCAAAGTCCTCCAGCTAGGCATAGCCCAATGTCGGGTTACTGGTTCCCTGAACCAAGCGGGGAGGGGGGTGCACTTTCCATGCACTTTGCAGAGATCTCTCTGCCGAGATCTCTCTGAAATTTGGCTATTTGGAATGCCCTCTTACCAGGTCTGTGTCCCTGGATCTCCGCTGTTACTGGTGGCAGATGGTCTTTATTTTATTTTTCTTTTTGTAGACAAGTGTTACAAAGTTTAAGAGCTATGTGCTTCTCCAATACCTCATAATTAATGAACCATAATAGGGGCTGGAGAATGGCTCAGTGTTTAAGAACAAATACTATCAGAAGAGGAGAATTGAGATTTAACTGGAGAAAACATACACCAATAGCTTGACAGCACACCTGAAAGCTATATAAGAAAAAGAAGCTAACAACAAAAACAAAATCAAAAATACAAAAAAAAAAAAAAACCTCAACCAGATAAGAGATGGATTTGGCTCAGAATTCTCTCAGACCTTCAAAGAAGACCTAATACCAATATTCTTCAAACCATTCCACAAAATAGTAACAGAAGGAACACTACCAAATTCATTCTTGGAAGCCACAATTACGCTCATACCTAAACCCCATAAAGACTCTACATGAAAGAGAACTTCAGACCAATCTCCTTTATAAACAACAATGCAAAAATACTCAATACAATTCTCACAAATGGAATCCAAGAACACCTCAAAAAATCATCCATCATGATCAAGTAAGCTTCATCCCAGGGATGAAGGGACGGTTCAATTTTCGAAATTCATCAAGGTATATAAACTATATAAACAATATCAAAGAGAAAAAAACACAATAGATGCTGAGAATGCATTGAACAAAATTCAACATCCCTTCATGTTAAAAGTGTTTAAAAGATCAGGAATTCAAGCCGCATACCTAAACATAGTAAAAGCAATATGCAGCAAACCAGTAGCAAATATCAAATAAACAGAGAAACTTGAAGCAATTCCACTGAAATCAGGGAGTAGACAAGGCTGCCTACTCTCCCCCTATATATTCAATATAGTCCTGGAAGTCTCAGCCAGAACAATTAGACAGCAAAAGGAAGTCAAAGAAATAAAAATTGGAAAGGGAAGAAGTCAAAATATCACTATTTGCAGATGACATGGTAGTATACTTAAGTGATCACAAAAATTCCACCAGAATTTTTACAGCTGATAAACAACTTCAGCAAAGTAGCTGGATAAAAAATTAACTCATTCAAATCCATTGCCTTCTTATGCTAAAGAATAAACAAGCTGAAAAAGAAGTTAGGGAAAAACACTTTTACATAAGTTAAAAATAATATAAAATACCAGTGTGTGATTCTAATTAAGCAATTGAAAAATCTGTATGACAATACTTCTAGTTTCTGAATAAAGAAATCAAAGAAGAACTGGGAAGATGGAAAGATTTCCCACTGCTCATGGATTGGCAGGATTAATATGGTAAAAATTGCCATCCTGCACAAAGCAATGTACAGATTCAATGCAATCACCACCAAAATTTCAACTCAATTCTTCATAGAGTTAGAAAGAACAATTTGCAAATTTGTTTGGCATTAAAATAAAAGGATAGCCAGAACTATTCTCAGCAACAAAATGACTTCTAGTAGAATCACGATTCCTCCACCTCAAGTTATCTTACAGAGTAATCCTGAAAAACACTACATGGTATTGGTACAGAGACAAGCAGGTAGATCAATGGAATCAAATTAAAGACCCAGAAATAAACCCCCACAACTATGGCCATTTGATCTTTGACAAAGGAGCTAAAACCATCCAGTGGGAAAAATAGCATTTTCAACAAATGGTGCTGGTTCAGCTGGTGGTCAGCATGTTGAAAAATGAAAATCAATATTTTTATCACATTGTACAAAGCTCAAGTCCAAGTAAATCAAGGACGTACACATAAAAGCTGATACACTGAAACTGACTGAAGAGAAACCGGGGAAGAGCTTTGAACACATGAACACAGGGGAAATTTTCCTGACTAGAACAACAATTTCATATTCTCTCAGATGAAGAATCAAAAAGTGGGACCTCATAAAATGGAAAAGCTTCTCTAAGGCAAAAACCACTGTCCAAGGGACAAAACAGCAACCAACGTATTATGAAAAGACCTTTACCAATCCTACATCTGATAGAGGACCAAAATCTAATATATACAAAGAGCTCAATAAGATAGACTACAGAAAATCAAATAACCCTATTAAAACGAGGTACAGAGCTAAACATAGAATTATCAATGAATAACAAATGGCTGAGAAGCACCTAAAGAAATGTGCCATTTCCTTAGTCATGAGGGAAATGCAAATCATAACAACCCTGAAATTTTACCCCACACAAGTCACAATGGCTAAGATCAAAAACTCAGGTGACAGCTGACACTGGCAAGAATGTGGAGAAGTAGGAACACTCCTCCACTGTTGGCGGAGTTATACAACCACTCTGGAAATCAGTCTGGCAGTTCCTCAGAAAATTGGACATAGTATTACCTGGAGATCCAGCTACTCCACTCCTAGGCATATACCCAAAAGTAGCTCTGACACCTAACAAGGACACATGCTCAACCATGTCCATAGCAGCCCAATTATAGATGCCACAAGCTCAGAAGAACCCAGATGTCCCTCAACAGAAGAATGGAAATGGAAATTTTGTTATGTTTGCACAATGGAGTACTACTCAGCTATTAAAGCAATGACTTTGTGAAATTCTTAGACAAATGGATGGAACTAGAAAATGTCATCCTGAGTGAGGCACTCCATCACAAAAAAACACACATGGTATCCACTCTTTGATAAGTGGTTATTAGCCCCAAAGATCAGAATACCGAAGATATAATCCACCTACCATATGAAGTTGGAAGACGAAAGAGTCAATGCTTCAGTCCTTCATAGGAGGGGGAACAAAATATTCACATGAGGTAAAACAAACACAAAATGTGGAACAGAGCCTGGAGCTAAGGTCATCCAGAGAGGGCCCTACTCAGCAATCCATCCATTATGGTTACGAAACCCAGACAATATTGTAGATGCCTAGAAGTACAGGTGACAGGAGCCTGATATAACTGTTTCCTGGAATGTTCTGTCAGACCCTGACAAATTCAGAGTCAGATGTTCTCACCAACCATTGGACTGAAAATCGGGCTTTCTAATGGACAGGTTAGAAAAAGAACTGAAAGAGCTTATGTGGTTTTCAACCCAATAGGAAAAGCAACAATATTGAGCAACCCATGCAAAGTCTCACCAGAGCCCTGAGAAACTAAACTACCAACCAAAGAATACACATGGAAGGACCCAAGGCTCCAGCCACATATGTAGCATAGGAAGGCCCTTTTGAGCATCAAGAATAGGAGAGGCCCTCAGGCTTTTGCAGGTTCAGTGCACCAGTGTAGGGGAATGCTGGGGCGGGAAGATGGGTGGAAGTAGGTGGGTGTGTGTGGGAACACTCTCATAGAGGCAAGTAGAGGAGGGAATTGATAGGGGAATTCCAGAGGGGAAACTAGAAAAGGGGTTAACATTTGAATTGTAAGTAAGGAAAATATCCAATAATAAATAAATAAATAAATAAATAAATGGATGGATGGATGGATGGATGGATGGATGGATGGATGGATGGACAGATGGATATATAGATAGATAGATAAATAAATAAATAAATAAATAAATAAATAAATAAATGAAATATTTAGGTACCCATTCTGGAAGAACCAATATGTCAGCATCTACAATTCTATATAATCCAAGGGGTCCTTCTGAGGAATTACACACAGTCAGTTATGCACACACATACACACACAGAGCGGGGGAAGGGAAGCTGGAAGGGAGAGAAGGAGGGAGGGAGGGAGAGAGGGAAGGAGAAAAGGAAGGAGGGAGAGAGGGAGAAAGGGAGGGAGGGAGAGAGAGTGAGACATACACACACATACCTGATAAATCTTTAAAATGTTTACAATTTATTCTTCATATCAGGTATATACCTTCTACTTTGCTAGAAAATTTCTGAAATACAATAATTACTAGGCTCAATACTTTTGTAAAAATAGAGTGGCTAAATTAACATGAGCTATTTTTCTCTCATGTAAAGTCTGCATTTCTACTTAGCCTGAAAGCAGATAAAATTTCTCAATATTTCTATAGCAGCTGACCTTTCTAGCGGACATTTTGTACTTACGTAATTAGTACAGCATTCAAATTAGCCTTTGATAGTTTTTAACTCAACAAATTAATGATGCTTTAACACTAATATCAGCTATCCTCATTAGAGAGACAGGATAATCTAGTGAAGGGCACAGGAAATGCCTGAGGTTAAGTTCCATCACAAAAACAGAATGTCATACAATGTTAGACATCTCTCTGAGACACATAAAATAGTCTTTACACATGATACGTTCTGAATCCTGATATTCAACATTGTGAAATAACACACTAGGTAGAAAATAAGCAATAGACACCTAGTAAATGTCAGCTCTTATATGGCAAGGTAACATAATCACCTTCAAATAGATGCTTGTATCTGTTTACAATGTATCTTGAGGTTGAAGCATGAGTCATAGGAAGAGCTCTTCACTGATACCATCAACAGCTAAAACTGCTTCTTATCCCTTAACACTTTTCTCCACTATGTGTCTCAGAAGAACAATGCATCACTGCAATAGTTATAACTGATTTGATTACTAGGTAAAGTAATCTCAAGTATATACTTCATTAAAATGTACAAATTCTGATTGAAGTATCTAAATTAGCTTGAGACATAAACTAGTTCCTTGATATACTTTCCAGTCTTATCAAAGTCCAATGGAGAAAAAGTTAACTTAGCCATGCTGGATGCAATGCCCTCGATGTGATGCTTTGTAACATGGATGTGACAGGTGTCACTTCTGGAAACACGTGAGAACTGTTCACTCCATTGGAAGAGTAGAGGAAACTTTTCCATAGGGGGAAAAGCCCAGTCAGGGGAGAAGAAACAGAAAGTATGAACTGGGTGTCTTAGTTGGGGTTTATTTTATCCTATAGCTGATAGTTCCTCATCCAGAGATGCCATTGCAGAAAATGATACAGGGAACATGGAGGAGTAATGCTTGCTAGCTTGTTTCCCTTTAAATTGACCAGGGTGCTTTCTTACACCATCCAGGACCAACTATCCAGCCCATTAAAGTCTATCATTAATCAAGAAAAAAAAAATAGCCCAGAGGTGTGCCGCTGATCAGTCTAGTGGAAGAATTTTTAAAATTGAGGAGCTCTTCTCAAATGACCCTAGTGGGGATCAAACTGAGATAAAACTAGACAGCGCACTTGGGAAGAATATTACAGGGCTGAGCATGAAACAGCATAGCAGAAAAAAAAAAAAAAAAACCTCATTCTTCAGTTTATGATAAATAAAGTGTGAGACAAGGAATGAAAAGAAAAAAAGGCCAGAGATGCAAGCATAAAATTTACCCCTTAAGAACTTTGAAATTCGTATGTGATAAGCAGAAAATGAGAAGGTTTCAGAGATGTGCACGGTATGTGCTTGTTCTTTCTTTGGACATTTCACCAACATGCCATATCTGGATTTAAGAAAACACGAGACAGTGTAAGTGTAAGAGATGTTTAAGGTCCGTGCTGTGCTAGAGATACAGGAATGGAAGACTAGACAGTCTCAAGATGTTTGTTTATACTTCAGATAAAGATGCTATTAGCCATCTTTTCTTTTGAATTTTTATATGTATGGAAAGCCATCATATAAATTTTTTGCTTCCAAATATTATTTCGTCAATTTTTATAACTTATAAATGCTAAAAATAACATAATACCATAACAGTATAATGCGAAAAATTCATGGAAATGTTTTATAGCTATGCTAAATCATCTATTTTATGAAAAGTACCAAGAGCTATAACTTTTATGAAATTCTTAATAGCAGATATAAAAGACTAAAGGCATGAAAATGCAAATCTTTTATTTACTTATATGGGAGAATCCCACTTTAGAAAGAATAATCTCTTATACTCTCAAAACTTATATACTGTAATGCTCTCCTTAGATATTTTGTTACATCAGACATATCCCAAAGAGCTTTCCTAGACCATTAATAACAAGAAGTACCAGCTCAGGGAATTCTGCATCAGGTTAACAGCTTCAATTCTTATAAGGGCTCATATTTTTCTGACAGAGGAGGAGAAAAATCTAGGGATGGAAAAATATTGATGGGATGATAAAAGCTTTGAGCTTCCTTTTAATCCACAATGCCCTTTTTATCTGTACACTGGTTTTCCTCTGTAGAGGATTGGAGCATGAAATAATACTAGATTGAATAAGATATTCCAAGTGCTTGACTGAAAGAACAATGCTGGATAGGATGGAAATCTTTATCACAAAGGTTCAAATTGTTGGATCTTTTCCATCAGTCACGCATGGATAGCCACTTCAGGATAAAATATAAACGTCAGAATATACAATGATCAACTTAGATTTTCACAGTTTCACATATTTTCTGTAGAAAATGTTCTGATCATTAGAAGATATTATGCATATTTTTATCATAAATGTAATGTGTTTTAAATGAGTTTAAACAAAACAGTGTGTAGTCATTAAATGGAATTGAGAAAAAACACATTTTCCTGCAATATCCCTTACTAATAATGGATTTATTCTGACTGAGCTCTATGTTCATCTACTTGCATTTTAAGGTATACCTATTTATGCAATATCTACCATCTACCTATCTAAATATTGATTCCTTTATATGTGTGCATCTATTTTTAAATAAAAAGCTTTAACTTCTAGTTGTATTTCACTTAGGATATTTTCCTCAAATAAGTATTATATATTTCTGTATTTCTTTACTGTTTATTTAAAAGTGTGGTTACAAATTTTATGAGGCTAAAGAATTATCCTTTTAAAAACAAGTTGTAGACTGAGATTGCTGGACCTGTGAGGTACAATGCTGAATTAATTATGCCATGACTAATAAGATCACAGCTACATGGAATCATTCATGAAAGCTGTTGAGCAATAGAGATCATCACAAACTGAGCACCTAGCAGGAGTGTGTGAGAGCAGTCATAATTGAAACCAAAAGAGTGATCAGTACAATTTCCAAAGATGCCATTCCATTCCAATCTTGCGTTACAAAATACAAGTGTCTAGGTTGTTAGGTCAAAAAAGGCTGGAATTCAAAGACAATAATAAAGGAACAAAGTATTGGTGTGCACGTTGGAGATACTGATTCTGTTTGATCTGTCTATGTGGGTTAGTCATATCCTCCACATTGCTAACCCAAATAATAAGAGGAAAAGGAAAGGATGTGGGGTTGGCCAGGAAAAGGTTTCTCAGGATGTTGCGGAAGTGGTTATTGACTCAAAGGGTGCCTATAAAATACCATTTCCATTCCATACTGTAATATTTTGGCTTCAGGAAGCACAGATTAAAAACTTCCCCAGTTTCTTCTCAGACTCTGTAGGTAGCAGTCTACCTGCTGGTGGTATCTAATGAATCATATCACCAGGGCATCTTCCGAAGAGTAGGGAAAGTCCTGAATTGAGTGAGTGTCTGTGCAGCAGGAAGCTAAGCTTTCCCATTGTTGAAGATAATGAAGCGCACATACTATAATGGTGCTAGTGACTGTGGCGGTGGTCTAGTAACTGCAGATTATCTTATGTGCTCTGCACTTTATGCTGAATACATGGCATGGATTTTACCACATCAATCTTCCCAGAGCACAGGATGCATGTGTTATTAATTTTCCTGGTCTATGAAGCAGAAGCCTATCTGTAGTGGATGACCCATTTAATAGTTATTTGATATATTTATTAGCATGTCATTAGAAATATTTTATGCATATTTTTGTAACACAGGGGAACTATATCAGGAACAGAAAATAGAAAAACAGTACAGAATAGTATGTAGTCCCAAAGCAAATCTATATATGAAATTTTGTCTTCAAGAGTAAGTTAAATCTGAAATTGCCAATTGCTATAGAGATGACAAACCTCCCATGCTATGGATAAATCCTCACTCTGCTTCGCTGGTATGACACCAAACTGATGTAAATCTAGCTTGATTACAATTGCAATATTTAACATTAAACTCTTTATGAAATGAATCAAGCAGTGTGTGTGTGTTTAAGTGTGTGTGTGTGTGTGTGTGTGTGTGTGTGTGTGGGAGAGAGAGAGAGAGACAGAGAGACAGAGAGACAGAGAGACAGAGAGACAGAGAGAAAAGAAGAAAGAGATGAGATGCTTTTCTTTGCTTCTTTTATCTTATTCTGATATGTTTGTTATTTTCTCTTATTTAAATTTACTGTTATCCCTCAGAAGTCTGTTGTTTTCTAGCAAGAAGCAGGAGAGGGCAAGATACAATTGGAGGTGGGGAGGCACTGGAAGGAGTAGAGGGAAGGACAGACTTCTCAGTTTACATTGTATGAAAAACAATTTACCAAGCAATTAAAATCAATGGGATGCATTCTAGACATTTTTCATCTACCAGCTATGCTTTAAAATCATCTGTGATTTTATTTATAAAAATGATCATCAGGTACATGTTAGATGTATCTTTGTTATATAAATAGACAGAGAAAGAGCTAATGTTACATACTATGCATTAAATATTTTCTCTTTAAACTTGATTCATTGTTACTGACATAATTAAGAGGTGATGCCACTATGGTGCAAGCAGATCATTAAGGCTCCGCCTTTGTGAATATCAGTGAGTCTCTTGAAATACGTTCAGTAGCATTTAACTCCCTGTGTTTCACATCTGGCGATGAGAAGACCTGCTGTTCCTATTCACTAGATCTGTAGAGATGGTATAATTTTATGCCACCTTAGAAATAGAGTAGCAGCTTTTACAAGAAAACTAAATTTGTAGATAAAATCATCTGGGATCAGAGAGTCTCAACAATTCTGGAAAAATTATTTTTATTCTTTATAATTTAACCAGATTCAGGAGCTCTGTAAAAGCAGCACAAAATAGAGCTAGGCACACACACACACACACACACACACACACACACACACACACACACACCACAGAGGAACTTGCCCACACAAATAATTGAAATTAAAAAATATACATGTGAACAAATACCATTGAAAACTTACACTAAGTTTTTTCAAATATTGTTCAAATATGATAAACAACGCTATTCATAAGTCATTAATCAATTAAATATAAGGGATCTAACTTGTGGTTACAAATTAAGTTAAACAAGTAATATGCCTCATAGGCAAACACAGACTCTGTACTGTCATGGGAAACCTTCTTTGCTCATGTTAGCAGACTAACTCACTGTGTTTTGTCACTATTTGCTCTAAATTTACTTCCCAACTGGAGTGAGCCAACCCACAAAACATAGGAAGTAAAGGAAACTTACAAGGGTCCAGAAACTCAGGAATATTTTTGTTTTATAATGCCTCTCACCAAGTTTAAACACTAAGAATGAGGATTCTGCAGTGGAACTGTCAGTGAGTTAGACAAGGATTGCCAGACATAGACCTTTCATGGTTGTATCCTTCTACCCTTGCAGCAATCACTTTCCGGTGTTATAACTTCCTTCACACCACTCATGGCTTCATATGCAATTTCTTGCCTATGCTTCTTCTGTAAGTTACCACAATGAACTCAAAGGTTCTCTCTGCTAGAGTTGGTTAGGTTGAATGATATCATTGCCCTAACTGCGTAAAATCGCCATAAAAAAGAAAATAATATAATACAATTATCATCCTAAATTTTTGAGAATTATTTTAGTGGCAGTTTAAAAATTTCTAAGCATTGATTGTAGGTATATAATTATTTCAATACTTCCTTGCATACATTCATACAATATGTTTAATAATGAGCACTTGTTAAATTTTGTGTATGCCTTTCAATACATTTTTGCTCAAAATGATCTTCTCTTTTTATAATTACTGAGAATAAAGTATGGTTATTTGAGACAATAAATGAAGCTTACTCTTGAATTCATAAATGTGTCAAATACATAATTAAGCTTAGAGTTTTCAAATGTATCTTTTCCAAATATTACTTTAGTTCAGACTGTCATCAGAGAGTTTTTACATTTCTGTATTATGTGCTTGGATACAAAACCAAACAGGACACAGGGTGTCCATGAAACCAAAAGGAAACAGAGGGTTAAGGGTGAAGAAGGACAATATTGTACATGGCACAATAAGTAGATAGATGGGTGTATGACAAAGGAAAGACTGCACATTAGATATAACCTGTGTTCACTATTTTGATGCCTTCTCCTTTCTTTCCCATGACGTCTACTAATTAATTCAAAGTGATGGTTACATACAGATGTTGTGGAAACGAGAGGAATTTTCTCCTTGGATAAAATTCTAGGACTCAATTTTCCTTTGACAGGTCTTGCTGCTGCAGTCTTATACATCAGTGCTATGCCCATGAGTATTTCTAGTCCTTTTACTAGAATTAGTATAAACTAGCTTGATCGTCGTAGGGACTTGCATTTGTTTATGTTTCTCAGAGCTATTGGTATACAAATCCAAATTCAGGGGTTTCATAAGGTTTTATTATTTTTTGAACTGTCTTTCCTTTTAGAAGGCTTACGGTAATAGAGATAGTTGCAACATGCAGAGTTTTTATAGGAGTCTTCAAAACCATATAGTCCTAGTGCTGAGAAGAGGGGTGGACACAATCTATTACCCTAACCCAGAAATGAGATCCAATTGATAACCACTAGGAAATGAAGAATTATTTTACTCTACCCGAGTCCCATGTGGATTTAACTCACCCTTCAGGGAGGCTACATGCCCATCAGTAGATGGCCAACAAAAACTCAATGGTGTATTGGGAGGTTCATTGTCTGATACCATTTCAGGCATTTTTGTTTCAAGTTTCTAAACTTACAGGTAAATTGCATACACATTGGGACCTCAAAATCTGTGTTTTAAAAGGATTCTTGTGTGTAGAAATCTATGTGTCTTGGAATCTCTATGAGTTTCTTGTTTTTTTTTTTTTTTTTTTTTTTTTTTTTTTTTTTTTTTTGCTTTAGAACTTTCCTGGTTCTTGCTGACAGTTCTTCATGGGAAGATCTCAGCTGGACTACGGAGCTGCTTGTGAGTAAACACTGATTCTCATAAGAAAGTAAGTACATAAACCATTTAAGGATAAATTACTACTTTATCAATCGGTATCACTTCTTTTATAAAGTCATGTGATCATCAAAATTATTACTTTTTTCTTTCAGACGTTGACTCACTACTTGCACAAATGAATTGATATTCTAAAGAAGAACAAAAAATATGTGAGTGAAATAAAGCCTTAGCATATTGCAAGGATGTTAATTAGGTGGAATGAATCTACTGGACTTATGTCTGGATATGTAGAAACAAAGGGAATAGAAAAAGAGGTGCTTGAAAAATTATGGCTGTTCAAGGAGATGATAAGGGAATATAAGCCCTGACCATATTGCAGAGGTAAAGAGAATTTCAGAATAGAATAAAGAGGCCCAAGGAAGAGAACTTTGCAAAGTGAAAGTCTTCTGTAATACTACTTAATCACACAATATTATGCATGTATTTCATTAGATAATATTATTAAAATATATATTATAAAATGCTATATTATATATACTATGATCTTAAACTTATCACCTATTATCCTTTTATTTTCCTATATTCTAAATAATTATATTTAATTAACTGTATTAAATATTGTCTTATCTCCTATTCCCCTCAAGCATCTCCTCTCATGTCCCCACATTATGTTCCCTTCCTAATTTCATATTGTGTGTGGTTGCTTTTGTTCTTTCAGTAACATGCTAAGTCCAATTATAGGTGTTAGTGTTCACAGGAGTGAGGCCATCCACTGTAACTTGTAAAGCCTAAGAAGAAATGCTGCTGGGCAGGGGGTGGGGGGGGTTGTTTTGCCCTAGGAGCTAGCAAGTGGCAATTTTGTTCTTCATTTAGAATGAAACCTTAGGTCTCTGATTCACACTTTGTCCCCTTATTCCCTTTAGACGGGAACAATTCTGCGTTAAAAATTTGGAAATGAGTGGGTAGAACTATCCTCCAACTAGGGACCTTGCCAAACCTCTGAATATATTCTCTACTGGTTCTGCCTCACCTTTGTTGGTCATTTTAGCTAATGTCTTCCCAGCTGGGTCCTGGAAGCCTCTTGCTTTAGAGGCATCTGGGACTTTCTGGTGGCTACCTCCAGCACCCCAGCTCCTGTTGCTACATAATTCTGTTCAAATTCCTGACCCTCTGTTTATCATCCCCATCTCCTACCATTCCTGATCTCACATCAGCATTTTCCATCCCCCTCCTTTTTTCCTCCCAAGTCCCTTCCACTGTCTACCTCTGTGATGTTTTTTCACCTCGTCTAAGAAGGACTGAAGCATCCACACTTTGCTCTTCCTTCTTCTTGAGCTTCATGTGGTCTATGAGTTGTGTCATGGACATTCTGGGTTTCTGGTCTAAATCCACACATCAGTGAGTACATACCATGTGTGTTCTTTTGTGTCCGGGTTAGTTCACTCAAGATGATAATTTTCTAGTTTCATCCATTTGTATGTGAATTTCATGAAGTCATTGTTTTTAATGCTGAGCAGTAGTACTCCAGTGTGTAAATGTATTACATTTTCTGTATCCATTGCTCTGTTTAAGGACATCTGGGTTCTTTAAAGCTTTTGGCTACCATAAATAAGGCTGCTATGAACATGGTGGAACATGTGTACCTGTTATATGTTGGAGCATCTTTGGGTATATGCTCAGGAATGATAGAGCTGGGTCCTCAGGTAATACTAAATCTAATTTTCTGAGGAACCACAAGACTGATTTCCAGAGTGGTTGTATCAGCTCTCAACCCCAAATACTAAAGAGTGCTTCTCTTTCTCCCTATTCTCCCCAGAATCATCTTAGTTTTTCATCTAGCCATTGTGACTGGTGTAGAGTGGAAATCAGGTTTCTTTTCATTTGCATTTCGCTGATGATTAAGGTGTTGGAAATTTCTTTAGGTGCTTCTCAGCCACTTGGTATTCCTCAGTTGAGAATGCTTTGGTTAGTTATGTACACCATTTTTAATAATGTTATTGGTTCTCTGGAGTCTAACTTCTTGAGTCTTTTGTATATATTAGATATTATTCGTCTCTGAGATATAGGTTTGTAAAGATATTTTCCTAATCAATCCCATATACAGACACCAAACCTAGACACTATTGTGGATGCCAAGTAGTGCTTGCTGATAGGACCCTTATATAGCCGTCTCTTGAGAGGCACTGTTAAAGCCAAATACAGATGTGGATGTTGGGAACCAAACATTGGACTCAGCACCGGGATCCCAATGGAGGAGTTAGGAAAGAGACTGAAGCAGCTGAAGGGGTTTGCCTGACTCCTGCTGCATGTGTAGCAGAGGATGGCATTTTCTGGTATCTATGAAGGAGAGGTTTTTAGTCCTGGGAAGGCTCCATGTCCCAGTGTAGGAGAAATGCCAAGGAGGTGATGTGGGAATGGATGGGTGAGTTGGGGAGTACCCTCATAGAAGCAGGGGTCAAATAACATGATGGGGGTTTGCAGAGGAGATACTGAAAAGAGGATAACATTAGAAATATAAGTAAATGATATCCAAGAAAAAATAATAAAATTACATTTAAAAATAAAAAGATAAAAAATGAACTCTGAAGATTACTTGGCCTACCTGTTGCTTTTCTCTGGCTACATACCATATCTACATAGAAAGACCCTTTTAGGAAAGATACCTTGGTTGTAGAATATAGAATAATCAGTCTCAAACTGACCAGGGACCTCCCAATATGCTGTCTTTCCTGTGCCTAAATGTCTTCTGTGCAGTTTACTGAAGGAAAAAGTACATAAACAGTTTTACCCAGTCTTAGACATTGTATGCCATGATACCAACCCGCCAGCAAGATGCGCCACCAGTACAATATTGTCACAGGTCATATGGGATGATAGGTTACATTTTTCTCCAAAGTGAAGGTGAAGAACATCTTTAGTCTTTTTTCCAGAGGTGATTCCTTTGACAACCAACAGTAATATTTCCATGTATTACTCTAATTGTTCACTGATATTAGTTTGAGTTTAATTAGCTATTCACTGTTCCTAAGAAGATAAGATTAAATAAATGATACATTTAATGAGGAAGAAAGGAACCATTTTCTTGGGTTGAGTATAGAATAGGTAGGGATTTTTGTATTGGCATGAATCTGTGAGGAAATGAAAACTAAACTGTGTCATAAAGGATTCTAGATACACTTTTAGTCGAGTTTATTTTCTTAGGAACATAAATTTTTTTCTGATTTCTACCCATATACACATTAACAGTACTCTTTAATTATTATATTAACATCTGGTATGACTGTCCAGACATCGTTCTTTTCAATGAAATATTGAATTTCTTTCTTACATGCAGCTAACACTGTCGGGGAAGCAGATATTACCAATGAGTGACCCAGAGTACCTTTGATGTCCCTTGCTCTCCCTTGAATACCTCTTCATATTTCAGATGCATTTGCCTCTAAATGATTTCAACAGTAAGCTTTCTCGGGACTGATGTTCCTAGTCATGATACACTTCGACAAAACATGGAGACGTAATTGCATAACCCTGAACTGAGGGTTATGGAATGCAGAAGAATGAAATTTCATCTTTCTCCTCCCAGGTGTACTTTACACTGTATAGCAAGGCTTCATTGTTTATTTTTTATTATAGTCATAATTTTGCTTGTTGCTAAGGTCACCTGCTCTGTCTACTAACTTTATATTTTCACTTACAGTACTTGAATAAACCATACACTGTTATCTTGGCTATGCTTACGAATCAAAATTTTGTCACCTGTAGAAGGTACAAAGTTGAACTCCACTTGTTCAACTAAGGTCATAGATCTGGCGCTGAAACGTGTACAGTCATAAATTCTTTAAGTTTTGGCAGAATCAGTGGTTTTATAAGTATTGAGAACTAAATGAAGTGTCAGAACTCTAGTTCCAATGATGGGCAAATGACACATCCCTCAGTATGAACAGAGTTATGGGAGAAAGGCAAGGGCACATTCCAATTTGTTAAGCCTTTGCAGTGAAAATAACTGTATGATATATTGTTGTTCTATAGAAAAAAATCAATGTTTTATTCTTTTAATAAAGGCATGAAAGCAGTACTTTACAGTTTAATGTTTCCTCGTCTAAAATAGTTCTTTAGTGTATCTTATTAATATAAAAATAATGGAATGTTATGCCTAAACATATGTTTTCTACTACTTTAATTTTTTTTCTCATTTGTCTAAACTTTAGATTCTGCTATATATTCATGATAGCACATATCAGATAAACAACAAACTATTGTGTGGATCGGGATAATAGGAAACCTATAATTACATTTTATTAGAACTGAATGAAAAATTCAAATTATTCCTATGGTGGAGTTAAGGGAAATGTTATAGATTAAGTACCACTTAATTCGATACAAATATTACCAGCATTTATTTATAAACCAGTGTAAATGGAATAAAAATATATAGTATGCACCATGTCCCCTAGACGTAAACATTTTTCTGTGAAATTGTGTCACTAGTTAAAACAGAAATGATTAATATAGAATTTGACTTAGAGACATTTGGATGTCATGAGATAAAAACGGGAAACTAAAAAATTCAGTTACCTATATTACTAAAAATTCAACTATTCTTTCTATGAATTCCTGTCTATTCAAACTTAAATAGGCTAAAGTTTTTGTCATAAAAGGGGATCTCTAGTAGGACAAATTTGTACAGGTGAACCCTTCAATTGATTTCACACATGCAGTCAAAATTAAGTTGAATTTGTAACACAGAATTAACACAATACCACAAATCACAAGAAAAACAATAACAGAATAATAGCATAAATAAAAATCAATTCCGTGACCAGTGACATGCCAGTTTTGATACTTTAACTGCTACTGTAAAGTAAACTTTCACCATATTCAGCCACCCCATCTCCAAACTAGGCGAATTGTTCATCTTATTCTGTGAAATAATCTAGGGAAACACAAAAGCACTTTCCTAGCTAATCCATACCACTAACTTACAAAATGTGGTAATTTCAAATACAAGACAAAAGAACCAGCGGCTTCACATGATTAATGATCACACATATAGTTAAGAAGAGTAACACTCAAGATATGAAATTTTTACACCAATTTTGATATGTTTCATGCTGCGCATTTTATGTATAACAGTCCTCTATGCACTTCAGATGCATATGACAACATGTTTTTAAGTGATAAAATATAAAAACCTATGAACTACAACCATCAAATATAGTTATACAAACAGCAGATTTAAAAAACACACTTACTTGGGGTTACAGCAAACAATGGAGAGATGTGCTAGCAGTGTGTGTTAGTGATTATGGTTCTTAAAGGGTTCTAGGAGTCAATCGATGGAAATAACCCTTTCAAAAATTGTTTTTCAATCTATATGTTACAACTGTTTATGTAAAGTGAAATTGATTATGTATTATGTGTTGCACATATATAAGAATAAAAGATTAATATGAAAATATATTTTTGCAGAGAGTTATGTATATATATTATAGCTCTCTCTGTATCTCTGTCTATTTCTGCATTTGTCTTGGTCTTTTTCACATATATAATATATATATATATTAATTGAATATATAAAATGTAATGATTAATATGATTTAATCCTTTAAATTATTGAAAAGAATTCTATAGCATATCTCAAATTAAAGATAATTCTATTAATCAAAGTTAGTGATTATAATTATTCAGGGATATGAGAAGTTTAGATCATGTCAAATACAGAGAAAACTGATAATCTTTAAAATTATAGGTAAGGCCATTGATTTAAAATTTTTAAGATGTTTGTCTTCTAGAGTTTTAGATAGAAACTCATCTCAATGGGATTTGCATGGTTGCCACTTCACAGGCAATTTATCTCAATTAGTGTTAATATGAATTTTTATACTTAATATAATTAGCTCACATTTACTTCAATAAAATATACTCATGCCTTTTTATGACACATTCACAATGGGTATATACGTTCATACATACATGCGCGCACACACACACACACACACACACACACACACATGCATGCACGCACACAATTCATTCTCAAACAAATGCAATGCTGAGCTTCACTATCTAATCTTACAGCCACTATTCAGGAATGCAGATAAGCAGAGAAGAAATAGTTACTGTTCAAACGGGAGTGAGAAGATTCTCAAGTTCTACAAAGATTATCCATTATCTTCATAAACTGTAGAGCAATCATTAGGTTAGCATCGAAGTAAATTTTAAATTTTGTTTTCTAAGTTACTAATAATTTGAAAAATGTTCAATAAAATATTAATTTATTATTCTGAATTAAGTTGTTGACTTAAGTTGAATTAATGAATAAATTTTCCTTATGTAGTTAAGGGCCTGATTTAGTGTTTGCATCTTTGTTTGTGATTTTTCTCACTGTTCATAAAATGCATTTATAATTTAGGGTCTAATTTAGTATTTGCATCTTTGTTTTTTTATTTTACTCCTTTTTAATAAAATGCATATATAATTTAATTTTCAATATTTAGCTTCTCTAGCAATTATATTATGAAGACCTCCCAAAAGTACAGATGACTAAACATTTGCTATTTTATTCATTACTCTAAATAAAACATGAAATACATGCTTTTACTCACATTTCTGAGGGGAAAAATGGGTTTCAGAGTTTAAACAACCTAAAGTGTTCTGTAAATTATGTATCACTCTGAAAGACATGATTTGACACATTTTGTTGTCTTGATTCCTAAGATGTTTCTACTCTAACACCAGAACATATTGGAATCTGAGGAAATGAGAAGGACTTGAAATATATAGGACTTAGAATTAACAAAGAAACAGACTTTTCAAAGAGAATCAAGACACTGAGAGTAAGAGAATAGATGGAAATTCAGTTCCTCTTTTCCAAATGTTTTCTCGTTTTTAGTTCAGTGAGCGGTACTTACTACGTTACCTAGGTTATGGTCCAACAGAAAGAACATTCAGTCTTTGGAAACATCCAAAGTATGTATCAGCTATTGCTTTAGAGCCCATCAAACCATCTATGTTTAATAAATTGCTGAAATTATTGTAAGTGACAGAGAGGCACAAATGAAGGCTTCCTATGCAGGAAAACAAGATGTACCTGAAAGGCATGTCAAGTAGAAAAATTCATCAGGCAAAGAGCCACAATCAACAACTATTTTAGGAAAAGAAGCCTTCGAGTGCAAACTTCAAACACATGTGTCAAAAAATCAATCAATGGTAAACTAGGATGCATTCATTTACATTTAAGTAACTGGGAGTAGAGACATCAGTTTTCAATTTTCTCACTTATATTTCTTTTAAATACAAATCAAAATGTTAAGTCTTTATTGTGAATTGATGCTGGACTTCCAGGTTTCTGTCCTCTCCTTGCCACATCTCTATAATTGTCTTTATGACTATGGTTTTGAGGAGCATTTACCCTTACCTTATTGGTATTCACTGCCGTGATCACCCATACACACTGGGCGTTGCTGTCGTACTGGAATGGAAAGTTGGGAGATGTAAAGGTGCCACTTGGTCCTTGGAGATTAGAGCCACATGTCTTCACTGAAAAAAGAAATTGAAATTTCAATCATGGCTATATGTTTTGTGTAACATCACTGCAATCAAATATCTGTCAATGTATGTTAAGTTCCAAATTGCACATGTATGACTGCACTGAAATTGTGTATCATGATACTTTAATGTTATATATTGAAATTATAGGGCTTGTTGTATTCTAAAACTTGAAAACACATTAGTTTGAATGTGAGGAGAAAACAAGCTATATATAAAAAATAAAATATATTGAAATATGCTATATTACAGGAATTGTAGTGTTTTATATGCCAATAATTCCAGCCTTGATCATTTAAAACCTACGGAGTACTGTGAAAATAATTGTGAGGTATGATGAATGTCTTCTGTGTCTAAATTTCAGTCAGAGGCATTTTACCTGATATTATTTTAATACAAATCCACAAAGAGAAAGAAGCAATCCCTTGGATTGATTGAGCAACTTAAAACTAATTTCTTTGCTACTTAATAAGTATCCAAGGACTCCTTAATAAGTTGGGAGATGTCAATATTTAATTGACTCATTTTCTTCCTGTGAATAGGACCACTAAGACAAAAGAAGAGCTTTGCAAGTCATTTTAATGAATCTAGACAGAAAGTGGTAATATTTCCTTAATTTTCTACCCCTTTCTTCTTAATAAAAGTGCTAGTCAAACCATAGTCTCTCTTTATTCCCTTATGAACTACAAATTTCCTAGGTGCTAATAACTGCAAATTGGATTTCTTTGCCTTATTTCATTAAAGTCCCAAAATGTTATTCCTTTCTGTTCTATGAAAAGCAATCAAGTACATTTTAAAGTAAGCTGCAACTGAGCATGTTATCTTCATATATGCCTATGTTTTAACAGAGTTATGAGTATTTGTCATTTTGAAGGTCAAGTCATGATAGTCCTGAGTATTTACATGATAAGCCCACAGTGATCTACAAAAGAGCCTGGGAGTATTGGCACTAATATATTTCTATGACATAGATGTTCATGTTGGAGTTGGTCACCTAAAAATAACTACATTGTTTATGTCCTTTATGTGGATTCTAGGTAAAATTTTCCTTAATAAACTAGGAATTCTATACTCATCTAATTAAGGTTACTTTCATTTAAACATCATATAGCTTAACATATACTTCATTTCTGGCCCTAAACATTGACAGAGACTTGGAATGAAACGCTACTTGGAAGCATCACAATTCTGAGTTTACCTAATCTTCAGGCCCAGGACCATGACAACACCTTTTCTGACTATAGTAGATAGTTGCTTATCCATACTCTAGACAACAGTTTCTCTCTCCTCTGCAATGTTCTCTGCATGTTTTATACTAGTCTTTCTAAAATGTACACACAATTACCATTCTTGCTAGCACATAATCCTATGTGGTTCTTCCTTATAGGATGAGTTAAAAACAAACTGGCATAGAATCCAAATGATTTCTAAAGATTTCCTTTCCAGTTTTGTGCAATACTCTCTTTCTTATTCACACTATTTACTTGTGGTGGTATTGGCTCTTGCACTTTCTGGCTTGTGCCATATCTAAATTTATAGTAGGCACGATATGCTCAGTTCTAAAATATTTCTTCTCATGTTGACTTTCAGAAATTATAGCCATTTGTGCAAATCCTCGCTAATATATCACTACTGTTGATAGCATAGCTTCACAGTTTCTCCACTTCAGTTAGAGATAGTAGTCCCTATAGACCATCATCTATAAGCTTGTCCAGCTGTCAGTGACCTGATAGGCTGGGTGGCTCTAAAGGTGCTGAGAACTGTTAAACAAACCACAACCAGACATTGTTGGTGAAAATTATTTTTTATTGGATAGTTTATGTATTTACATTTCAAATAGTGTCTCTCTTCACTGTTTGCCCCTCTCGCATCCTCCCTCTGCTTCTATGAGGAATACATTCTACATAGCATCTCTCTATTCATTTTCTAAAATGCATATGAAACTGCAATCTTCTAACTGAAGTTATTTATCATCTCCGTTAGTTGCCTATGTTCTACATTTCTTAATATGGGCAACTTGCTAAAGGAACAAAACACCAGACCTTTGGCATTGTCAGGATTCTTCCAAACTCCACCCCACAGTTACCTGACACTAAAAAGGGGGCTATTTGCCCCCTCTTCACTCTCTTGCTCCTACCCTGTTGTCCCCCCTCTCCCCATTCCCTTCAACCCTCTCAAGTGCTCATGGCCAACTCCCCTCCCCATGCCCTGAATAAAATCTATTCTACACTATACACTATACAATTATGTGGTTGCTAACTCAGGGAAAGGGTTGCCTATCATGGGCCCACCAAAGGCATCACCCCATACCTCACCACACCTCCATAAAACATAACCCATACTCTCTTTTTCTTTTTCCTAACAGGTTCAGCAATGGAAAAAATTATAAAATAAAAAAATTATTATTTGAGACAAATATAAATATTTTCTCTGATTTAGACTTTAATAAACTAAAGGGGAAGAGCCAGTATGATTATAATAGAAAGGTGACAGTTAAACCATGCATTCCATACACTAGTCCAAAGTTCTTTACTTGAATGTTACAATAGGAAAGATAATTTTTAACAATGCAACAAATGTTAAAAATAAATAAATAAATAAATAAATAAATAAATAAATAAATAAATAAATAAATAAATCCATTAACCAACTAAGCTATGAGTAAAAAGTTATTTTGTTATCAGCCATGAGTAAAGGTTATTTTGCTTGATATATTTGAAAAAAAAAAAAGCCATTAAAAGAATAAACACGTGGAAGCTCAGAGTAAGTGATGCTGTTCATTGCTGTCTGAGAGGTTTTTAGACAAGGCCATCCCATCAATTACAGGAGAAAAGATATTGGAAAAGACTGCAGATCTTGAATTTTCTGAGAATATTGCAACTCGTGGTATGCTTTTTTTTTTTTTTTTTTGCCTACTTAATTCTAAGAGATTTAGCAGTATCTATTCTCAGTGAGATATGTTATATTCTGGTGAATGTTCTGGTTTTCTGTAGGAGTCATTAATCTTGTGTATAGCAAAACCTTTTGGCTGCTGCTCTAAAACAGGTGAAGGCACAAAGTAAGGCGAGTTCTGTGATTGGACAGTGAAAAAGAAAGGTAGGTCCAGAGTTTTTGAAAAGAGAAAGGAAGAAGGAAAGGGAGAGAAGAAATCAAGATAGAGGAGAAGGATAAACCATCCCTATTTGGCTTTAAATAGGCACAGGTAGCTATGAATATCTTACAAGGGATAGATTACTATAGGACAATCTGTCTTATTTAGGTGGGAAATTAATACCAATATCAATTGGCTCTGCGTTTACTGTGTGGACATTTGTGAAATGAGAAATGACTGATATAAATCTGATTGATAAATTCCAAGCTTCTGGAGTTTTGATTTTGTCAGGTTACTGGAAATTTTGACTATAACCACAGGGAGTAGATATTGGGAATGTGAGAAGTGTCCTCACAAGAAAGCTTCGAGACAGGTGACCACTACATGGGGCTATCATGGAGGCAGAGATATACTGCTGGGGACAGAGAGGAGCAGGCACTAGCATGTCCTGGTGTCAACTTACATTTATTAATTTATTAATGTTTATACCACAGGTAACACAATCTCAGGATTAGACACTATAAAGTGTCTTACCCTCATATTTTAAAAATGTAAAACAAAGAACTTTTAAACACTTCACCTTAGTGAAATATTTGTGAGACAAAAGCATCCAATCTGATTTAAATCTTACAAGTCATCCAACAATGTGCATTTATCCACACACTACCCATAAATAAATAAATCTGTTTCCATGGGTCTGTTAAAATGGTTTTACGTGAAAATTAACAAATATACTACACAATAGTTTTTTTTTTACAAAGAAATGCTCTATTTGTTCAAGAAACACACACACACACACACACACACACACACAACTCTTATTTAAAGGTGAATGACTAAGCCTATTTAAACCAGTGTCTTGAATCACCAAGAAGTGTTTGAGCTCTACAATACTTAATTGGACATTTTAGTCTCTGTCTTCACAGAACCCTGATAAACTGCCAGGAGTAAAGCAAAAATTAGGAATAATCTGGTACTTCATCTTTGTGATATCTGCATAAGACTAGGATCTAATGCACATCTACACTGAAAGGAAACGTCTACACTGAACAGAAGTGCATTAACAATGAATAGCAATGAAAAGAACCAAAGGCAGAAAATGGAAATAAGGAAAGATTGTGCAAAGGAAACACAATTATAATCAGCAAGAATCAGACTGCCTGGAATGTGATAAATTTGACCAACGCCTAATAAATGAAATTTCTCCTAAAGGTGACAAGTACTCATAATCTTTGAAGGTAAAAATAGTAAAAGTATTTTTTCCAGCTTAACTGTTACTATTTTAACTTTATTCTAAAAGTCCTGTTTATATATGCTACTCTCTTTAATACAAAGGACATGATATGGAATATCTACTTCCTGTGTTTATTTACTTATATAGTCATCTATTAAGTCATCATTGGCTATTAAGATTTTAGAGTGCTCTAGATTAAGTTTGTAATGCATGTGTTTGACTATCCTTCTTCCTTCCTCACTGAACCAAGTTATTGAAAAAAAGAAAGCACAAAACATCCAGGTACAGGTTAATTATACAACCATGAAAAGGCTCAAAAGAAAATGCAAAAGGTGCCCTCAGGGGATAGATCTGGAAGATAAACTGCAGCCCAGGGAGTCCAATTACAAAGCACTCCCTTTCAACAGAAGAAAAGGTTAACAGAAGGAAGATAACCTAAGGAATGGCACAGTAAGCAACCCATCTGGATTTTAACCAGTGCTTTTGAATAAAATAAAAATGCACTTATTTCCAATGTATCTGGTATTTATAATATCAATATTTTATTACAGTTGAATATGCATGTTTGTTAATTATGGGAAAATTTTGTAATTTTTCCCCTTGTGGAGACAATTCATAGAATATTTTAAGCTCTTTATGTCTTAAAATAGTAAGGTAGTTTTGCTGTTCTGTGGTTTTGGTTTTTTTTTTTTTTTTTGCTTGTTTGTTTGTTTGTTTTTTGTTTTTGTTTTTGTTTTTTTGGTTCATACTGATGTGTGGAATTAATTCTCAGTGACATAGCACCCTATCACTCCCCCCAGATATGGATTTTCCATTTGGAATATTTTGTGTGTAACAATAAGGATGATATTTCAAAGTGGCATATAATATTTTTATAAAGAAAAAAATACATTGAAAAAAAAAAAAACAACAAAACCTACGACATAGTTTCTGGATGTGGGTTCAAGGAAACCCCGTTAGGAAATATACTGATCTATGGGTGCACCTATTTCTACATGCAAAAGAACAATAATTTAAGATTGTATTACTTTGGCATAAGTTTTCACGCGCACATGTACAGGGTTCACTTCCACCCCCCACCTCCCACTCTGTTCTGACTCTTTCTCAGGAAATCTCGCACATTTTAATCTACATATAGTGTGGCTGGGTTTATCTGTATGATGACTGGGTTTCAACGTCTGTGTTAGAGCCTTGTGGACTTTGCAGAGACTATACATCAAAAGAGGACGAGTCGCTGTCTTCCAGAATCTATAAAATGCCAATCGCTTACAAGTGAATGTAAGGCCCTGTGAATCCCTTCACATTTCTTAACTAATTGTTGATAAGGCTGGAAGATTGGCAGACAGGATAGCATTTTGCAACAGACTAAGAGAAAATAAAGTCAAAATGAATAAGAAGGAGAAAAATCTTAAAATAGAACTACAATACAAGGAAACCCAGAATCTAAGAACTGGACTAAGGTTATCTAGACAGTTGATGAAAAATGAAATTACATCCATACTTTGACGTTGTTCTGAGAAAGACTAGGTGTTACTTAGAAATTTTCAAACACTATAAGAAGATTCAAATACGTCAGAATTAAAATTTTAGTTTGCAATGTTTTTTTTGATTTTTTGTTTTGTTTTGTTTTTTAATTTTGACATTGCTGCAGAAAAGTTAGTTTGATTGATGCTCAAACTTTGGATTTAGTAAAAATGAAAGGCCAGTGTTAAACAATAGTGAGACTGAAAGGATAAAAACTAGAGCCAAACCCCTCCAAGGACCCCAAGCTAAAGGAGCCTTAACCCCCGCACCTAAAAACCCCTAAATAACTCAAATTCCAGACCCTACTCTATGCCAGTAAGTAGATATAAGGTCACAGTCCTTGCTGTTCCTGAGCCGATTTCTGTATGAAACTGGGTGAAAGGGTGTAAGACAGGACCTTGGATACCAAGCCGGGCCTAGGTAATTAACAGAAGATAAGCTGACTAACCGATTATCCAGCTTCTGCAAACTGCTTGCACCACAGAAACCCCCCACCCTAGTGACTTATCCTGACTGCCATTGTCACCCCCACCCAAGAGACTGCACAAATACAGACCTACAAGACTATAGGGACCTATTCGTCCATGGAGCGTGGGATTAGATAGTTTAACACTATGAGTCCCCGGAATAGAGGCTTAGTTGGTTTACAATGATTGGTCTAGAAAGTGCAAGTTTAGGCAGAACAGGGCTCAGCCCATTTGCCACATGGATGAGCAGTTCCCAGAGATAAAGTCCTGGTGAGAAGGGGATCCGAGTAGCCAGGGGTCAGAGGGATCTCTGCCCAGTGCTCACAGAAAGCGTTCCCCTACCATGTCTAATCCAGGGACCAGGCACCCAGCATTGGGACCTCTGTTCCCACCCGGTAGCTTTAGGGCACAGAACAGAGCTCAGGCCATCTGCCACCTGGACCAGTGGAGATCCAGGTACTTAGGCCAGGTACAAGGGAAAGGCACTGACATATCACTGACAACAAGATGGCAAGAGGAAAGCGAAAGAGCATATCCCAGGGAAACCAAGACAACCTGGCAACACCAGTACCCAGCTCTCCCATCACAGCAAACAGCAGAATGACAAACATTCCAGAAAAAGAAGACACAGACCTAAAATCATACCTCAAGACAATGATGGAGATACTTAAACAAGAACAGGAGGAAAAGCAAAAAGAATCAGAAGCTTTTAAAGAGGAAACAAGAAAAACACTCAAAGAACTCAAAGAACTAGAGGAAAACAGAACCAAAGAGATGAAGAAATGGAAGAAGGAATTAAAACGGAAATTGACACAATAAAGAAAACAATAAAGGAGATAACCCTAGAGGTAGAACACCTAAAAAATAAATAAGGAGTCACAGATACAGGCATTTCCAATAGACTACAAGAGATGAAAGAGAGAATCTCGGGGGCCAAAGACAACATTGAAAACATAGACAAAACAGTCAGAGAAGATGCAAAAACCAAAAAGCTCCTAACACAAAATGTTCAGGAGATCCAGGACACAGTGAGATGACTGTACCTAAGGATAATAGGAATAGAAGAGGGAGAAGAATATCAACTAAGAGGCACAGTAAATATCTTCAACAAAATTGTAGAAGGAAACTTCCCTACCCTTAAGAATGAGATGACCACGAGCATTTAAGAAGCCTTCAGAACTCCAAATAGGTTGGACCAGAAAAGAAATTCCTCCCGACATATAATAGTCAAAACATCAAGTGCCCAAAGCAAAGAAAGAATACTAAAAGCAGTAAAGGAAAAAGATCAGGTAACATGTAAAGGCAGACCAATCAGAATCACACCCGATTTCTCAACAGAGACTATGAAACCTAGAAGAGCCTGGACAGACATCATGCACACTGTAAGGGAGCAAAAGTGCCAGCCCAAACTGCTATACCCAGCAAAGCTATCAATCATCATAGATGGAGAGATGAAGATATTTCAAGACAAATCTAAATTTACACAATATCTGACAACAAACCCAGCACTACAACGAATTATAGGTGGACAACCCAATACAATGAGGGGAACTACATCCTAGTAAAAACAAGAAAACTCATAAGCAAGAAAACCAAAAGAAGAAAGAGACACAGACACAACTCAACCTACAAAAGCAATAATAGCAGGAAAGAGCAACCAGTATTCCTTGATATCTATTAACATAAATAGACTCAACTCCCCAATAAAAAGACATAGGCTATCAGACTGGATACATAAACAAAATCCAGCCTTTTTCTTCATACAGGAAACTCATCTCAGAGACAAAGACAGACACCATCTCAGAGTAAAAGGTTGAGAAAAAAACTTCTAAGCAAACAGCCCCAAGAAGCAAGCTGGAGTGGCTATTCTAATATCGAATAAAGTAAATGTCCAACAAAAAGTTATCAAAAAAGATAAGGAAAGACACTTTTTACACATTACAAAGAAAATCTGTCAGGAGGAACTCTCAATGCTTACCATATACTCTCCAAATACAAAAGAACACACATTCATAAAAGAAACCCTACTAAAGCTCAAAAAAATACATTTTACCCCACACAACAATAGTGGGAGACTTTAATACCACACTCTCACAAATGGACAGATCATGGAAACAGAAACTGAACAAGGACATTATAAAACTAGCAGAGACTATGAAACAACTGGAATTAATAGATATCTACAGAACATATCATCCTAAAGTAAAAGAATACACCTTGTTCTCAGCACCCCATGGCACCTTCTCAATAATTGACCTCATAATTGGACACAGATCAAGCATCAATTGGTATAAGAAGATTGAAATACTCCCTTGCATCCTTTCAGGTCACCATGATCTAAGGCTTGTCTTTAACAACAACAAAGACAACAAAAAGCCCACATAAACATGGAAACTGAACAATGCTCTGTTAAATGATAGCAGGGTCAAGAAGAAATAAGGAAAGAAATTAAGGCTTTTCTAGAATTCAATGAAAACGAAAACACAACATACCCAAACCAACGGGATGTAATGAAAGCAGTACTGAGAGGAAAACTCATAGCTCTGAGTGCTTCCAAAAAGAAACTGGAGAGAGCATACATCAGCAACTTGACAGCACAGCTAAAATCTCTAGAACAAAAGGAAGCCGATACACTCAAGAGAAATAGACTGCAAGAAATAATCAAATTTAGGGCAGAAATAGACCAAATAGAAACAAAAAGAAACATTGAAAGAATCAACAAAACCAAGTGCTGATTTTTTGAGAAAATAAACAAGATTGATAAACCCTTAACCAGACTAACTAAAGGCCAAAGAGAGAGTATACAAATTAACAAAATCAGAAAGGAAAGTGGAGACATAACAACTGAAACTGAGGAAATTCAAGAAATCATCAGATCCTACTACAATAGCCTATACTACACAAAGTTGGAAAATCTGGAGGAAATGGATGAATTCCTAGAAAGATACAAGGTCCTAAAGTTAAACCAGGACCAGGTAAACCATCTAAATGATCCCATAACACCTAAAGAAATAGAAGAAGTTATCAAAAAACAAGCCTTTTAACCAAAAAAAGCCCATGTCCAGACAGGTTCAGTGCAGAATTTTATCAGATATTTATTGCAGACATAACACCAATACTCTCCAAAGTATTCAACGAGATAGAATCAGATGGAATATTACCTAACTCATTTTTTGAGTCTACAATAACCCTCATTCCTAAACCACACAAATACCCTACAAGGTAAGAGAACTTCAGACCAATCTCACTTATGAATATTAATGCAAAAATACTCAAAAATTCTTGCAGACTGAATCCAAGAACACATTGAAATGATCCTTCACCATGACTAAGTAGGCTTCATACCTGGGATGCAGGGATGGTTTAATATAAGATAATCCATCAATGTAATTCACAATAAAAACAAACTCAAAGAACAAAATCACATGGTCATCTAACTAGATGCTGAGAAATCATTTTACAAAATTCAACACCCCTTCATGTTAAAAGTCTTGGACAGAACAGGAATCCAAGGTTCATACCTAAACATAATAAAAGCAATATACAGCAAACCAACAGCCAACATAAAACTTAACTGTGAAAAACTTGAAGCAATCCCACTAAAATCAGGGACTCAACAAAGCAGCCCACTCACCCGCTACCTCTTCAACATAGTACTGGAAGTCCTGGCTGGAGCAATTAGACAGCAAAAGGAAATCAAAGGGATACAAATCAGAAAGGAAAAAGTTAAAACATCACTCTTTGCAGATAACATGATAGTATACTTAAGTGACCACACAAATTCCACCAGAGAACTCCTAGAGCTGATAAACAAGTTAAGCAAAGTGCTGGATATAAAATTAACTCAAACAAATCAGTAGCCTTCCTATATTCAAAGGACAAACATGTGGAGAATGAAATTAGGGATAAGGAACCTTTCACAATAGTGACAAATACTATGAAAAACCTTGGTGTGACTCTAACTAAGCAAGTGAAGGACCTGTATGAGAAGAACTTCAAACCTCTAAAGAAGGAAACCGAGGAAGATCTCAGAAAATGAAAAGATCTCCCATGCTCATGGATTGGAAGGTTCAAAATTTTAATAATGGCCATTCTACCAAAAGCAATCTACAGGTTCAATGCAATCCCCATCAAAATTCCAACCCAATTCTTCATAGAGTTGGAAAGAGCAATGTGCAATTTCATCTGGAATAACAAAAGACCTAGAATAGTGAACTCCATCCTCAACAACAAGAAAACATCTGCGGGAATCACTATCCCTGACCTCAAGCTATATTACAAGGAAATTGTGCTGAAAACTGCATGGTACTGGTACAGAAATAGGCACGTGGATCAATGGAATAGAATAGAAGATCCAGAAATGAGCCCTCACGTATATGGTCACCTGATTTTTGACAAAGGAGCAGTAAACATTCAATGGAAAAAGGACAGCCTATTCAACAAATGGTGTTTGTCCAACTGGCACTCAGCATGCAGAGGAATGAAAATAGACCCTTTCTTATCTTTTTGTACAAAGCTCAAGTTTAAGTGGATCAAAGATCTCCACATTAAACCAGATACACTGAAACCATTAGATGAGAAAGTAGGTAAAACCTTAGAACACATAGGCACAGGAGAAAATTTTCTGAACAAAACACCAATGTCTCAAGCTCTAAGGTCAAAGATTAACAAATGGGACTTAATGAGATTGCAAAGTTTCTGTAAGGCTAAGGACTTTATCATGAAAACAAAACGACAGCCAGCCATAAGAGAAAAGATCTTTACCAACTCCTCATCTGATAGAAGCCTAATATCCAAGGTATACAAATAACTCAAAAAGCTAGACACCAGAGAATCAAACAACGCTATTAAAAAATGGGGTACAGAGCTAAACAAAATGTTCTCAGTTGAGGAATATCGAATGGCTGAGAAACATCTAAGGAAGTGCTCGACATCCTTAGCCATCAGGGTAATCCAAATCAAAATAATCCTGAGATTCCACCTCACACCAGTCAGATTGGCCAAGATCCAAAACTCAGATTTCAACAGATGCTTGCGAGGATGTAGAGAAAGAAGAACACTTCTCCACTGCTGGTGGAGTTGTAAACCGATACAACCACTCTAGAAACCCATATCCAAAACTCAGATGACAGCAGATGCTAGCGAGGTTGTGGAGAAATAGGAACACTGCACTGTTGGTGGGGTTGTAAACTGATACAACCACTTTAGAAATCAGTCTGGCAATTCCTCAGAAATTTGGACATAGTACTACCTGAAGATCCAGCTATTCAACTCTTGGGCATATACCCCAGAGACCCTCCAACATACAACAAAGATACATGCACCACAATGTTCATAGCAGCTCTATCTATAATAGCCAGAAGCTGGAAAGAACCCAGATGTCCTTCAGAAGATGAATAGATACAAACATTGTGGTCCATTTACACAATGGAGTACTACTCAGCTATCAGAAACAATGACTTAACCAAATTCTTAAGAAAATGTTTGCATCTAGAGAATATCATCCTGAGTGAGATAAACCAGTCACAAAAGAACAGACATAATTTGCAGTCACTGATAGTGAGATGCTAACCCCAGAGTCTCAGAGTGCCCCAGAAACAACTCACAGACTGTGTGAATTTCAAGAAAAAAAGAAAAATAAATAAAACAAAAAACAAAACAAAACAAAACAAAACAAACAAACAAAAAAAAACCATTATGTCCAATCCTTACACACCAAGAAAACATTGTCTAATTCTGGGTTACATCCTGTTTTACATGTACCTATTGCGCATTGTAAATAGTAAGACCTTAATGCAGAGCATCAAACCTTAAATAAAGAAGAAAAAAAAAAAAGCCAAGGACTGACAAAAATGTATTTGTATACATTTATGAAAAAATGTTTAAAATTTTTTTCTTTTATTTTTGTTTTTTAAAATAAAGTTTAAAAAAAGGATAAATAAATAAATAAATAAATAAATAAATAAAAAGAAAAAAAAAAGAAAGTGCAGGTTTAGATAATTTTAAATGATTGGTTTTTGATTCATTCTCGGGCTTTGCCATGATTGGTTTGGTATTTTTTGGCTTTGTGAACAGTATAAAAGCTGTGCCGATCCTGCACTGGGCTCTGCAGTCCTTTACACTTGCCTGGTGTATGGCTGTGGGACCCAGCATGCTCAGAATAAAATTCCTCTTGCAGTTTGCATCAAGACTGCTTCTTGGGAGTGTCACATTTCCTAGGAAGGAGCATAGGGGTCCTCGTTTTGAGGAGCTAACAAGACATGTTTATGTGAGTGTCAAAGTCAAATATTGCATGTTCAGAGATCTATAGAAGATATACCAGATAGCAGGGATGGGTTAAAGTAAAAAGCAAATAGAAGCATGGTTACTTGCAAACATTTGTTACAGTATATGAGGACACATTCACTCATATATAGGAATATCTAAACCTTGGCCAAGTGTTTTAATTTTTCAATGTAAATGAAAATGCAAATATTTATACAAAAGAATTTTCCTGTCCTCCTAAAAATACCAAATTATGTTTGGTGTGCAATAATAACAATAGTAAGAGTAAAAAACTATCATCTTATAATGTCTGAACCACATGTTTTTATTGATGTGAAATTAAAAATAGATAACAATTTTAATGATGTAAGCATAGAAACATAAAGTGAATTGGTATGTCAGTTACAAGACTAATTAACAATCATACTTTCTCGGATTTTTAAAAGACATTTTAGAAGAATTATAAATTAAAAATTCTAATTTATTGCATTCTCAATTTTAATTATAGGACTAAAGTTTTTATTTGGGTAATAGTTATAGTTATACAATATCCCAGAATGTTACTTTCTTATTTAAATATAATCTATTTGTCTAAAGGAAGGAATTATAATTGGTACATTAACTAAACTCCAACATCTATTTAAATTTGTTAGGTGCTAATTTCCAAAGGGTCTTATTCCACTGAATATTGGAATTATACACCATTGCTCTTTCATTCTTTTCTTACCAATATTTTGTGTTAGTATCTTAACAATTGCCATTTTAGCTTTGGATGTACAGTTAGTACAAAAGTCAATACCTTTAATAAAATCAACGCTGAAAGAAAGGTGACAATGAGCTTCAAAGCTGGGGCAGCTTGGGGACAGTCCCCAGACCAAGTAAAATCACAAATGTGATACTAGACACAGAGCCTTCAGTTAACACCATCTCCGGTATGGTATAAACATCTTGGCAGCACATTCTCACAGATCCCCCATCCTCTGAGACTTGGTGACAAAGAAAATCGCTGCAGGATATTTTAAACTCCACAGAAGACAAGTTTAGTGCTTTCAAATTCAGTACACAAAACTGCACTGAGCTTTCCAAGATGTTGTGGGATCTTTGTATCTGGGAATCTTCTAGAACAATATAAAAATGCGTGCCTCTGATAAAAATATAATGAGGACGGGACATGGGAGCTTTGCTCCGTACAGGCACCAGGCAACATCATTGACCACTGTGAGTAGTGAGAATCGGGCTCTTTTGGCGCCTCTTTGCTTCTCAAATGTGAAACACTCTTTACCCCTGTGTCTTTTTGCAGTTTTCCCAGATCAGTTTGGAGCAGGGCTTCTCAGCACCTGCACTGATTTGGATTAGAGATGGTTGCATTGCTGTGGGAGGTTAGACTGTCTTACAGAACACTCGGGGTCTTCTCTCTCCTCATGCACACTCTCTCATCTTTTTATTTTTTTATTTTTTTATTGGATAGTCTCCGCATTTATATTTGAGATTTATATTTCGTATATATATTCAGAGGGTTATGACCCTCTCCATTACATTCTCCCTCCCTCTATTATTGCCTCCATGAAGGTGCTCCCTCTCCCAACCACCCTCTCCCACCTCAGCACCTTGGCATTTCCCTACACTGGGAAAATGAGCCTTCAATGGACCAAAGGCCTCTCTTCCCATTGATGCCAGACAATGCTATCTTCTGCTATGCACCTGGGGACATAGGTCCCTCCATGTGATTAAGTTTTTTGTTCTAAATGTGACAATGTCCTCTGTGGCAGAAAATTCCATGTGCTCTCTCTCAGGAAGAACCAGAAAGCTTTTGGGAACAAATTAAATTTATAGTGATTTCCTTTGCTTGTATTTACCATTATGCATTTGACTAAGAAAGCTTGGTACTAGGGACATATGGGGAGTAGAATAATGCTCCCTGATAGTAGGAAGCTGATCAAGGAGACTTTAGAACACTCTTTTAACAGTAACAAATGATATGACTTTTTAATAAAACAAATTAGACATTTATTTTTCTACTTTCTCTACACTATTTTTCAAAACACTACTCTAGTTTTTGCGTGTTGTTTTGTTTTTTAGTTAGTCTAGGAGTCTAATGCAGTTTGATCCAAAATTTCCTCCAAAGGCCTAAGGTTGAATGCTTGGGCACCATTCTGAGGTGGTATTGGCTGCTGGCATAACTTATAAGGCTTGAAGTCTATTTGTAGGAAGTTGACCACAAGGTAATTGATATTGAGGGAGGTGTTGGGTTTATCTTTTTGTTTTGCAATAATGCAGGAATTTTTCCTCTATTGCATTCCAGCATCCCTGACTTATCATATATCATCCTACCTACTGAACACACACCTCTGTAATGTCTGCTTAACCTCATGCCCAAGACAACAGAACATCTGAGCACAGTCGGAAACCAACAGCCAAACCAAACTTTTGATCTTTCTAATGTATTTTTTCGGGGTATTTTCTTATCGCCATGGGAAGCTGGTTAAACTAGATCCGAACCCCAGAATCTAAAACCCAATCCTCTCAGATTATATCGTCTCCCATTGTTATACAAATTTCACTTAAAAACAACTTTCCCATTAGTGGTTTGTTCCTATCTTCTATTAAGTCATAGCCTCAGTGTTCCATGTTTAGCATTTTTTTCTAGGCTCCGCCTAACAGTTATCTAGCAACAGCTGTGTAGCTGCCTTCCAGGAGTTAGCTTTCCTTGTCCTCTCCTCGTCTTCTTGCTCCTCTCCTCTCCATCTTCTATTCTCTCATTCTCTTCCCCATGTGTTTCCAGCGAGCCTTTTCTTCTCTTGCGCTCCCCTCTCTTTCTGCCCTCCTCCTCCCATTTTTTTCTGCCTCTAACCCTTTTCCAGCTCCCCTTCCCGTCCTGCCAATAACTGCTCTTTGTACTCAGCCTATAGTGTGGCTCATTCCTCAGATGGAACATCTCAGCCAGGGCCTGTCCAAGATGCTCCCACCCACCTCACTATACTTCGTGTACTGTGAAACGATGGGGAAGTGATCCTTGACTTAGAAAGTTTTCAAGTCATTAAAATGTATCTGCCGCTGTCCTTGCTAGAATTCTTCTGGGCCATTATTTGCTAGTGGGTTGAAGACTCAAGAACCGTTTCATTTCTGAAGCGAGGGCCTGGCTCTTATAGACTGTATACAAGACAGTGTGACTGTATGAACGCACTGAAAACAATGATCCATTATGTTGTGTTGCATAGCAGTTTTGACAAACTCTTTGTGTGTTTATTTGACCAGCTAATGGCATGAGAAAGGCTGGAATCCTCAGTGTACTGATGCTTACAGAAATGTATTGCTAACTTATCAGGATATCTGACAATGAACAAAAACTAATTTAATATTCAACATAAAGAGCTTCATGTAATCCCAGCTGCTACCTAGGAAAAAAATAAAGGTCAGTGACAATTACATTCCCTTAATGGATCAGCCCAAGTGCTAAAAACTGTTGAAATAAATAAGCCTTGATATTTTATACAGATGAATATATGTTTTAATTGGATAGTAAACTTTCCATAGCAAAGAAATAAAATTTTGATATTTCAAATATCAGAATTTTCTGGGCCTTGCTTGTTTGTATTTTTGTTATTAATTTACAATTATTTTTCCAAGCCTTTTGTGGTTCTTTTTTTAAAGTACAGATACTTAGCATATGTATTATGGTTTCTAACTGAGCGTTTTATTATTAGATTTTTCGATGTGTCTATGTGTTTATTGGGATTTTCTTTGTTTTTCTTCTGGTTGTTGTGTCTTCATCTGTTTGCTTGTTTATTTTATTGTATTTGTATTATTAATAGTATATAATCCAGCTTATATTCTAGCAGGAGTCAAAGAGAGAACAAAGGGAGAAAATTTGACTTGGGGAGAATATAGAGAAACCTGGGACAGACTGGATGATGGAAAACCAAACCATGATGCATGGAAAACATCTCCTTAGTAATAAAAAAGACTCACTACATACCCACGTTTACATTTTCTATGGTACTATAACTTTAAAGCCAAATTGCTTAAAAATCACTTGAGCTTAAAATTATGTGTAATTTAAAAAATTATGCATAATTTTTAATTTTTTCTTGTCCTTAGGATTAAATATATCATATTTCATATGTTTGAATTCCACTTATACTTTTAATATCCTTTCGACAGTGCCAAAAATACAATACTTTCCTTTAATCCTGACTTTTTAGAAGCAGAGCAAGGACATCATTGGAATGCACCCTGTTGTTCTTCTTTTTATTGTTTTTCCTAAAAGGAAATGGAGCAGATCTTTAAAGCCAAGGAAAGCTAGGTTAACTGTAAACTCAAGGTGTGCTGCTGTGGCCCTGCCATTTAGAATGTTTTACTTTCATTAAACCCCGATGTGAGCGCTGTTCAGCCTGATGCTATAGCAAACATCAGTGGTTCCTTCTCTCCTGAGCACAGCAAACGCTGATAACACCTTCCCTGTGAGGATGCATCAAAACACCGACCTATTCAGAGCATTTAATAACTAAGAATGAAACAAGAACCATGTCACTTGGAAGACAAACATTGGTCTTGAGATGGATGACTTGGATCAGGGAACTAAACATAGAATTTTTACCCTGATTCGAATTTCAAGCTCATAACAGTGAAGCAGCGAATATTTCTGCGACTCACTTTCTTGAAGACATAATGCAGACATACATCCACAGGATCATGCACCATGCCCATGTTGGCCTCATCACTGAAATTCAGGGATGGTTCAACATACACAGTCAATAAATATGATAAGCCACAGAAGCAGACTTAAAGACAAACATTATATGACTATTTCAATACAGGCAGAAAAACCTTTGACAGAAATTCAGCGTACTTTCATTATAAAAGACTTAGAATATACAAGAATTGAGAAATCATACCTCAACATAATAAAAAGTGTATATGAGAAACCCGCTGCTAAGATCATAAATGTAGAGAAAAAAATTAGAAGAAATCTGACCAAAGTCAGGAGTGAAACAAAGTTTTCTCCTCCCACTCCTTTTTAAAATTTTTAACTCATTTTTATTGGATAGTTTATGTATTTACATTTTAAATGTTATCCCCTTTCCCAGTTACCCCTCCCCCATACCCCCTTCCCCTGCTTCTATGAGGATGCTTCCCCTCCCACCCACCCATGTCCACTTCACCTCTCTGTGGTATTCCCCTACACTAGGGCATCAAGTCTTCACATGACCAAGGACTTCTCCTTAGTGGCAGACAATGCCATCCTCTGTTACATATGCTTCTGCAGCCATTGGTCCCCCATATGTAATCTTTGCTTGGTGGTTTAGTCCCTGGAAGCTCTGGGTTGTATGTTTGGTTGTGGGAATAAAATATTCACAGGAGGAATACAGAACCAAAGACTGGAGCAAAGACTGAAGTAAAAGTCTTCCAGTGACTGTCCCACTTGGGGATCCATCCCATATGCAGCCACCAAACCCAGTTACTATTGCTGATGCCAAGAAGTGCTTGTTGTCTGGTATGGATGTCTCCTGAGAGGCTCTGCCAGAGCCTTACTGATACAGATTAAGATGCTTGCAGCTAACCATCAAACAGAACATGGGTACCCCAGTGGAGGAGTTAGAGAAAGGACTGAAGGAGTTGAAAAGATTTGCAACCCCCTTCGAAGAACAACTGTATCAACCCACTCATTTTAATTACTGAGCTAAAGCACTAGAGTTGTTAGGCAAGAGAAGGAACTCAAAGGGATCAAAAGGAAGAAAAAGAATAAATCAAACAATTGCTGTTTGCTTGCAACTCAATAGAGATCCCCCAAATTCTTCCAGAAATGATAAATAAATTCGGCAAAACTTTCTAAAATTGATGAAAAAATTCAGAAGAGAAGCAGAATGCAGAACCAATTCTAACAAATCAAAAATAATATTAATTATTCTATGCATTTATTATAACAAAATACAGTATAAAAGATCATAAACACACACATATTTGTAATACACTCAAAGTAAACAAGACAACTAGAAATGAACCTCACCAAAAAACGACCTCTACAATGAAAAATTTAAGACTATTTTTAAAGTATAAAAAAAGATAATAACAAATAGACATACGGTTCTCACAAACTCATGGGATAAATAGTATGGAAATGTTCATGTTAGGAAAAGCCATTTACAAATTTAATGCAACCTCATTCAAATCTTTATTGCATTGATCAGAGAAATTTTTTCAAAAAGCTATCCTAAACTTGATATGAAACAAGAAAATACTCCAAATAGCCAACAAATTTGAGCAAAACACATAAAAATTAACAACACAAAGCCAAAACATCGCAAAACACAAAAAAAAACCACAACACTAGAGAAATTACTGTTCCTGATCATCGGGCATTTTATAGACCCATAGTAAAAAATATATAAGTAGGTGAATCAAAATAAGGTGTTTTGAACAACAGAACAAAACTAAAATTACAAATATGAGTTCTTTCAAATTTAGCTAGTTAATATTTAGTAAAATTGCCAAAATCATGTGATGGAGAGAAGCAAGCATCTCTAGCAGATAGAGCTGGGAAATATGGATATTACATGCTTCAGAATGAAATTAGACATCTATCTACCTAGGTATCTATGTATCTATGTATCTATGTATGTATCTATCTCTCTATCAATCAATCAAACAATCGATCTATCTATCCATCTATCTATCATCTATCTATCTATCTATCTATCTATCTATCTATCTATAATGTATCTATTTATGTATCTATGTATCTGTCTATGCATCTATCTATCTATCTATCTATCTATCTATCTATCTATCTATCTATCTATCTATCTACCTACCTATCCATCCATCTAAATATCTACCTATGTATCTATCTATGTATCTATGTATTTGTTTATGTATCTATGTATGTATGTATGCATCTATCTATCTGTCAGTCAATCTTTCTATCTCTATCTATCTATCTATCTATCTATCTATCTATCTATTATCTCTCTATCACCTTGCACCAAACAAACACAAAATGGGAAAAAAAAAAAGAGCTAAACCAGAACAATACAACATTAATAGTGCTAAAAGAAAACATATCCAGTACACCACACAATATAAGTGTAAAAAAGGACATTCTAAATAGTTAATTTTCCCCAAAATTAATTCTAACAATTAATAAGTAAAACTGTACACAATTGAAGCTTCTGTGAAGTATCAACTAGGTTAAGAGGAAATGCGAAACAATTGTGGGCAACTATATATTTGACAGATATTGGACAGATATTGATAGGGTCAATGTCCAGAATAGATAAATAACTAAAAACAAAAGGAAATGAAACAAGAAAACAACATAACCTATTTAAAAAATGGGACTGGTAACTGAAAAGAAAGTCCTACAAAGAAAGAAAATGTCACAAATAAACCCCAAAATTGCTCATATTTTGTATTAATTAAGAAATTACAAATCAAAAGTTTGAGATTTCATCTTGTTCCAGTGAGAAGGACAAGGATTAAAAAAACTATCAAACAATAACAAGTGAAGCTGAGAAGAAGCACTGGGAGCAGTATGGGGAAGAAGGAACCCGTCATTCACTGCTAATGGCCTTGAAACTGAGGCAGTCGCTGTGGAAACCAATCTGGAACATTCCCACAAGGCTAAAAATAAATCTACCATGTGACCCTGCTATACCAGTCTTTGGAATATGGAAAAGGATTCAATATCCTTCTCTACAGATATAGGCTCATTCACATTCATTGCTTCTATCTGTACAACAGCTAGAAAATAGAAAGAAGTTAAATGTCCTTTCAACTGTTGGATAAATAGAAAGAAGTTAAATGTCCTTTCAACTGTTGGATTCAGAAGCAAAATGTAGTTCATATGGACTCTGGGATACTATTCAGCTGTAAAGAAAGATTAAACAACAGCCTTTGGAGGTAAATGGAAGGAACTAGAAAAGAGTAAACTAAACAAGACAAATGTTACATGACCTCTCTAATCTCAGAATCCTAGTTACAAATCTTCAGGTATATCCTGGGGGAAAAAAAAGAAAGCAGAGAAGTAAAATCACTCACTATAAGGGTGAGGTAGTTAGGAAGCATCAGGGAGGAGAATAGCAAGACTCAAGGGATGTGACAGAAACAACTCACAGACTGTATGAAGTCCAAGAAATAAAGAAAACAAAAAATATACATATATTCACAAAACAAGAAGACTTTGACTATTTCCATGTTGCGTTTTGTTTTGCATGTACTTTACGCTTATTGCAACTAGTATGTTTTCAATGCATACTGTCAAGCCCTTGAAAAAAATCAAGTACTGACTAAAAAACATATTCACATGGTTTTATGTAAAATTTATTTTAATGTCTGAAAAAACAGTACTGACAAAAATGTATAATTTTAAGCAAAAAATGTTTAAAATCTTTTAAAAAAAAAGAAACAAGAGCAAATAAATTTTACATAGAGCAGGAAGTAATATTTATTTTTAAAAAAAGGGATGTGACCGATGACAAAGAAAAACAGGATATATGCTAATTAGGGATGGACATAAAAATATAAAAGAAGATGTAAGTAAATTACAGTAATGATATCTCAAAAAGTCATACAGAAATAGACCTATTAATGATTTACTTGAAATTAACTGTAATGTTAAACCATCTACCAAAGAGCACACATGGAGGGATTCATGGCTCCAGATACATATGTAGGAGAGGATGGCTTTATCTGACATTAATGGTAGGGGAGACCCTTAGGCCCAGAGGGAGGTGGTGATATCCCAACCATAGGAGGATGCTATAATGGTGAGGTGGGAGTGGGTGAGTGGGTGAGTGAGTAGAAGACCTCCCTCGTAGAAGCAAAGGAGAGGGAAAAAGAGGTATCGGATGGGGCTTTGTGGAGGGGTAACCAGGAAGAAGGATATTATTTGAAGTGTAAATGAATAAAATGATTAATAAAAATACACAAATTAACTGTAATGAATGTAGGTCTATGTATGAAAATTAACATGTATTATACAAGAGCCAAAGATTATCTAACAAAACTCTAGCACAAGGTTTGAGAAGTCCTCATTTTAATGGATGGTCTGTGTGGAAGAGCACAGGCTATGATTCCTGCCATTGGTTAAGCTCAGGAGGTGGAATATTGCTAACAGTACTACGTATGTCAATCACAGGACACACAGGTTATAGGACTGACGGGACAACTATGATATCACAATCCAATATGTAAGCTTCCAAAGAGAGGATGCATTCAACAGTCAGTTCTGGTTAGTTATTATGGCCATGAGCCACAATGACCACCAGTATCACACAGTAACCTTAAAGGTGCTCATTGAACCTCGCCCCATGGAGGTAACTGGCACTTATCTAATTGAATTTAATATGCACTCAGCAAGATGGAGTCGTGTCTGGTAATAGAAACTGAGACAGCTACCAAGAGATTATTAATTATTGATCTTGGAGGAGACCACATGTAGTTCTTACCCCACATCATGGAAGTTTCTCTTGTCTCCTGACAGAGAAAATTGCAGAAAGCCTTGTCCATCAGAACACAGACTTGTGGAGTCCAGTAGCAATTGATATATATTCAAAACAATTCTTCTACCTAGGCATCAGCACTCATCGAAGATGAAAGGGTAGGAAGATTGCACATCCGGAGGATCATGGACTTTGCTGTGAGGCTGTAATCCCTAGGATTTTAGAAGCTACATCTATAAACCCTCACAAAAACGACTGCCTGTAGAACAGCTGAGCAGTAACAACCTTAGACATGCTGAAGTTGACTGAGGGAACCCTACAAAGTTTCAGCAACACACAAATTATGGTAGGTAGTTTAAGGATTGCTGAGAGTCCGTGAAGCCCAATTGCCTGTCCAGTGCCAAATGATCATCTCTGAGAACATGCACATCATTAACAACATGCAGGCTGAGCTGAGACGGTATAAGAAAGAGAGCAAAGAGGGGGCTATATTAGAGTTAGCTGAGTTTACTTTAAAAAAATGATTTGTACTGTTGCTTATATGGAAGGGTATGATGGACCTCAGAAGTCCAAGACAGAGCTCTGAAGTGGTACAGGGTCCCAAAGGAAGGACATTGACACTGGAACCCAGGAAGCACATTGCTTTCAGAGGTAGCTTCCTCAGCAGAAGCACTGTAGTTGCTATGGAAGGAGTATTCCCAGCTGAGCTCAGGAGCTGAGCATCCTCAGCGTCACTCTTTCTTAGCTTCTTTCCTCCTCTTCATTGCTTCTTTTTCTTCTCAACTTCTAATGAGACAGGCTTACTGGGCAGAAAATCTCATGAAAGAGATTTATTGGAAGATCCGGGCTGTGGAGGGAGGAATCCAGGTAGAGACAACCTCTGTTCCTGGGAGCAGACAGCAGGGAATTGGACAAAGGCTAGGGGTTATACAGGATTTCTTAGGGGTCAGCATTTTTCAGGGCAGAGATTTCCAGATTAAGGACTGGTAGGATTTCAAGTCTTGAGCTTGGGAAGATCAAGGATTGGTAGGTGTCCTTCTCAGGAATTAGCCGGTTTATTTGGGAAACTCAGAGATTGGTTTTGGGAAGCTAGGGTATTAATGGACTTTCCAGCTAAAAGATTGGCAAGTTTTCTGGCCCATGGATTGGTACTTTTTTTTTTCTGTCCTTCTTTCTCTACATTGGGCTCAAGGGTTAGGATGTGAAGTTAGTCCTGGCTATAGAGAGCTTTGGCTGAGGTGTGATAATTGTGGAGCATCTTGGGGAGGCTGGGAAGAAGGTGCTGAAACTGTAGACAGCTTCTGTGGGACAGTTCCTAGAGTGGCTTTTCAGCAAAGACTTAAGCTGAAGTAGAAAAGAAGACATCACCACTGATGGCTCCTGAGGGGCAGCTCCTGCTGAGTCAAGAAAGGCTATATGCCAACATGAACAGATCCTGTGACTGCTATAGGCTGAGGAGATGTTGTGGTACAGCCATTTTTTACAAGAGCCACCGTTTTGACAAGTCCTGTCAAAAATAATGACAGCGTCTCACCTTGTCCATTAGCTGGTTCAGGAAGGAGGGGACGGCCAAGACTTTGATGACTTTTGTGGTGAGCCACTTAAGGTCTTCTACAACTAATGTAATCACACAGTGATTTTAAAGTATAAATGACAAGATCTGAGAGATCAAATTATTTGATATATGTAAAAGTTTCTCTCTTAGTTGTGGTTTCCATGATAAAACACCATGAACAAAAAGCAACATGGGGAGTAAACGATTGATTCATTTTTATTATTAATAGTATATTATCCACTGTAGACAGGGCAGGAACTCGCAAAGGTACAGTACAGATAGATGATGCCAAGGACGTGAAGGAGCGCTACATGTTCTCTTGCCTTCATGGCTTGTTCAGCCTGTTATTTTAAAGTACACACTATCACCAACTCAGGAATAGCACTGCCAAAAGAGAACTGTGACTTCACAATCAACCATGAAAATGTCCCACAGGCTTACTCAAAAGACCCATCTATGGAGATATTTTCTCAGCTGAGTTTTGTTCCTCCAAAATGGCTCAAGCCTTTGATAAGTTTACATGAAAACCAAGTGTGAACTTAACTAACAAACGGCAAACAAATTCACTGGGTCTTGAAGACAAAAGCTTTATAAATAAATAATACCTAATAATTTTCATACTTTTAAATGAATTAGTTTATTGGATATCCAGTTAGGGATAATGTTTGCAATACAGTTGAAAAAGAAAAAAATTTAGTGAAGAATGAAATGTTGATTACCAACTTTGATTAAAACAATCTTGTGTAGAAAATAACTTTTAGAATCTAATAGGCCAGGATATTCTTGTATTTCCAATGGCATATAGATCATGATAAAATTAGATGAAAATAAAATAACTTCCATTTATCTCATAGATCACATTTAAGTTCACATTCTACAATGAAATCTTGTTAGTTTCTAAACAATGCTTACATAATGACATAATGCCTTTCTAGGAGGAAAACTATAGACATTTACCTCCTGCAGGAAAATATAGAAAATTGTTTCAACCATTGCTGTTTTCCCCATACACACATAGAAAATCATATAACAGCAAGAATAAGTAATAAACTACAAACACAAATCTGGGAGAAATTGACTTGGATATATATTCCTGAGAAATGCCAGTGATTTTACAATTTCCTGGAGATGATGATGCTTACTGTCTTAGAGACTGGCTGCACCACCTTCCGTTCTTGTTGTTGTGATAAAAACACCATGGAAAAATCAACTCAAGAAAGAAAATATTTATTTATCACACATCGTAAGATATAGTCTTTCACTGCAGAGAAGTCAATGGGGCAAGATGTTGAAGCAGCTACTCATATAACATGTGCATTCAATAGCAGTGAAGAATGAACTAATGCATAAATGGTAGTGTTTATCTATCTCTCTCTTGTTTCCATATATTCCATGTCCATCCCATAAAATGGCACTATCTACTTTCAAGATACATCATCCCACCTCAATTTATCTAATTAAAAAGTTGTGGTGGAGCAATGCTTCAAGATGTTTTGAATAGTTACTATTCTTGCAAAATATTCAGTTCTGTTTCAAATACCCACTTTAGGTGGCTCAAAAACACTAGTAGCTTGGATCTAGGAGGTATAATATCTTCTCTGGCATCTTTAAGAGGACATAAGGTGCCTACATATACACTTAGGTACATACTTTATAGTTAGCTAATTTATTATTAATAAAAACATAAATTTCTTCACAGGCATGCTCACAGCCCAACCTAATCTATTTTATCACATTTAAAGTCACCACTAAACGTCATTGAGACACACCTTGGGTATATTAACTTATATCTTCACACACTCCATCCACAGAGTCAGGGAGGATTAATTCTAAATTAGTATGGGCATTCTCTTAAACAAATATTTGGATTAAATTGTGTAAGCACAAATACCTATATTACATAATATATGACCTCACACATAAAGTTTAGCAGAGGTTGATAAGATCTACCTTTCTCACATCAGAAGCACAGTCCTCGACCCTTGTCAGAGAAAGTTTGTTTGCAGTAGATGATGATCAACATAGAAACACACCACTAGCCAATGTACACAGAATAAGAGGTAGCAAAATATTCAGCCTTAAACAAAGCCATGCAATATAATCTTTCCCCAGGGCTCATTCTAGGAGTGGAGGAAGAGTGTAAGAGCAAGAAGCTATGTATATCTGTAAGAAAACTGTCCTGGAGAAACAGCTGTACATTGTAACACATTGGACAATGTCTGTAGAAACCTGAGCCAGACTGAACACTGGCCTGGAATAATGGACTTTGACATGCTCATTGAGGAGTAACTGGCAACGTAGCCACTAAAAGAAAGAAGGTCCACTTTCTGTATGAGTGTCGCCTGTGTAACTCAACCATGCTCCAGCAGAAAGTCACACATCCAAGGATATTTGGGTTCTTCTCATGTAGTAAGAGGAAGGGAAGACTGTGAAGAGGTTCCTGTGCTTAGTTTGGGCCAGTGAGCAGATTCTGATAATGAGATAAAGAATACAGGTTGTACGTTGATTCTGGTTTAGGTACACAATAAAGAAAGATTTTACCAACTTGGACTTGGAAGTTCATATTAAAGCCCTATGTGTTTTCCTGCCATAGTATAAAAGAATTCAAAATTAGAGCTGGAAAGATGGCTCAGCAGTTTCAAGCTTTAATGTAGCAAATCCAAGGACTTACTATATATCTGGGACCCACATGGTAATAGAAGAGAGACACTACAAATTGTTCTATGGTACTATGCACATCACATTTGCCACAAATGTGGTGCACTTCTTCCCCTACATACAATAAATAAGGAAATGTAAAAAAAAAAAAAAAGGGATATTTTGCAACAAATTTGGCCTAACTGTTGAGTAGGGAAGAGAGTGGGGTGTGGATCAGGGAAGAACTCGTGGAGGAAAAGGCAAACATGATGCAAATTTGGTGTATGGGATGCTCAGGAAACAAGATGACAGCAAACCAGAGAGATGAACCTGTTAATCGTCTTGTCTTAGACAGTACTGCCCGATGCTATGACTAACCCAAGGACTTATTTGTGTCAATGTTTTTTATGAGTAGGCTGCAGCCAGAGACATAGGTGAGACGTGCTTGGACCACATGGAAACTATCCAGATGAGAAACACTGACCATCACTGTTATCTCTTAGAAAAGTAGCGAGCTTGTAGAACCCTACTGTCTAAAGCAGAAGATTATTGCAGAAGACCAGGGATGTGTGGACTTACTACTAGCTCACTGAGGGCTAAACCTTAACTTACAAGTGTGAGAAACAATGTCATTTATATCAGTACTTGTATAAGGTTAAACAAGGTCACAGATTTCCTGGCCTCGGTGGTAAAAAAAATTGAAAGTGATACCTGACCTCATGCTTAAAAATTTGGTGTATTGTCAAGTCCCTCCCACCCTCTACCACCCATGATTATTTTGTTTCCTCTTCTACATAGGACTGAGGCACCCACACTTTTGGTCTTCCTTTATCTTGACTTTCACATGGTCTATAAGTTTTATTGGGGACATTCTGAGCTTCCTTTGGGCTAATATCCACTTATCAGTGAACACATACCATGCGTTTTCTTTTGTGAGTGGGTTACTTCACTTAAGATATTTTCTAGTTCCATTCATTTGCTTGCCAATTTTATGAAGTCATTAGTTTTAATGGCTGAATAGTACTTCATTTTATAAATGTACCACATTTTCTATATCTATTTGTCTTTTGAGGGACATGTGGGTTGTTTCCAGCTTCTGACTGTTATAAATAAGGCTGCTATGAGCATAGGGGAACATGTGACCTTGTTGTATGTTAGAGCATCTTTTGGGTAAATGTCTAGGAGTAGTATAGCTGGGTCCTCAAGTAGTACTATGTCCAATTTTCTGAGGACCCTCCAGACTGATTTCCAGGGTGTTGTATCAGTCCTCCAGCAATAAATTAATGTTCCTCTTTGTCCACAACTTCACCAGCTCTCAAGTGAGCTTTCTATATTAGCCATTCTGACTGGTGTGAGGTTTAAGAAAAAGAGAAGGGGGAGAAGAAAAAACAGGGCTCAGAATTAGGTGGGAGAGGAAACAGGCAAAAACATACTTATTGTCTTTTTATTGAAGCCAAGAAGTGTTTGCTGTCAGGAGCCTCATATAGATGTCACCCGAGAGGCTCTGTCAGAGCCTTACCAATACAGATGCAGATGCTTGTAGCCAACCATCAGGTTAAGCACAGGAATTATGGGAAATATTGAAGTAACTGAAGGGGTTTGCAACAGCAAAGAAAGAACAATGTTAACCAACCAGATTTCCCAGAGCTCTTAGCAACTAAATTACCAACCAAAGAGTACACATGGAGGGATCCATGGATACAATTGCATATGCAGCAGATGATGGTGTTGTCTGGCATCAATGGTAGGTGAAGCTCAGGGTTCTGTGAAGGCTTAGTTGCCCCAGTGTGGAAGAATGCTAGGGCTGTCAGATGGGGGTGGGTCATTGGAGGCACACTCTCATGGAGGAAAGGGAAAATGGATAGAATGAAGGAGTTCAGAGGGGAAACTTGGGAGGAAGATAACATTTGAAATGTAAATAAACAAAATAATCAATTTTTAAAAAAGAATCCCGTGTGTTCAAGTAGTATTGGATCCACTGAGACATTCATTAAACTCCCAATACTAACACAATTAACGTAAGTGCTAATTTCTGTGAATATTTTTAGAAGATTAAATTATTTAGGAAATATTGTAAAACAGAAAAGAAATTCCTACTTTTCATTATTACATATTTGAATAACTAAAATTAAGTTAAACACACTCTGGTTTTCTTCTTTTAATTTTCCTCTAGTTTTCCCTACACTTTCCCCATTATGCATCTAATTCTTATAATTGAATTGCCAGGAAAACTCCCTGCTATATTTCTGTCCCAAATAATAGCCCAGGAGAGTAATGAGATGCCATTATTCCACTGATGACACCCAGCTGTACCATTCATTTCCTCTGGACTCAGATGTTGTATGGCTCCATGATCTTTCAGCAGCCAAGAGTGAAGTAGACAAGCTGGCCTTCTTCCAGATCATTAAAGACAGCAAGACCTGGCTGACATGCTTGAGAAACACATAGAGACTTTAAAAGAGGAAGGTTGGATTTGAAAATGAGGTGATGCAGAGTCCTAACCTAGCTTTCTTCTATTTCTAGCTCACAATCTGCCCAAGAACTCTCAGGCAGTGACTATGGAAATGTATTATGGAAATGCAGAGCATTTTGCTCATACGTTTAATTTGAACTTTGTAAATCTTATTCAATGAGCACATTTTTTACCCAAGAAACATTCAAGTGGAGTTAGGAGCATCTACAATGAGCAGTTCAAGATGCCTAAACTGTCCTTGTGCAATAAACCTTCAGCTTTTTGAAGAAAAAGAAAGCTATGAATCTGAAGTATGCATTATGGATGGAAAGTAGGTATCATTTAAAAAATAATTTTATACTGACTACAACAAAGATTACTGACTCTATCATCCTTTTCCATCTATCTCTAGACTGCCTTTGAAGAAGTTATATCAGAAGACAGGTCCTCAAAATAAAAATCCCAATAATTGGCTTTGAGAGCTCCCCATATACGACTCCTCTCCTATGATATTTCCTGACAAGCACAGAGAGCATCACTGCAGAGGCATCAGAGATGAAAGTCGCCTTCAGAATGTATTTTTAAGCATGTAATAGATGTGAAATGAGAACAGCTCATTCATTAGAGAAGATACAAGAAAGTACTTGTCAAGTTATAAACCCACAACTTTTACAGTGTCATGGAAGCATACTGTAGTAACTTTGCACACCAGGCATTTGGTTTCTACTAAAAAAAATTTTTTTTTAAAGAAATGAGATGTCAGTACCAGTCTAGTCAGAAGTGAGTTACTATAGCATTTGTCCATGTGATTAAATTGTCATTAAATTAGATAGGAAAAAAAATCTTTCCATAATTTCCTATACTTCCTTAGAAGTGATAATAGTCTCCTTGCTAAAAGTATTATTGTGGACAGGAGACAAATTACAGTCTTAGGAAGAAGAGAGGAATCATTTAGAACCGTGACATAACATTACTTTTTGTACATAACAAGTAATATAGAGTTTTATCAGGCTAACTAACACAAATCTAATCAAGTGACTTCACACGATAGAGAAAAGATATTTTCATTATATAATGCAGAGGACAAGTTCATGCTACCAAAAGAAAAGAACCTGTTTGAAAGTTAGCATTTATTTTCCTCTAACACCTACAAATTAGCTATATATATATATATATATAATACATTTCAGCATTTTATTACTTTCTATGTTTTCAAAAATCATATGTTTAAATAAGTTTTGCTGACTGCCTTGTGGTTCTGATGCATCACACACATGCACCACCCAAGAGCTATCTGGATTCAATGAAGGACACACACACACACACACACACACACACACACACACACAGAGGGTGGGGGACTAGGTGTTTCTATTCCTTTCCAGTGCAAACAAACACTCCCATCTAGTACTCCTGAGTTAATGTCTTTTAAAATCTATATTTTCTCTTTGTTATCCTGAACACAATTTCTAAAGTAGTCCTTGTGTCCACTTTCCCTGACTCTCACATGTCAGTGGCCCTTTAGGTCTTTCTTCTTCCTCATCATGGCAATCTCCCTCCTGGTTCCTAGCCCATGAAAACCTCAAAATCCCACCTCATTCTACCTAACCAGCTATTGGCCATTGGTTCTTTATTGACTGATCAAAACACAATTGGCACAAGGATCTTCAGTGTTTGGACACTCAGAGTCTCAATTTTAGAGACTGGATTACTTGAAAGCATTAGAACCAGTCTCAAATAATTCACCTTTTCTATCCAACGTTTTTTGAAAAATTCTCTCAGATGTAAATTGAGCATAACCATAAAATTATATAAATTACAAAGTATAATACACAATTAACATTCAGTCCATCATGTTTGTCAATTAGATAACTCTACCACCTATTCTACTTATAGAGCTTATAATTCTATCCATAAATTACCATTTGATTTTAGCTTGTATTAACATATGAAAGCCATCCTTTCAAGTCTATAGCATAACTGAACAATGAGATTATGTCCATTATCAATATTATGTAAATTTGATAGGTCACAATAATGATCTTCTGAGAAACAATATTTTAACAATCTTTACATAGCATCATCTTTACTTAATAAAGGTTTATATTGGTGATATATTCAGTTGTGTGGAGTAAAAAGTTAAAATGTATTACATAAGCAATTATAGTATAACTTTTCTAAATGAACATAGAAATAAAGTTACACCTAGTGACTTATCTTTGCCCATAATAATATTTAAAATCTTTCATTTGCCAAATGTAAATATATTTTAAAATATGAGTAAACATCTTTCGTCAATTTCTATTTTATTTTGTCAATTACTAATATTTAACATTTATTTTATCTATGAAATTTCAGTATCAGACATATTCTTGAATTACTAAACTTATACAACCTTTACCATCATTCTTATTAATCTATTGTTTGGTATAGTGGTGTTGAGAAAATATATTATGGACTGGTGATGTTTTCACATATTTTCTGATGAATAGAAATCCAGTGATCATGACCAACACACACAGGAGACAATTGTTCCATTACATCAAAGATCATAGTCCTCTAGGAAAACATGCACTTAGGATCTCATCTTTTAAATTCCACTTGCTACTCACTTCATTGTGATAACATGGTTCTGAAAATCAGTCTTATTGCCAGGATCTATAAAATAACGATAATTGTGTTCATAAATCATTTTGTTGCATTAAAAAATCAAATTATAAACAACCAAAATCATGTTTATGTCAAATAAAGAATGATATTGGTTTCCTGAAGTTGGGCATATAATAAACTCTTCATTATATCAAGAGGCTGGAAACATTGGGAACCCAATTTTAGAATCTCTACATTTTTTTTCTCACAAGTCAGGCTCCAGGTTTCTGTGAAGTGTGTGTAGTTTCTACCTTCATTCAGGATATCCTTGAACGTCTTCTCTGAAAAAATTCCCATATCACTTCTTAAGGAGTGGCCATTATCTTCTTCACTTTCTTAACAATACTTACTCTGTAAATTTTTATGTCTAATTCTGTATCTGTTTATCTGTATGGCCTGCATTACTGTGCAAATTCTCCAAAGAGGTCATTTTATACTTGGGTAATATAGTCTATCTAGAACTCACTACAGGAAATAACCAAAAGCATAGTCAGAGAATTTTTACAGGAATAAATAAACAGATAAATGAGGCCTATGAATAGTCATAGGAAAGAATTATCAGCAGTGATATTGATTCTCCTGTTCTTTGTTTTAACACACTAGATTATATAATGTGTTTTTACTATGCACTAGCCATTGTACACATAACCTTCAAATTTTCAACCCAACATATGAAAGTAATTATAATTTTTCAGATAATAAATTTAAAACTTAGGTTGGGATTAGAGTGTAACCATTAATCCCAGTGTTGGCTGAATACTGGAATTGACTGGTGCAATTTTAGATTATTAGCATACAACATTTTTATTTGATTTTATTTAATTGATTTGTATTACAATTTTTTTGTTTGTTTTTTGAGGCAGGATTTCCCTGTGTATCTCTGATTGTCCAGGACCTTGGTCTGTAGATCATGTTGCCCTTGAATTTAATGAAATCTGTATGGCTCTATTTCCTAAATTCTGGGATTAAAGGCATGTGTGATCATGGGCCAGTGTTCCCAAATTATAATGTTGTAGTTTTCCTTAAGTGAGTTGGATGATTAAAACAATTGAATATATATTCCTAATGGCTAAGTTCTTGATATCTATATTATAAAATTATTTTACATATTTTATTTTTATTCTTAGGATAGCATATAACATTTAAAAACTTCTTAGTATTTTCATACATAAGAATTTTTTAAATTATTGTTTATTATTATTATTATTGGATATTTTCTTTACTTACCTCTTAAGTGTTATCCCCTTTCCTGGTTCCCCCATTGGAATTCCCATACTGAATCTCTCCTTCAGCTGCCTCTATTGGAGGGTTCCCCCCTTACCCACTTCCTCCTACCTCCCTACCCTGGCATCCTCTACACTGTGGTATTGAGCCTTCACAGGGACAAGAGCCTCTCTTCTCTTTGAGGCCTTATAGGGCATTCCTCTGCTACATATGCAGCAGGAGCCATAGGTCTCTCCATGTGTGCTGTTTTGGTGGTTTAGTCTCTGAGAGCTCAGGGTGGTCTGCTTGTTTTTACTGTGGGGTTGAAAACCCCTTCCCATCCTTCAGTCCTTTTTCTAACTCTTCAATTGGGAACACCATTCTCAATGCAATGGTTGGTTGAAAGCATCTGACTGTTTTTCTGAGGCTCTGGCAGAGCCTCTCAGGGGACAACTATATCAGGCTCCTGTGAGCATGTACTTCTTGGCATCCACAATGTTGTCTGACTTTGGTAACTCTTTATGGGATGGATCTCTGGGTGGGGCAGTCTCTGGATGCTTTTCTTCAGGCTCAGCTGCACACTTTGTCCCTGTATTTTCTCCTGTGAATATTTTGTTCCCCCTTTTAAGAAGGACTGAAGCAGCCACTCTTTGATCTTCCAATTTCCTGAGCTTCCTGTGGTCTGTGGATTGTATCTTGGGTATTCTGAGTTTGGGGACTGATAGCCACTTATCAGTGAGTATATGCCATGTGTGGAATTTTGTGACTGGGTTACCTCACTCATATTTGACTCAGCACCTAGCTCCTTGTCTCCAGGTCTTCCCTGTTTGCCTTTGATACCAGTATCTCTGTTTAGAGTTTACATAACTTATATCCTACTAACCTTCAACTCATGTCTCTTTAAAAGAAATCTTTCTACCATCTAAGGATACTTTTTGTTTTCTATTTGTGAATAAATGTTAGTTCATTCACATTTGCTCTCACTTTAACATATTTTTAAAATAGAATTTAGAACCTTCCCCTGCCTGCTGGGTTGATCTAGGCATAGCCAGCAAAAGTGAGCTGCATGCTCCACCCCTACAGTTCCATCACCTTGGAAGCTCCATCTTTTGAAGGAATGTCAGGCCCCAAGAACACACAGCTGATACCCCCACTCATTTTACTCCCTCCCTGCCTGGTCTGTCTGAGGAACAGCCAGTAGAGATGAACTGCATATTGCCACTGGCATTCCCGACCCCCTAAACTCCATTTTCTTTCCTACTGAGGAGGCATGTTGAAATCCAGAAAAACCAGGTTTCAAGCCACCCAACCAATCTCAGCTAAGAAGTCCACGTGGGGTACAGCCAGAGGAGAGAAGATGCTCTTTGTTTCCTAAGCCCAGGGCTATACCTCCCTTTTCCAGGAGGCATGCAGGACCCCAGGACATCTAGTTTCACCTGACAAGGCCAGGAAAGCCCAGGAGTGTGATGTTTCCTGAGCTCCATTGTCAGGACAAAGGCTCTGCTTGTCTTGCAGAGAAGTCTTGTCAGCATCAGGACCATCAGTCAATGAGCAAAGACCATAACTAACAGTAGCTATAGTTTTATGGCACCAGCAGAACCCAGCTATCCCACCACAAGTACTGGGCATTATAACATAGTGAAAATAGAAGAAGATGACCTTCTATAATTTCCCAGGGACTAAAACACCAACCAATAACCATGCATGGAGAGACCCATAGCTCTAGTTGCATACGTAGTAGGAGAGAGCATGGTCTGCCATCAATAAGGAGAGATCTTCAGTCCAGTGAAGGTTAGATTTTCCGGTCTAGGGGAATGCCAAGGTGTTGAGGTGAGACAAGGAGCATCTTCATGGAGGCAAGTGGAGGGGGAGTGCAGGTGGGAGTGGGGAAAAAAGAGGGTATCATTTGAAATGTAAATACGAACAATATCCAATAAAAGTGGTGGAGGAAAAAGCAAGATATTTCAAAACTCTTGTCAATATCAATTGTTTTGATTGATAACATCAATTGATTTGGAAGCCTGCATTATTATGTATTGAAGCCACGCTTTCCACATGTCTGATGAATATTCTGGGAAGGTCTTATTGCATAAAGTAACCATTAAGTAGAATCAGTCCCTAGATTTTGTGGGCATTTCTCTTGATAGTGGTAATAAGTGAAATTGTAGGCCACATAGAATAAGTGACCATGACCAATGATGATACTTCCTTGAAAGATGTTGAGTGTGAATGTTAAATTTTCTTACCATGGCTCTAATTATGTAAAGCACTCTGAACATTAATCAACTAGATATCAGCATTCTGCAATGTATGTATGTACCTCAAAAAATATCCTGTACATTATAAATGTATATCTTTTTGCCTAGCAAATAAAAAAAATTAAAGTAGCAAAACTGTAGTAAGACACTAGTTATAGAACCCATAACTATTGTATAATTGTAGAGATTATTCTAATATGAAACATCCTTGACCACTTTTTAAGCTACCAAAACAATTGCAAATTAAAACTTTCTCAAACACTGAGGTAATTTATATATTTCTTTGTTTGTTTTAAAGATTCTCTTATTTTTACTTTATGTGCATTGGTGTTTTGTCAGCATTCATGTTTCTGTGAGGTTGCCAGATCTCCTGGCACTTGAATAAGAGGCATTTGTGAGCAGACATGTAGGTGCTGGAAATTAAACTGGATCCACTGCTTTCAAACATGGAGCAAACTATCCAGCTGCTTTTACTTTAATGAGAATTATTAATGAGTTAGAAAAGTAGCATAAAATGAATTAAAAAATATTTGCTGAAATGTTGTGATAACAGATCAACTCTGAAAGGTATTCTGGTTAGCTCTACTCACATGCCATGGTTCCTACAGTTATCAAACTGGCTGAAGACCCATTTGAAGGGTCAATGTGATTAGTAACATGTCTTGGACAACCGAAATTAATGCTTCAGGACAAGTGCAAAGATCAGTACCTAAACTGATATAAATCCACCTGGTTTGCCAAAAGAAAATCTGATGTTGGTATGATTTGTTCTGCACATTAGGTTTGTTTCCCTGGAGGTTGGCCTTGTTCTGCAGTTTAAGTCCTGTTCATGATTATCTTAATTAAATATGGTGTGATGGAAATTAAATAGATTTGGTCTTAGCTCCTGGCATTGAGATTAATCAGAGTGGCTGACTAATGGGTATTCTCACAGGAAGATATAATAGAAGCCAAAGTATTGTAGAGGTAGAGATGGCCCTTCCAAACCCCATGAAAATATGGAAAGTTTGTAACTGACCATTTATAACTCCACTTACAATCTTTGTTGTTACCAAATTCCCAAAGTGATTGGCAGGAGAGATTTTAGGCACTGTTAGGTTGTAATACATGGAAGAGCATTCAACTGGTTGGCACAAGGGGAAATTTTATGACGAGAACACCAATGGCTCAAGCTCTAAGATCAATGATTGATAAATGGGACCTCTTGAAACTGAAAAGCTTATGTGAGGCAAAAGATAACATCAATAAGACAAGTTGGCAATATACAGTTTGGGGAAAAAATGTCGTTAACCCTCCATGTGACAGAGGGATAATATGCAAAGTATATAAAGAACTAAATTTGTTAGACTGCCAACACCAAATAACAAAATTTTAAAAAATGGAGTACAAAACTGAACAGAAAACTCACCAAAGAAGTGAGTCCTTAGTCATCAGAGATATGCAAATCAAAAAGACCCTGAGATTCCACCTTACACTAGTCAGAATGGCTGAGATAAAAACCCAAGTGACAGCACAAGCTGGTGAAGATGTAGAGATAACGTCACACTCCTTGCTGGTGGGATTGCAAACTGGTACAGCCACTATAAAAATCAATCTTATGGTTTGTCTGAAAATTAGAAATAGTTCTACCGGAAAACCCAGCTGTACCACTCTTGAGCACATACCCCAAAGTAATCTCACTATACCACAAAGACCTCTGCTCCATCAAGTTCATAGCAGGCTTATTTGTAATAGGCAGAAGCTGGAAACAACTCAGATTTCCTTTAACAAAAGAACAGACAGGAAATGTAGAACATTTACATCATGGAGTACTTACTCAGGCATTAGAAACAATGGCTTCAAACAATGAAATTTGCAGGCAAATGGGTGGATCTAGAAAATACCATCCTGAGTGAGGTAACCCAATCACAAAGAACACAGATGATATGGACACACTGATAAGTGGATATTAGCCCAAAAGTACAGTCCACCTAGGATACAACCTGCAGACCACAAGAAATATGACAATCAGAAATGCCCAAGTGAGGATGTGTCCATCCCACTTAGAAGAGGGAAGAAAATAATCATGGGAGGCACAGGGAGCAAGGGAACTGAATTGGAGAGATGACAGTGAGGGAAAAAAAATAAGAACAGGATCAGATACGCAGAGAGGAGACAAAGGGCCAAGAGAATGAATGAAAATAAACAGCTTCTGTGAGTGGGAGGATCACTTCTGCCTCCATTTCTCTTCAGTTGCCTCTAGCTCTTCACATAAGGTTGAGGCTATAAAGAATAGGAGGGGCACTGGAATGGAGCCACAGAATTCTAGAAGATAAACTCTGTGTGCCCCAGAGGACAGACCCAGAGAAGTTACCAACACACTTTTGAGGATCCAATAAGATAATGAATAGATCCCAGGTATTGAACATGGATTGGTTTATTCAGTTGAAGTTTGGGTTTTGCTTTGATTTTACTGTGACTGTGTCCTGATACTTACGGAGAAACTTTTTAACGTGATGTTATTTTTCAACTTTATTGGATATTCTCTGTATTTACATTTCAAATGTTATACCTCCCCCCACACAACCTCCTTCCCCTCAACTTGCTTCTATAAAGGTGCTCCCTCTCCCAATTACCCTCTCCACCTCAGTGCCTTTGCTGATTGATGATGTTGTTATTTCAATGAGGTTGTAAACCTTTCTGTTCTTTCAGTCCTTTCTCCAGCTCTTATATTGGGGTCCCCATGTTCAGTCCTATGGTTAGCTTCACGTATCCTCACCTGCATCTGTATGACTCTGGGAGAGCTTCTGAGGAGACATCCATGTCTAGTTCCTGCCAGTAAACACTTCTTGGCATCAGCAATAGAGCCTGGGTTTGGTGGCTGCATATGTGATGGATCCCCAGGTGATGCAGTCTCTGAAGATCTTTTATTCAGTCCCTGATCCCCTATTTTACCCCATATTTTCTCCCCTGTTTTGTTCTCCCTTCTAATAACTGAGGCATCCACCTTATGGTCTTCCCTCTTTTTGAGATTCATAAGTTCTATGGATGATTTCTTGGGTATTCTGAGGTTTCATTTTTTTTTTTTTTTTTTTTTTTTTTACAAATGAGTGCATACCATAAGTGTTGCTTTGTGACTGGGTTACATCACTCAGGATGATAGTTTCAAGTTCCATCCATTTGCCCAGAAATTTATGAACTTGTTGTTTTTAATAGCTGAGCAATACTCTACTGTGTCTATGTACCACACTTTCTGTATCCATTTCTCTGTTGAAGGACATCTGTGTTCTTTCCAGCTTCTGACTATTATAAATAAGGCTGCTATGAACATAGTGAAGCCTGTGTCCTTGTTATATGTTGGAGCTTCTTTTGGGTATATGCCCAGAAATGGTATAGTTGTGTCCTCAGGTAGTACTATATCCAATTTTCTGAGGAACCGCCAGACTGATTTCTAGAGTGGTTGTACCAGTTTACATCCCCACCAACAATGGAGGAGTGATCCTCTTTCTCCTCATCCTCACCAGCATCTACTATCATCTTAGTTTTTGATCCTAGCCATTCTGACTGGTGTGAGGTGGAATCTTAGGGTTGTTTTGATTTGCGTTTTTCTGATTACTAGGGATGTTGAGCATTTCTTTAGGTGCTTCTCAGCCACTCAGTATTCCTCAGGTGAGAAGTCTCTTTGGCGCTCTGTGCATCATAGCATTATTTGATTCTCTAGAGTCTCATTTCTTAAGTTCTTTCTGTACATTGGATACTAACCCTCTATCAGATAAAGATCTTTTCCCAATCTGTTATTTGCTTTTCTGTCCTTTTGACAATGTCCTTGGACTTACAGAAGCTTTGCAGTTTCATGAGGCCTCATTTGTTGATTCTTAATCTTAGAGCTTAAGCCATTTATTTAATTAATGTAGTATGTTTAGAAATTAATATATAATTGCATCATCCTCTCCCTCTTTCCTCTTCCCAACAATTCCTCTCTTGGATTTCTGTGTATCTGTTCCTTGATTTTTCTCAGTTTCTAGGCCTTTGATCCCTTTTATGGTCAAATCGCTGTGCACACATAGTCATACTATGTATGTGTAGAACCGCTGTGGGTTGTAGACCCTAACGTTTCCTTCAGGATTGCAGCTGCTCATGTGTGTGTCATCTGCTTTGTCTTTAGTTCAATTTTATTTATTATTTTTTGTGTATACCTTAGTGTGTGTGTGTGTGTGTGTGTGTGTGTGTGTGTGTGTGTGTGTGTGTGTGTGTGTCTGCACATGCCATATCTTACTCAGAGGAGGCAGATAACAATTCACTCTAGTCTGCTTTGCCTTCCTTAATGTTTCCCATGGATCAAGCTCAGGTCCGTGGGTTCTTACTGCAAGGTGTACCAGGTGATCATGTAATAAGTCTGCACAAGACTAAGCCCTGTCCATAGATGGAGGAAGTGTACAAAAAGGCCCATACATTTCTGTTATATTATTTGTTTGGAGAGATTCAGAGAGAGGAAGTGATTGGCGTTCTTTATCGGTGCCATCCGTGATGATCCTTTCAGGTTCTAATGGATAGCTACAACCCAATAGTCAAGCAGCTGGATGCTGTCAAACAAAATGAGCCAGAAAACAAATTCAACAGTCATGGATCGAGGAAAGGCACATTTAGGAAGGAAGTGAAGCTACCAAGGATGAGAAGGAATAATAAGGAAAGGTAGATGGAATAATTAGAGCACACTATTTACACCATAGAGAACAATGCTAATGAAATTCATAGAAAACAATAAATAATAAAGAGATGGATAGAAAGGGGATATGAATAGAGAGGCTAAGATAGAGAAGAATGTCATCTTAGAACAGAAGTTTCGTATGTGTGAGCACTCTACCTGGGATAAGCAATACAAATGTCAGTGCTAGAAGAGACACTTGCTATTAAAACCAAAGGTAAAACCTAAACAAAATCTCTTCAGAATGTATCAAGTTCTTATTTGGTGACCTTCATTGCACATGGTTTCTACCATCTACGATTAAAGAATCTACGGTTAGTCTAACAAGTTCTATAGTTGAAACACAACACATCACTTCCCAGTATGAAGATAACTAAATATTCTTTGATCTATGTACTAAAAACAATTATATTAATAGGTTGATATATACACAGAAAGAGATTGGGAGCATAAGCACATAAATATTTCCTTTCTTTTCTTTATAAACTGTATTTTAATTGTGTATTTCTATTCCCACTAGGTGTTTGACAGTCTGACAATATCCTTACAGGTTTCGGCATCATAGTTCACATGCAGGCTCCATTGTACATAGTGTGGATGTGCCTTTTGGTCACCGGCAAACTTTTATAACTCTGAGCTCCTTAGATTTCTTTCCTATGCCACTTATTTATCCATTTGGTCTTAGCACAAGTGACTGCCTTACGAAAATGTAAATCTATAGGTGACAAGCACTCAGTGTTTTCTTATATTTTCCAAAATGGCTTTTAACAAATTCATAAAGCTCTCTCTGAAAGGGCTCACCATTTTCCTTTAACTATTATAATTCTAAAATCAATTATATTCTCATAGGTTTCAACATAAATAGGCTACTTCCCCTAATAGGAAACAAAGAAATCAATTGGAAAAAAAAAAGTTTATAACAACCACTGCTATTTTCAGTTTTTTGAGATGAAATAATGAACATACTATGATTAAAAACTAATAGCATTTGCAAGAAGTTTTTACTTGGAGATTGCTTTTTCATTAGTTTTTCTCCAGCTTCCCAGCTGAGAAAGAAACAAGTTAAGGGCATCTAGCAGTAGACAGCCAATTTACAACAAAGTCAATGGTACTTCTTTGGATTAATTTATACTCATATTATCTTTTTTATGTGGCCATTCTCAGGGAATAAACCACCAACCAATGAGCACACATGGAGAGACCCATGGCTCCAGCTGCATATGTAGCAGAGGATGGCCTTGTTTGACATCATTAGGAGGGGAGCCCCTTGGTTCTGTGGAGGCTTGATGACCCAGAATAAGGGAATGCTAGGGCACTGAGGCAGCAGTGGGTGGGCAGGTATAGGAGCATCCTCATAGAGGCAGTGGGGAGATAGGAGAGGATAGGAGGATTGTAGAGGGGAAACTGAGAAGGGTGATAACATGTGAAGTGTGTGTAAATAAAATAACCGATAAAAGATGAAAAAAAAAACTTATTTGTTCTTGCTTGTGTAGCATGATTTCCAGTTTAGTACATTCAAGGTTTCCTTGTCTTTTTGTTAATGTGTGTGTGTGTGTGTGTGTGTGTGTGTGTGTGTGTGTGTTTGGTGTTTCTTGTGCTTTCTCCCTTTTCAAAGTTCTATTATTTTATTGCCTGTTTTCTGAAAGATAGAGAGGATGGGGCAAAGAAAGTTTGTAGTTACATTTTTGATGATGTTGTAAGTATTTTGACTGAAATAGAAGAGAAAAAAAATATGATCACAATGCAATGCTCATTGTTCCCTAGATAAAGCAATAATGTCTTTGCTGAGGGTGGGTATGGGGTGACATGTTTCCCCAGAGATCTCTGTGCTACAGCTCTTACACGGCATTCAATGAAGCATCTGTCTCAGATAGTATTCACACCAACAGCTTGTAATACGAAGAGTGGAGGGAGTGAACCATGGATATATATATGGACCTTAGAGGCTGCAAAGGAGGTTTCAGGGTAAATTAAAATCATTGGCTAGAGTGTTAAAGTTCTGTGAATGCCTCTTTTACATATAAGAGGCATCTCAGGAATCTCAGGTACTTGTTGGACAGGTTCTTATGTGGGAGTAGGGAGAGTGGAAAAGAAGAAATATGATTGTAATCTCACCAAGGATATGTGATATACTTCAAGTAGAGGGTGAGGGTTTCAAGTGCCCTATACAAGGTCAGAAAAGGAGAAGCCCTGCAGATAAAGGGAAGCCTCCATTTTGTGCTGAGCTCAAGATAGTTGTCCAGCAATGATGGTCTTCAGCCTTAATTAGCCAGGCCTAACAAATGTTTCTAGATTAAATCATTTTACCAATATTGTTTTTCTAAGAAAATAGTAGTTGATTCAAAGAAGTGAGGGAGGTATGTGGTATTAGCAGATAAATAACAGTTTCAAAATATCCCAAATGGTTGTTTTCAGAATAAAAATATAATTGCTGAATCTCCAACACAAATATGTTCATTCTTTAAACACTGAAATTGACATTTATTCAAGGACAAGCCTAAATATAAACACTAGCAAATTGTAAATAAGCCCAGAGTATCATTTTGAAACTATATAAAAATGTATATGAAATTCTCCAAAATGATATTTCTTTTTCCAAAAATAATGAGAAATATTTCTAGTTCATTATACAATAAAATAGCAAAGCATTTACCACTAAAATAACAAAGAAAAAGAAAAAATACCAGACATGTAAATTGACAAAATAATTTAATTTAAAAATTTTCAATAGTACATTGTTTCTAGAAACCATTTCTAGAAATCTTCATCATAAGATTTTTAATGAATATAAGGAACTCTGACCATTTTTATCCTCAAGTTGTTCACTCTTGTTCTTCTCCTTGTCATTCCCTACTCTCTAACCCAGTGGTTTCACTGTTATGTGTGTAGAATTTTTAATCCAGCGAGATGGCTGCTCTTATCACAACCGAAGACCTCCTCGGTCTGGGTGATCCAGCCGGGACACAAACATGCTCTAAGTACATACTTTGAACCCTCTGGCTGGATTCATTTAGAACAGACCTTTAATCTCAATCTATGATATCTAATTAAGATGCAGACAATGTGGCAAGTCAGAGAAAGATCTGACAGAATGAGTCAGGGATGAGATCTACTCGAGTCTCAGGAGGAAAGAGCAGTACAGGGAAAGAGTCAGGTCATCAGGTTAGAATGGAGTTCAATCAGTTCTGTTTGGGTAGTTGAGTTCAGTGCAGTAGAATTGCTTGTTCAGTAAGTTGAGAGTCAGTGAAGTGAATGCATTGTAGTAGATGGTAATTCATTAATGAGTTCGGCAGAAACAGTTGAAGCCAGACAATAAGAGGTCAGAAGATGAGAACGAATTGCTAGAGTTAGTTTGAAGAACAGCACAATTTAGTGAGAAGCTCAGAGAAGCCAGGCTGATTCAGGCACCTTGGAGAGGAGTTTAAGATGGAACAGTTGAATTGAACTAGCCAACCATAGTTCAGAAAAAAGTAGAAAGGGTGAATTTATTCAGCAGTAGGCCTTCGAAATGACAATTTTATCGGGTGAATAAAAGACACATTTAGAGTTATGTTTAAAACAATTTTAAGACATTCTTTTTAATGTCCCCATTGTGTGGAAAGGCAAGGGATATGCTTGGACGCGTAAGCCACAGTATATGTGTAGAGGTTAAAAGACAATCTGCAGGAGGTGGCTATCTCCTCTGTCATGTTGGTTCCGGACACCAAACACAGGTAAATGCCATTATTCACTGAACTATATCTCTTGTCATTCTTCATAGTAATACAAAATGCTGTATGTTTTGATTTAAAAGAAAACCAATCAGAAATATCAAGGCTGCATACGTTATGTGATGAATTCATAGCACGTACAAGAAAAGGGGGGCTCAAAAATACTGAAGCATGTAAAAATTGTTGTCATTATTTTTCACACTCTAAAAACCCATGCTTCAAAATCATTTCCATGATGTAGTTTGAAATTTATTCTCAGCTCCTTGGACCAAAAGAGTTAACAGCGGCCAAGAAGGATGGCATGGTACAAATTAAATGCCTATCTTTTAGGTCTGACCCCATTTCATTTTTTTTCTCAAAATACACATTTCAAAAGGAAATATTTTCTATTTTACCTTATAGTGCCCAGTGAATTTGAAAAAAAAAAAAGCTTCCTTCATGGTGAACATGCAGAGGCTCAAGGCTCTCAGCACCGGGTTACCTTCAGTGAGAAAGAGAAGAGGGAACTGCTGTCTTGGATCAGTGATCAGGTGCAACAAATGTCCATTTTGCTAATCTGTCTGTTGGGAGCATTGCAGAGGTAACTAAGGGTTCCAAATAGCATGCAAGTGAGTGCTTTCCTCCTTGGGAATAATTGAGAAACTGCCTAAGAAGCAGAATAATTTCAAGTTGGCTTTTGAATCCTCGATGCAGTTAAAAGAATTGATTTATTACATAAAGGATGGTACTTACTGAATTATCCTCCAGAGATGTAATTTAATTGGTCAGAGGTTGGCTTCAGACATGGATTCTTATTTTAAAAGCTTTTTAGATAATTATAACGTGTGTCCAACAATGAGGAACACATGGCTATGTGAAATTCTCAGGATATATTTGGATTCTGAGAATTAATACCCACTGATGTCCCTCACCCCAGTTCATATCAAATTTAGCTCCAGTTCCAACTTCCTTACAAAACTTCTCTGCCAGAAGCTATCACGGAGAAAGTAAAAACTAACAGGTGATCTTTCTTAGATGGTTCTACCATTAAATGTTAAAATTAGTGATGGAGTTGTTTCTTCATACAAGGCCAATAAACAATTTAATTTTAGGAAAGATTCCTGCTGTTAATATGTTTTCCTGTTATTATAGAATTAGCCTACTGTTTTGAGCAAATTTCTGCAGAACAACAAAAATGTACTGTTTTGTAGTGATGCTATATATACAAATAGATGACTTCTTAGTTCTTAATGATGATCCTCTAAGAATTCCTAAAATTACATTAGTAATCATTAAACTGCAATGGGAACTCAAGCAATCTTCAAATGTCATGAGTAAATTGCTTCTGAGATAGCATGCTTGCATCTATAACTTAGAGCACAATGTAAGAAGTTGTAAAACAACTGACCAAAGGTCATAAAAAAAGAACTAAAAATTTACTATAGGTGCAAGGACAAAACCAACCAAAGAGTACACGTGAAGGGACCCATGGCTCCAGTTGAAGATGTTGCAGACGGTGGCATCAATAGGAGGAAATGCTCTTGGTCCTGTGTAGGGGAATGCCAGGGTGCGGAGATGGGGGTGGGTGGGTAGGAGTAGGAACATCTTCATAGAAGCAAAGGCAGGCAGGGATGCAGATGGGGGGGTGAAGATAACATTTGAAATATAAATACACAAAATATCCAATAAAATATTGACTGGGGTTGATCTATACAAAACTAATATCACTAATTACTTAGTCAACACAAGTTATGATTTTTAACTCTCCGTGAACCTGGAGAGCTAGTGAAAGATGATAAATATTAAGCCAGATAATTATATTTAATAGATATGAGTGTGAACAGTCTCTGTTAAAAACAGCTCATTCAGTTTATGATTTGAATATATGTTTGAACCTCTAGTCAACTTTTGTAGACAATTAGATTCTTGAAAAAACAATGTGATCTAAGTAGGAGGACCAGCAGTTTTAATCAAACCTGAACCCTCGAGATCTCTGACACTGCATCACCAACCAGGCAGCACATACCAGCTGATATGAGGCCTCCAAATCATACAGCATAAGACTGTAGAGTATGGGTTCAGTCAGAGAAAATGCACCTCATTTCAAGATACTGGAGACTTAGGGAGTTTAGCAGTCTACTTGGGAGGGCTGAAATGAAGATATCTTCCTGGAGATGAAGATGGAGGAAATTATAGGATGTGGAAAAGTCAGGGGATAGACTGGGAGGAGAATAAAGTCTGGAATGTAAAAAAATGAATAAATATAAGAAAATGTACAAGAGACTAGAAAAGACAGAACTGGAAGAGATGATGTTGGAGATCATAGCACTGGGTATAGCATAGGGAGCAAGGCATTGGGAGCAAGGGCATTGTTACATCAGAGCACATGAAGAGAGCAACAATAGAGAGAGAATGCAGAGTGGAATAACTTAGACATTATAAGCCAACTTAAAATGAGACCATCCACAGAACTTATGAAGCTCAAAAAAATACAAAGACCAGAATGTGGATGCCAAAATTCTTCTTAGAAGAAAGAAAAAAAAAACAGCTGAGGAAATACAAGTTCAAATAGAGGAGCAGCCATTGAAGAAAAGATCTACAGAGACTGCCTCACCTGGAGAACCACCCCATATGCAGCCACCAAACCCAAGCACTATTGCTGATGCCAAGAAGTGCTTACTGGCAGGAACCAGACATGGATGTCTACTCTGAGGCTCTCCCAGAGTCATACTGATGCAGGTGAGGATGCGTGAAGCTAAACATCAGGCTGAACAGGGGGAGCCCAATGAAAGTGCTAGAGAAAGGACTGAAAGAGCTGAAAGATTTGCACCCTCATGGGAAGAACCAACATCATTGTCAGCCAAGGCACTGAGGTGGAAATGGTGGTTGGGAGAGGGAGCACCTTCATGGAAACAAGTTGAGGTGGAGGGATGGGTGGAAAGGGTATAACATTTGAAATGTAAATACAGAGAATATCCAATAAAAATTAAAAAAGAACAATATGCAGAATGCAGAAGAAAATAAAAATAAAGAAGCTGAAGAGAGATCAGAAAGAGCAGGCAGGCTTCTCCTTACCATCGGACAGAACAGCAAGGCAGACTTAATGTTTAAAGAAGAAAAACCTTTCTTCTTATCAATTTAGGTTTAATTCATTTAGCAATAAAATAATAGAAGCTTTATCTTTCTTTATTCAGTAAAGATTGGAGCTTAGTTTTTATCCAGAATGAGAGAGTTCCTTCTGCACTGGCCCTTGGTGATCGGCTCCATATACATATGTGAGTATGTATGTGTGTGCATAAGTATGTAATTATAAAATGAGTTTGTAAGCTGGGCCCAACTGCTTTGAAAAGAAATGTATACGAATATATACAGAGCTGTATATAAATTTATGTGAGTTTAATCCATATTTGCGTATGTAAGTTTTTCCTTCTGTGAGCATGACTCTCTTCTTCTGACTCAATAGAAGTTTTTTCCTACAAACTCCACTCATCCCCCCCACCCCCAATGCCTGAGAAGCAAGCAAGAGGCATCTGACCAATAGGAAAAAGGCTCTAGCAATTAATTCTGTACTTAATCTCCTGCTGTTTTAAGATGAGGTGTTAAGCACCAGAAACTGCAATTTCTGGTCTCAGAGGAACTCAGACACGCAGGTCAACTACTACAGCAAAATGAATTAGACTAAGGCAGTAGATTTTGTTTTGTTTTTTTTTTTTTTTAATTTTATTACTTATTATATTTGTTATTTTTTCTTTTTATTGGCTATATTTCATTTACATTTCAAATGTTATCCCCTTTCCAGATTTTCCTCCCAATAACTCCCCAATCCCATTCCCCCTCCCCCTGCTTCTATGAGGGTATTGCCTCCCAACCCCCTTCTGCCTCCGCACTGGACATTCCTCCACACTGGTTTATCCCTTCCCAGTTTCTCCTCCACAAGCCCTTTCTCTCCTCTCCCTCCCTTTGCCTCTAGAAGGGTTCTCCTCTACCCATGCACCCATTCCCACTGCACCTCAGGCCACCAGCATTCCTGTATCTTGGGACATGGAGCCTTCACAGGACCAAGAGGCTTTTGTCCCATTGATGCCAGATAAGGCCATCTTCTGCTACTTATCTAACTAGCTAGGGCCATGCAAACTCCACCCCACTCACCACTTTTCCTCCTCAGTTAACTTGTAATGTCATAAGGGACCTTCTTGCCACCGAATTAAGTGAGTTATTTTCTTGAATACTTTGTAGAATTAACTTTTGTCAATCAGCAACAATGCCTTCTATTGTCTATTCCTGGCTTACTGCCTCCTTTCCTCTGTATCCTCTTTTCTTTGCCTTTTCCATAGTACTTGAGTTTTCCCAACAGGAACCTTTTGATACTTCTCTGCATCTGTGTTATCATTAGCATTTAATCTAAAGTTATTCTGGATTTTTCCAAAATTATTAAAATAGCTTGACAAAAAGATATATTATGTTTTATGAAGCTTCTTTCAGCACATAGCCTCTTTAATGTTTCATATTTATTTTAACTTACATTTTAAATTAATATGTCATACCATCATTAATGTATATAAAAACATGAAAGTATATTATATGTATTACATACATTATATAAATTATATATAATATATGCACACACATATATACATTTTACAAGACTGAGTTTCTCTGTATAACATCCCTGGCTGGCCTGGAACTCACCTTTTGTGAGTCTGGAATCAAACTCACAATGTTCCTCCTTCCCCTGTCTCCCTAGCACTGGGACTAAAGGTGTGTGCCTCCATACCTGACATATATATTTTATACTTGTATTAATTTTTTACCAAGTTTATTTTGTTTCATTGTTATAGTCAGAGTTAAAAGTCTGTTGTCTCAATAATCCTTAGTATACAACAGAGAATTAGCGATTATTGTGATCATACTGTACATTATACCTTTAAGATAAATCAGTCCTATTGAACAATATACTACAATCATCTCTAATAGCTAACACTTTGGCTTCATTGTTCACTTTATGCTTATTTGAGATCAGTTTTTAGACTCTAAACATAACTGAGATCCCACTGTTTTGTCTTTCGCTGTGGCATATTTTAATTACAAGGATGACTTCCATGTTAATTCATGTTGTTACAAATTATGTAATTTCATCTCTTATAGCTAAGTAACATTTCAAGATGTATATATATTTGGAAAATCCTCCTGTGCACTGTGTGAAGGTCTGTGTCTGTCATTCTTCATCTGTCTAAGGCATCCTCTGACTGCTTTTAATAAAAGACTGATGCCATAGAGCTAGGCCAGAAGGGAAAACAGGACTTCCAGGCAGAGATAGAAATGCTGAGGAGAATCCGACAGGGAGAAAGCAGACTTATAGGAATGTAATAATGAAGAAGTATCAGGTCAGGTGGCAAAGGTGGGTTAGTACAAACCAGTTATTAAATGATACAGGCTAATTAAGATTGAACCTAAGCTCAACCTTGATGGCTGCATGTAAAAGCATGACAATAGACTGATACTGATCATACTGTATGAAACTCAATCCAAATGGAAAAAAAAAAAAAAAAAACATCAGCATGGTGCCAAAATATACTGAATCTGACAGTGGAGAATGGGGAGAAGACACTTCAACTCATTTGTACTGGACATTACTTTTCAACAGGACTCTGTGGGTCCAGGAGTTGAGAATGTAAGTTAATAAACAGGAAACTGAAATAACAATGTACAGAAAGTGAGAATAATTGAAATTTTAGTTCTAACCAGGCTAAATAGAATGCATGTCTCCACCACATTCCTCCTCTTAGGGAAACCCTTGTAGAAGAAGAGGCAGAAGAATTGAAAGAATAGGCAGGGATGGAGGACACCAACTAAACACATCTAAGCGCATCAGGTCCAACATACAGATGAATTCACTGAGATTTTGGCAGGATGCACAGACCTGAACAGGTAGGCAGCAAATTGGGTTCAAGTACTGAGAAAATTGGGCACTTAATCCAGAAAGCATTTTCATTCTATAATCACTCAAAAGTGAGACAGCATACCTCCCATGAATGTCCTACAAACATGGCCTAACAAAGTGCTACAAGACAAATCACCAATCCTCATATCATGGCTCACTTGGTATTGTTGGTTTTATTTTCTGTTGTTGTTGTTTTGTTATTGATTTTTGTTTGTTTTCTAAAGGAAAACAAAGGTAACAGTTCATCTGGGGAGAGGAGAAGGGAGCGAGGGGAAGTAGTAGAGAGGGGGAGAAAACTGTGATCAGGATGTATTGTAAGGGAGAATAAGAAAATTTAAAAAAAGTAAAATTGAATAAGAGAAAAGTATTGCAATATATGTGATAAAGATACAATAACTACAGATTCTAAGAGCTGAAACAACTCAGTACTATTTGAAATTATTAATAACATAAGACTCAGGATTTAAAAGTATATTTATCTTTTCAAAAACTATTCATTAAAATAGTCAACATCTATAAATAAAAATGATCAAAATTGTTTAAGTATCTTGACAGTATGTCTTTAAAATATTACTACCTCTATATATTGTTTTCCTGTCATTCTCAATTCTTGAAATTCTCTTGAACTCCTGATTAACCACAATTAATTATAACATTAAGATGTAGACTAGGTGCTTTCTTCTGTAGAAATGGTTCTCTACAGTTTCTGTCAAATACCCCTGTAGTAGTGTATTGGTTGCATCAAATATATGTATGAAGCTTGTGATATGGTTCGAAGGTAGAACACACGGTTCATGCGCACAAAAGAATAAAACCGACACCTATAATCAAAATTCAGTAAGAACTGAAATAATTGGAGGCTGAGCAACTGGTGGGTGGGAGACCTAGGCTGCCGGGGAGCAGAGAGATCTCTGCGGAGTGCACACGGAAAGTGCACACCCTAACTTGCCCTGCCCTGCCTTACCCGATCCAGCGATTGGGAACAGAAAATTAGAACTTCTGTTTCCACCCGGAGGCGACTTCAGGACGCAGAGCAGAGCCTGGCCCATCTGCCACCCGGAATGGAGGCTCATAGAGGCTGCGCAACTGGTCGGTGGGAGAACTGGGCTGCAGGGGAGCAGAGAGATCTCTGCGGAGTGCACACGGAAAGTGCACCCCCTGCCTTGCCCTGGCCTGCCGTGCCAGATCAAGCAACCAGAAATAGAACATTGGAACTTCTGCTCACACCCAACGACTCTGAGGCATAAAAAAGGGCCCGGCCCATCTGACATCTGGACTAGTGGAGAACCAGGGACACAGACATGATACAAGGGAAAGGCAAGAACATATCACTGACAACAAAAAGGCAAGAGGAAAGAGAAAGAGTATATCCCAAGGAAAGCAAGACAATCTAGCAACACCAGAACCCAGCTCTCCCATAACAGCAAACATCGGAATTCCAAACACTCCAGAAAAAGAAGACACAGACCCGAAATCATACCTCAAGATGCTGATAGAGATACTTAAACAAAAAAGGGAGGAAAAGCAAAAAGATTCAGAAGCTTTTAAAGAAGAAACAAGAAAAACACTCAAAGAACTCAAAGAACTAGAGGAAAACAAAACCAAAGAAATAAAGGAATGGAAGAGGGAAATTAAAACAGAAATTGACACAATAAAGAAAACACTAAAAGAGATAACCCTAGAGTCAGAACACCAAAAAAAGAAATCAGGAGTCACAGAAGCAAGCATTTCCAATAGATTACAAGAGATCGAAGAGAGAATCTCGGAGGCAGAAGACAACATTGCAAACATAGACAAAACAGCCAGAGAAGATGCAAAAAACAAAAAGCTCCTAACCCAAAATGTCCAGGAAATCCAAGACACAATGAGAAGACCGAACCTAAGGATAATAGGAATAGAAGAGGGAGAAAAGTATCAACTAAGGGGCACAGTAAATATCTTCAACAAAATCATAGAAGAAAACTTCCCTACCCTCAAGAATGAGATGACCACGAGCATAAAAGAAGCCTTCAGAACTCCAAATAGGTTGGACCAGAAAAGAAATACCTCCCGACACATAATAGTAAAAACATCAAGCGCCCAAAGTAAAGAAAGAATACTAAAAGCAGAAAGGGAAAAAGGTCAGGTAACATATAAAGGCAGACCAATAAGACTCACACCCGATTTCTCAACAGAGACTATGAAAGATAGAAGAGTCTGGACAGACATCATGCACTCCTTAAGAGAGCACAAGTGTCAGCCCAAGCTGCTATACCCAGCAAAACTATCAAACACCATTGATGGAGAGACGAAGATATTTCAAGACAAATCAAAATTCACACAATATCTGACCACAAACCCAGCACTAAAATGAATTATAGGTGGAAAACCCAATACAATGAGGGAAAATACAGCCTAGTAAAAACAAGAAAACTCCTAAACAAGAAAACTAAAAGAAGAAAAAAACACAGACACAACTCAACCCAAAAAAGCAATAATGGCAGGAAAGAGAAACAACTATTCCTTGATATCTATTAACATAAATGGTTTCAACTCCCCAATAAAGAGACATAGACTATCAGACTGGATACATAAACAAAATCCAGCCTTTTGCTGCATACAGGAAACTCATCTCAGAGACAGAGACAGACACTATCTCAGAGTAAAAGGGTGGGAAAAAAACTTCCAAGCAAACAGCTCCAAGAAGCAAGCTGGAGTGGCTATTCTAATATCGAATAAAGTAAATTTCCAACCAAAAGTTCTCAAAAAAGATAAGGAAGGACACTTTTTACTCATTACCGGGGAAATCGGTCAGGAAAAACTCTCAATCCTTAACATATATGCTCCAAACAAAAAATCACCCACATTCATAAAAGAAACCCTACTAAAGCTCAAAAAATACATTTCACCCCACACAATAATAGTGGGAGACTTTAATACCCCACTCTCACCAATGGACAGATCATAGAAACAGAAACTGAACAAGGACACTGCAAAACTAGCAGAGACTTGGAACCAACTAGAATTAATAGATATCTACAGAACATACTATCCTAAAGTAAAAGAATACACCTTCTCACCACCCATGGCACCTTCTCAAAAATTGACCTCATAATTGGACACAGAATGAGCCTCCATCGATATAAGATGATTGAAATACTCCCATGCATCCTCTCAGATCACCATGGTCTAAGGCTGGCCTTTAACAACAAAAAAGACAACAAAAAGCCCACATACACATAGAAACTAAACAACACTCTGTTAAAGGATAGCAGGGCCAAAGAAGTAATAAAGAAAGAAATTAAGGATTTTCTAGAATTCAACGAAAACAAAAACACAACATACACAAACCTATGGGATGCAATGAAAGCAGTATTGAAAGGAAAACTCATAGCCCTAAGTGCTTCCAAAAAGAAACTGGAGAGAGCTCACATCAGCAACCTGACAGCACAGCTAAAAGCCCTTGAAAAAAAGGAAGCAGATATACCCAAAAAGAGTAGATGGCAAAAAATAATCAAAATTAGGGCAGAAATAGACCAAATAGAAACAAAAAGAACCATTGAAAAAAATCAACAAAACAAAGAGTTGGTTTTTTGAGAAAATCAACAAGATTGATAAACCCCTAGCCAGACTAACTAGAGGGCAAAGAGAGAGTATCCAAATTAACAAAATCAGAAAGGAAAGTGGGGACATAACAACTGAAACTGAGGAAATTCAAGAAATCATCAGATCCTACTACAAAAACTTATACTCCACAAAATTGGAAAATCTGGAGGAAATGGAAGAATTCCTAGACAGATACAAGGTCCCAAAGTTAAACCAGGACCAAGTAAACCATCTAAATAACCCTATAACACCTAAAGATATAGAAGAAGTCATCAAAAGCCTCCCAACCAAAAAAAAAAAAAAGCCCAGGTCCAGACAGGTTCAGTGCATAATTTTATCAGATATTTATTAGGGATATAACACCAATACTCGCCAAACTATTCCAATAGTTAGAATCAGATGTAATATTACCCAACTAATTTTTGAGGCTACAATAACCCTTGTACCTAAACCACACAAAGACCCTAAAAGGAAAGAGAATTTCAGACCAATCTCACTTATTAACATTGATGCAAAAATACTCAACAAAATCCTTGCAAACCGAATCCAAGAACACATCAAAACGATCATTCATCATGACCAAGTAGGCTTCATCCCTGGGATGCAGGGATGGTTTAACATAAGGAAATCCATCAGCGTAATCCACCATATAAACAAACTCAAAGATCAAAATCACATGGTCATCTCACTAGACGCTGAGAAAGCATTCGACAAAATACATCACCCCTTCATGTTAAAAGTCCTGGAATGAACAGGAATCCAAGGAACATACTTAAACATAATAAAATCAATATACAGCAAACAAACAGCCAATTTCAAACTTAATGGTGAGAAACTTGAAGCAATCCCACTAAAATCAGGGACTCGACAAGGCTGCCCACTCTCCCCCTACCTATTCAACATAGTACTGGAAGTCCTGGCTGGAGCAATTAGACAGCAAAAGGAGATCAAGGGGATACAAATCGGAAAGGAAGAGATAAAAATATCACTCTTTGCCGATGACATGATAGTGTACTTGAGTGACCCCAAAAATTCCACCAGAGAACTCCTACAACTGATAAACAAGTTCAGCAAAGTGGCTGGATGCAAAATTGACTCAAACAAATCAGTAGCCTTCCTATACTCAAAGGACAAACATGTGGAGAAAAAAATTAGGGAAAAGGTACCCTTCACAATTGTCACAAAAACTATGAAATACCTTGGTGTGACTCTAACTAAGCAAGTGAAGGACCTGTATGACAAAAACTTCAAACCTCTAAAGAAAGAAGTTGAGGAGGATCTCAGAAAATGGAAAGATCTCTCATGCTCATGGATTGGAAAAATCAACATCTTAAAAATGGCCATCCTACCAAAAGCAATCTACAGATTCAATGCAATCCCCATCAAAATTCCAACCCAGTTCTTCATGGAATTGGAAAGATCAATGTGCAATTTCATATGGAATAACAAAAGACCCAGAATAGCGAAATTCATCCTCAACAACAAAAAAACATCTGCGGGAATCACTATCCCTGACCTCAAGCTATATTACAAGACAATTGTGGTGAAAACTGCATGGTACTGGTACAGAAATAGGCATGTGGATCAATGGAATAGAATAGAAGATCCAGAAATGAGCCCTCATGTATATGGTCACCTGATTTTTGACAAAGGAGCAGTAAACATTGAATGGAAAAAGGACAGCCTATTCAACAAATGGTGCTGGTCCAACTGGCACTCAGCATGCAAAAGAATGAAAATAGACCCTTTCTTATCTCCTTGTACAAAGCTCAAGTTTAAGTGGATCAAAGATCTCCACATTAAACCAGATACACTGAAACTATTAGATGAGAAAGTAGGGAAAACCTTAGAACACATAGGCACAAGAGAAAATTTCCTGAACAAAACACCAATGGCTCAAGCTCTAAGGTCAAAGATTAACAAATGGGACTTAATGAGATTGCAAAGTTTCTGTAAGGCTAAGGACATCGTCAAGAAAACAAAACGGCAACCAACAGAATGGGAAAAGATCTTTACCAACACCACATCAGATAGAGGCCCAATATCCAAGGTGTACAAGGAACTCAAAAAGCTAGAAACCAGAGAATCAAATAACCCTATTAAAAAATGGGGTACAGAGCTAAACAAAATGTTTTCAGTTGAGGAACACCGAATGGCCGAAAAACATCTGAGGAAGTGCTCTACATCCTTAGCCATCAGGGAAATGCAAATCAAAACAACCCTGAGATTTCACCTCACACCAGTCAGATTGGCCAAGATCCAAAACTCAGATGACAGCAGATGCTGGTGATGCTGCGGAGAAAGAGGAACACTTCTCCACTGTTGGTGGGGTTGCAAGCTAATACAACCACTCTGGAAATCTGTCTGGCAATTCCTCAGAAAATTGGATATAGTACTACCTGAAGACCCAGCTATTCCACTTCTGGGCATATACCCCAGAGACAATTTAATACACAACAAAGATATATGCACCACAATGTTCATAGCGACTCTATTTATAATAGCCAGAAGCTGGAAGGAACCCAGATGTCCTTCAGAAGATGAATGGATACAAAAATTGTGGTACATATACACAATGGAATACTACTCAGCCACCAGAAACTATGACTTAACCAAATTCTTAAGAAAATTCCTGCATCTAGAGAATATCATCCTGAGTGAGATAACCCAGTCACAAAAGAACAGACATAATATGCAGTCACTAATAGTGGGATGCTAACCCCAGAGGCTTGCACTCCCCCAGAAACAACTCACAGACTGTATGAAGTCCAAGAAATAAACAAAACAAAACAAAACAAAACAAAATATTTACAAAACAAGAAAACTTTAACTATTTCCGTGTTACATTTTGTTTTACATGTACTTTAGCTCATTGTAACTTTTAAGTTTTCAAGGCATAAAATCAAACCTTGAAAAAAATCAAGCACTGACTAAAAAATATATTCATATAGTTTTATGTAAAAATTATGTTAAAATCTGAAAAAAAAGTACTGACAAAAATGTATAATTTAAGCAAAAAAATTTTTAAATCTGTACATTTATCTTTGTTTTGTAAAATAAAGTTGTTTAAAAAAAAAGAACTGAAATAATTGTTACCTCCTTTTAAGTCCTACTATTGATAATAAATTCTCTGTAGACAGAAATTTTGTCATTTTAGATCTTGCTTTTTCTATGCCTACTATAAAGTCTCTTATTGGACAAAATCGTCATGGGAAAAGTTTTGAATGCCTTTCTACTAGAATAATAACCTGTTGTGTTCAGGAAGCAAAGGGAATTTCTCTTTCATGTATCTATGATGAAACCTAATAGTCACATTTACACATGTGTTGATTATTCTAATTTTCTCTGACCAAATCTCAGCTAGAGGCAACTTGAAGGGAAGAAGTATGTTTTTGTTAACAGGTATAAAATCTATCCTGGCAGGAAGACATGGTCCTCAGTACATTATGTCAGGAGCATAAGGGTCCATCACTACATCCTCACAGCCTTCCAGAAGGCTCCACAACCTCCCCAAATAGTTCAGCATATGAGAAGAAAATACCAAAAACCATAAATGTCTACAGGCATTTCCTTCTCACTGTAATGGTACATGAGTCCATTTGTGGTGTATACATCCATTTTAAGTCTCTCTCCCTTTCACAAACATCTCTTTTGGCCTTGTAACCATAAATCCAATGTTTCTTACCTCGGCATATTTCCATGTGGTTACAATGTCTATCTTTCTATCTCTTCTTGAAATCTAGGCAAAGTAATTGTTTGAAGCCCCTTTCATGAGGTAAATTTCAGTTACTGCTGTTTTATAATTAATCCCATTGTAATCCACACTTCTGATTCCCATGAAGATGAAAACTCATTTTTTTCTCTCTTTTAGTTAGAATTAATTAGCACACAAACATCAGCGTGGCTGTAACAAATTGATTGTTTTAAAAATAAGACAATATATAGTAATAACTAAGAGATAAAATGACTAAGCCTTATTTTCACGGCTCTTGGAATGTACTTTAGAAGGGTTAATGGAGCCATTTTCTTTTTGTCTGCATAACTTAAATGTTGACAGTGTAATCATTTCTCTCTTGTGTCTCCAATGCTCTCCCATTGTTTCATTTTGAATGTAGAGTATTTTCAATAAGACTGTAAATTACTCAAGGGCATGATTTGTTCAATCTGCATCTACAATTCATGCATTATGTCTACCATAGTGGTAAACAAAGGATTTATTGTCCTATTCTAGTATCAACGACTGTTTTTATTAAATACCAGTTACAGCCAGTTACTGACTGAATACTGACTACATCTTTTAACAAAAACTAAAAGACTAGGTAATCCCCTGAATATTCCTCATTTTTTAGCACAATCTGAAAGGAGCCTGCTACAACTGTCTCCTGAATGGTTCCGCCATGGTCTTACAAATACAGAGGCAGATGCTAACAGTCAACAATTGGACTGAGAAAAGGTTCTCCAGTGGAAGAGAAAGGACTGAGGGAGCTAAAGAGGTTTGCATCCCCATAGGAAAAACAACAATGTAAACCAACCAGACAACCCTGAGCTCCCATGGACTAAACCACCAATCAAAGAGTACCCAAGTTTGCAGCTGCATACGTAGCAGAGTTTGGCATTTTTGGACATCAATGTGAGGACAGGCCCTTGGTCCTGTGAAGGTCCTTGATCCTTTTTTATTCATTGACATGAAATTCAATATATTCTCTCTTCTAGAATGTATAGTTTTGTAGGCTTACATATACAGACACACACACACACATACACACACACACACATACATCCGTACACACACACACACACACACACAAGAATATAGGAAATGCAAAAGCCTGAAAGTCTAAGTAAACCTAGATAAATTTCCTTTTCATCTGTGTTTTGTTCCAAACATAAAGAGCTTGAAAGTTATATTTTTTCAAAGAATGGAGAGGCAATTAACAGAAGGCTTATTTCACATCTTTAGCTCTTCCATCTTTTTATGTCATCAAAAAAAGTAGAAAAGCTATTGATTCTCTTTTAGTTTTTCCTACTAAATAATAGCATGTCCACTCAACAAACAGAACAAATAATATATTTCCTACCATAGAGTTTTGAATTACATCATAAATGCACTACAAAGAAAAGATGTCATTTCAATGTTAAAAACTCAAATTCCTTACACATAGTTCACTAGCATTTATTGTTCCTTCTCAGATTAATACATCCCTAACCCCCACCCCACACTTACAAACACATACATACACACATATATATGCAACCATGTGCACGAATAAAAATTATTGTAAAGGGGGACTAAGAATTTAATGAGTGAGAAAGAGTATATGTGAGAGTGTTAATGGAGGAAAAAGAAGCAAAAAATATTGTATTTATGTTATTTGAAATAATATTTTAAAATATTATAATTCAGCATATTTTACTTCTAGACACTTTACATAAATTATCAACTGTTTCTGAAGCCTATACCCATTAAGGTCCTCAGTTGTGTTCATATAGGCTTTATTGCATACATATATAAACACACACAACCATGTACACACACAGAAACACACACACAAACACATAGGCATGCACACAGAAACACACACACACACAAAGACACAAGCATACATGTACACACACACTGTGACACAGACACAGAGATATATACACAAACACAATAAGCAATAACAACGGGACTCGATAAGATCCATTTATAAATTCAAGTATATGCATGTGTGTATAATAATAATAATAGTTAAAAATAAGAGGCCATGAATTTTAGAGGGAGTTGAGCAGACCAAAAGAGGTGTTGAAGGGATGAGAGGAAGAAGGAATTATGTAAACACAGTATGATACATAAACTCCTCAAAAACATGAAATTGTCCATTATTTAGATTTGTTATTATTATTATTATTATTATTATTATTATTATTATTATTATTATTTATTATTATTATTATACTCCAGATTTTATTCCCCTCCAGTCTAGCCTCTGATTCCTCCACACCTCATTTCTCATCCCTGCTCCTAATTAAGTTTTTTTATTCTATAATTTTTACTAAAATATTCCAAGTTCACAGTATAATCTTAGAATTTTTTAATGCTACATATTCAAACTGTTATATAAAGTAAGACTATCCTAATAAAAAGTAAAGATACACAAATATAATATTAATTCTGACACGAAACAATTAATGACTTACAAATAATCATATAAAAATTATGATTGATTAGACTGGAGAAGAAAAACAACTTTGGAGCAAACTAAATACAATATTTCCCTGATTCAAAAAAAACCTAATATATGCCCCAATACCTATGAACACTAAAATATTCTCTAATAAATAGTTTGTCACACTTTTCAGATGTATGTTTGCCTCTGTGTTTCAAGAACTGAAACAGATACTGGGTTTGAGAACTTAGGAAAGACTTTTGAAGCAATGATAATCATATTGAGTGTAACAGTCCAGAAAATTAACATGTGAGCATTAAAATATTTGGAATTCATCACAGGAGGAAGCTCATGGCCATGGCCTTTTCTATTTACATTATTTATTTATTTATTTATTTATTTATTTATTTATTTATTTATTGAGGTTCAAAACCACTCTTTATTTTACAAAACATAATTCTTATCAGTCTAACAAACTGGATCCCCCCAAAACAAAAGCAAATGAGCAAGATCATGCTTTCAGAAGGTGATTGAGTGGGAAACAGAATGTTTATTATTGGCCACATTACTGAAATCTTGTCATATACCAAAACATAACCACTTAGTTTGAATTTATATATTTTCTAATCATTTAGTAACACATCTACGAGTCCTCAAATGAAGAGAAGTACTGAAATGTAAGACTCATTTAGGCAGTCTAAGTTTTAAATTAATAGATATGTTTAAAAAATCTACAAATGCGCCACAATTTACATCTAACAAATAGTATGTGAAAAAGAAAACTGACTCATCTTTTTCATCAGCACATTGCAAATTATATGTGTCAATAAAAATACATGTTAAAACTCAAACTACTGCTTTTAGAAGAAAAAACAAATACATAATAAACTTTAATATCTACACCATCTGTTTATCTCCTTCACCAGATGTCACTAGCTGCTAATATGCATCTTTTCAACTGTAACAATATTCCATGAAATAAAGCTGGCATAAGTAACAGCTACAGAAAGGCACCTGCTATGTGTGTATCTGGTTGAAAAACTTCAAACAGCTCTGCTTTGCTGGGCCAAATTTTTTAGTTGCATCTCTCAATAAGCATTATCCCGGGTAAACTCTGCATGCTTATAAAGCTCATATTTCTGATTCCTCCAATTACCTAACGTAATGCAACAAACTTTAGTACAGTATTGAACAAGTTATCTTTGAAAGCCTATGCAGAAATTTGTGCATAATAGCCAATGGGTCAAGCATTCCAAATACAAACACACTGCAAGAGGATATGTAAGGTAAAATGTCTTAAAGACCCTTGAGCGGATCATTGACACAGGTTTTATCAGCAATTATTCGTAATACAACCTGCACACCTAGTTCTTTCTGTGTATGAAGTGATTAATTGAGCCTCACTTGAATATTTCTGTGGATTCTGATACAATGAACCAGTAATCCACATTGATGACTAAAGTAGTTTCATTTAAACGCTAAGCATTTTAAGAATGTGCGTGTGTCCACGTGTGCATGCTCGTGAGCATGTGGATGTATTTGCCTGTCTGTCTGTGTCTGGGTATCTGTGGTATGACATGGTAAATATGCGATAGTGTGTGCTTGAGGGTCATAGAATAAAGGAGTGAATTGTGAATGATGAGAAGAATATGAATATTTGACTTTGCCATTCAATGACCGATCAGCCATGAACAAGCAAAGCAGTAATTCCCTTCAGGATTGGAACGTATACAGAGTTCAATACACTTAGACTTCAGTCCTGGGTGGTTTTGGTAATCAGAAGGCTGGAAATTTGTCATGGAAGGAGCTTAAGGCCTCAGAACTGTTCACGTTTTGTAGAAATTCAAGTTGGATACAGGTGTTTTAATGAAATAATACTGAAAGCATGGGAAACCATTAAGTAGATCAAGTATCACTTCAAAAACATTGATCCTGAATGTGTCCTGAAGTAATTTATATAACTGAATAATTAATCTTTTGACTTTTAGTCCAAAAGAGAAATAGTTTCTTTGAACACTGAACAAAAGTATAAATTTGGTGTGATTCATCTGTTATGCAGACGTTGATATATTGTAGTCCACATGGAAAGACTTGAACTCTTTACATAGTAAAGTTATAAGCACACATAGTTACAAGGCTTCCACACAAATTTTACATAGATCTATAAAAAAATTCTGTAATCTCTTTTTACACCTTATTTATTTACAAAAATTACCAAAATGAAGCAGTTGTTTTTTCCACCTTATGCCTTAGATCTGCTACTCACCTTTTGAGTTTAGTCATGGTATATTTCCCATATTTAAAATTACTTACAGCAGAGAAAGAGGAACACTCCTCCACTGTTGATGGGGTTGTAAGCTAGTACAACCACTTTAGAAATCAATCTAGCGGTTCCTCGGAAAATTAGACATAGGACTACCTGGAGACCCAGTTATTCCACTTCTGGGCATATACCCCAGAGATGCTTCAACATACAGTAAGGAAACATGCTTCACCATGTTCATAGCAGCCTCATTTATAATAGCCGGAAGCTGGAAAGAACTCAGATGTCCTTCAGTAGATGTATGGATACAAAAACGGTGGTACATTTACACAATGGAGTACTACTCAGCTATCAGAAACAATGACTTTGTGAAATTCCTTGGAAAATGAATGTATCTAGAGAATATCATTCTGAGTTAAGTAACCAAGTCTCAAAAGAAGAGACATAATGTGCAGTCACTGATAATTGGATACAAGCCCCAGAAAGCTCTGGATACTCAAGAAACAACTCACAAACTATATGAATCTCAAAAAAGGGGGGGGGGGGCAAAGTGGAAGCTTTGGTTTTTCTTAGGGAAAAAAAGTGCATAACACCCTCTCAGGGTGTGCTACACCTAGACCTTAAATCATTAATAATTAAACAGCTAAGAAGATAGCCTTGTTGCAATTCCTGGTATTTAAAAATCATTATGCTTAATCTTTGCACACCAAAAAAACTTTGACTATTTCCAGGTTACATCTTGTTTTACATGTACGTTATGCTCATTGTAACTAGTAAGATTTCAATGCATACTATCAAACCTTTAAAAAAATCAGGTACTGACAAAAATATATTCATATAGTTTTATGCAAAATTGCTTTTAAAAATCTGTACATCTATCTCTGTTTTTTAAAAATAAAGTTGCTTAAATAAAAAAAATACTCACATAGTATTTTTTTCTGGTCAACATGCAATATTATTTAAAATGTGAAAATCTCTTTTTCTTGTAAAATTTTAAATCATTGCACCTGGCAACTGACCATAGTCTACTGCATATATCTTAGATTTGTGATTATGATTTACCATTAATACAAAATAATATCAGTTCATATTCTCTCTCACATATAGTAATTAAGAAGTGATATGGTGGTGTGTGGGTCAACACACACAGGACTTCAGCTTCTCCTTGACATTTTTCCTGCCTTGTATTCGTCATATTTCCCCTTTTCTCACAAGTTGGATATGACTCTCTATTGTAAAACTCAAAACTATTGGCTCCTTGGGGCCAACAAATATATACTAATTGGATACATCAAAGTGTTTGTTCAGTGTACTATTGTTAAATGTTTTTAAATTAGGAATATTACAGATTCTCCCCACAATTTTCACTTACTCAACATGCAGATCTCAAACAAATATGCCAATCACTGTAAAAACTGATAATATGCATAATCTTCATTTTAAGTATCTACTGCATATTCAACTGAAAAACAACTTTCATAATTTTCCAATAGCAAATACTTCACATAAATGTATATATACCTTTTTAGGACACGATATTTCATTTTGTAGTTGTAATATTACTCACTACTATCTCTCTTTTAGTTTACAATTTGCTCTTTTCCATGTGAAATTATGTCCCTTTAGAACTAACAATTTCTTGTTTACTCAGTCATACAATTTGAGGACAGCATCTATACTAATGATTTCTCAAAGGCACAGTACAGTGATACTGCTATTTACGGCACCCTTTGGAACAAAATCATCTTTATTCTGTCCAAGCACCCATGAGACTTGAGAGCAATTCTTTGTTCAGTGGATAGCCATTTTAAAACTTCAATTACTATGTCAGCAGGTTCCCTCCATTACTGTTTCCAGAACCAAAGCAAGTGGTTTCTAGTAGCAACGAATGGCTCAGAAGCCACACACGTGTGCCTTGCAAGCAATAAGCAGGTAAATCTTTGTAGACATTGTTAAGATCTGTAGAAATAATGTAAATTAGGATGAAATTGTAGCAATGTATGACTTTTGAAAACATTGCTTTTATGCATCCCAGTTGACAGTTTGGAATACCTGTTTCTAAGAGTATATCTGACAGTAGGAAGTATGTTAGAATCCAAGAGAAGCAGCCTTAACATTCAAAAACAGTCTAGACATTACAATAAGTGAACAAGCCCAGATTTTATGAAAAATGACAGAACATGTAATTTCTATTTTACAAAATAAATGTGTTGATTATAAGAAAAGGTTTATCATTTCTGCTTTACTTTATATATAGATCTTAAATTCGATAACTTGGCTCAAACTTCCTGAGTTTGTTTTTGTTCTTGTGTCAGCAATAATCTCATTTGCTGGAATAAATCATATATTTTAACATTGTTTTTACAACGAAAATGTACATAAGAATGTTAGAAAACATTAGAATACTTGAAACATGTGACTTAAAAGCCATGGTAATTCTTACATAGCTGTAATTTAATCTTGAATATAGGCCAGCCCAGGACACTGATAAACTACATGAAACATGTTATTCAGTGTTTGTTTGACATGGTGCTAGAAACGTGTTTTATTAGTTTTCTTTTTGTATGTATATTTTAAATCAGTATTCTATATATGTTTTATGATACTTGTATAATGAAAGCCAAGATGTCTATATGTTTGGTAACTATAATACGTTACACAGTGGAGTAGCATTATTTGTTTAAAACTTAACCCACCATTATATGTAAATCATTAGTTTCATCTAACTTTTATTACAGTTTTGACATAGAATCTCATATAGCTCAGGCTAGCTTAGATCTTCCAAGTCAGCTGACAATGATTTTGAACTGTTCACCTCCATGCTCCTATGGCCTCAGTGATTAGATTGTGGTATATATCATCGTGCCTAGCAGAATGTGGTGGTTTAAATAAATATCTTTGGCCCATGGGAAGTGGCACTATTATAAGGTGTGGCTTATCACGGAGGTATTTCATTATTTAAAAAAGTGCTTCACTATGAAGTTGGAGTTTTAGGGTCCTGATGCTTCAGCTCTGCCCAGAGTAAAATGCAACTTACATCTTGGCTGCCTGTAGAAGACAGCCTCTTCCTGGCTACCTTTGAATCAAGGTGTACAAATCTTGACTCCCCTAGCACCATGTATGCCTGGATACTACCATGCTTCCCTACATGACAAAGGTAAACTAAACCTCTGAGACTAAACCAGCCCAAGTTAAATGTATTACATTTTAAGAGTTATTTTGGTCATGGTATCTCTTCACAGGAATGGAAACCCTAACTAAGACACTGTATTTAACTCTTGCTCTTAAATTGAATAATCTTCTTTGTACTAATAACATAACTTAGTGTTATTCTATTATATACACTATTGTAAAACCTTAAAATAACTAAAATAAAAATGATGAGTTAAAATCAATTTATACGGGTCTAAAATTACCAAGTGAGTACAGTGTTTTATAAGTTTTCTTTGTGTTTCCCTTTTCGATGCTATGAAATCTGGCTTTTCTTCCCTGTCTTATAAGAATCCTTTAAAAAATGTTGCATTCATTTAGGATTCAGAAGGTTGCATCACTCTCAGACTTATGCTTTTCCTTTCTAAACTGGAGATGGTAATGTCTCCATCATTTTTTTTTTCGTTTGGAGAAGTAAATGAGACAAAGTATATGCAGTTGTTAACATAATTCCTGGCGCACAGCTAATGTCAAAAATAGCAGTGACAATGTTGTAGTAACTGTGGATTTCCTCCCACATAACTCCATTTTCAGTTTCGTCATATTTATTAACAACACAAGATTGTTCTATTCATATACACTTGAATATTATTTTAATCTTTTCTTACTACATCTTCTATATCTAGCCAATCCTGAAATATCCGTTCCCTTTATAATATATAGTACATATGCCCCTTCTCTATTCTGACATCTTCCACATTATATCTAAGAAGAATCCCCTGGGTGTGGTGACTGTAAAAAGAAAAAAAAAAAAAAAAAAGGCTCCCAGAGAGAACTAAGTCACCAAAACCGATACACTGAAAAATACAGAAATGTAACTACTAAAAGTAACCACAGGGACACAATCAAGTAATAGAAATGGGAAAGGTAAATTCCAAATACAGCTTCATAAAGGTTAGTGGTTAATGCTTATAAATACTTGCATACACCAAGTTAGAGACTGAGGCAGGGGATTAATATATGAATAAGGTGTAGCCTGGTGTAAGTAAATTACAGGCCAGTCGGGAATATACAGCAAGAACTTGTCTCAAAAGTAAAAGTTTATAATGACGAGTGCTTGTATAATTTTGTAAGAATATTTATTTGAAGAAGGGTAGTGGGAGCTAGGACAAAGAAGGAAGGGTGGAGTGTGGGTAGAACGGTTTTTCAGTTAGCAGTCAGGTTTTAAAAGGAGGAAAAGGAACAAGCAAGCCAGATGGCAAAGAGGCAGTCAGAAGGTGGGAAGAGTGTGCAACAATACAGAGGCTAAAAAAAGAGATAACATTATGTAATGATATTCAAACCTTGTCTTCAATGAAATCATAGTTATTTTGATACTCTGTGAAAACGTGGGGCCTGGCATATGAGTTGGAGAACTAGGTTTTATTTATATGTGCATAAACTGTAAGTCCTTGCCATATATGAATATGATCACTCTAGTGGCGTGGTTCGTAAAGACATTGTTGTTTATGGCTAAGTATATAAGCACACTAGTTTCAATGTCTAAAACTTATGGTATGGATTCTATAAGCCAACTGTATGAGTTACCAAAACGTATTGTTTTATATCATAGAAGGTCACTGGAGCCTGAAAATTATTATAATGAATATAGGTTAATAAATTTGAGCTTACATCTGAAAAAGGTGAAGTCTTCTAATCTGGATACCTTAGCTTCACTTCATTTATTTTCTAGATATTAAGAGTTCACTACTCCTTCAAAATATTTTAATTTATGTATATATATGAAAATATATATTATATATGTTTTACAGCATAAATATTTGTATATATGTACATATATATATATATTACAATACACAAAGACTTGTTAACAGTGTCAATTAAAATTTCAACTGAAGCTTGATTAAAAACAGAAAAGGGAGTTTCTCTTTCATTGGTATGGAAATATTTTATTTGAAGAATTATGTTAGAAGTTGGAGTCAGAAAAAGAAGATAAATACATATATACACACACACGCACACACACACACACACACGGGGCCTGGAGACAGAAGAGAATGAGGATATACTTGTGATAATTGCTAATACATAAACTGAAACCAATCATTACTTGGCTTTAGTTTAAATTCAATTAAACTGAAGTTCATCCTTTGTGATATTCCTGACCACTACAAAGTGACAAGTTCTACATGTGAAGTTGGAATTTGGTTTAAAATATCCATTTCAGTCTCACATATAAAAATTAACTGAAGTTTATGCAAAGACCAAAGAGAATGTCTAATGCTTGGTATTACATAATTTCAGATTAAGCTGTAATCTTTATGATTATCAATTTGGAAACATTTTTTAGGTCCAGAGCTTATCTAAAATTGTTAAAAGAGCCAGGTTAGATGACAATTTAAAGAAAATACATTGCAGTTTTCTTTTTAATGCTGAGCAAACTTAGAGCATATAAATACCACAATATTTTCGTGGAATATTTCAGTATAATACGTTCTTTACCTTTACATACAGGCCTGTGGTCACTCCAAGCAGCAAACACTTCAGCTATCCTTTGACAAGTGATGCTTTTGGCTCCCTGTAGGACATAATCCTCATCACAGGAGAACTGCACAGTGGATCCAAGGCTACAGAGGAACAGACATAGATAGGCCTTTTAGAAAGACAGAACGTGGTGAATAAACTTGACAACTATGGATTCCAGTAAGTAGGCCAAATTTATAATAATTTTTAAGAAATAAACACAACATAAAACATCTACAGTTATGCATTAAAAGAAAAGTTTAGATGGTTTTTCTATGTTTAGGGGCAAGAATTAAAAAAAAATGTATGGCTGATATCAAGTTATTCGCTGATTAACCTGTGGATGGTAAATGTGAACAACACCTTGACATTCTAATCTGGATTCCTGACCATGGGTTCCTATCAATAACAATACTTCCCTAGAATGAACTGACATGTATAGGGGACATGCTTTTGAAAATCTAGCTGTGCTTGTAAATACATAAAAAAATATAATATTAAAAATATCACGCTCATGCTTTGTTGGCAGAGTAGTTTGTATCATTTGACTATTGTCAGGTACATAGTCACACACGTATGTAATCCCAAGATGCTGCTGAGTAGTTTGTATCATTTGACTATTGTCAGGTACATAGTCACACACGTATGTAATCCCAAGATGCTGCTGATGCAGAAGACTCGCATGTCACACCAGTCGGGACTGGAGCTCAAGTGTCTGTCTCAAGAAAATAATTCACAAAATTTGCACCACCCAGTATTTAAAGCAGTGAAATTTAAATTTTGCTTGTTTTTTATTTAAATGAGACTGCCAATGCATATATTTTTACAGTTTCATATATTTCAATGGGTAATGAATGTTTTCTGAAACACTGAATTCTTTCTAAAACTTGATGATTAGTAACACAAAGGTAAGAAAAATAGTCATCAAAGAGAAAAAGGCATTCTATGCTTTAAAATATCAAAAGGGGGGCAAATGAATAATATCTAGAACATATAAAGAAATATGGTTAAATGATAAAATTGCAATTTCCAAACTTAAGAGGATAAAGAAAGAAAGATGGCATTTCTAAAACAAGACAAATGATAAATAAATGTTTTTTTAAACTCTTTTGCAACCTTAATCATCATATGTGTGTGTGTGTGTGTGTGTGTGTGTGTGTGTGTATGTGTGTGTGTTTACCAGGAAATAATGATGGTCACCTAGAAAGTATATGTTTGCCTGAATGTGGGAAAAGAGAAATTTCTACATAATGTAAGTGGTAAAATAAAAAAAAAGTACCCATTTCGAATGTTAAATCAGACATTTCTCAAAACACTAAAAGGATAATTACTATATTACCCATATACCTCATCTGAATGAACATTCAAGCGATTTATACTTTAATACAGATATAGTTGCACATCTATATAGTGCTATACTATTCACAATAGCAAGGATCTAGCATCAACATGCATAAATAGAACATGTTGTACGTATTCATTACAAATTTTTATTCAAAAATAATAAAAATTAAAATTTGCCCCAAAACTGTATGTGACTAGATAAATACAGTGTTCTCTCTTTTATCCATAGAACCAAATTTATAATGTATATATTTATATACATATATATATATATACATATATATATGTATATATATATATATATATATATATATATATATATATATATATATAAGATTTTGTGTACAGGTCACAAAATTGGTTATTACACATGAATATAATTTAAAAATTAGTACTCAAACAAATCAAAAAATCTAAATGAAATAAATATATTTTTCTGATAGGTACTATTCACCAATACCCTTCATGATAAAGGTTCTGGAGAAGTTAGGGACACAAGGGACATACCTGTACGCAATAATGGCAATCTACAGCAAACTTATACCTACCACTTATTTTATTTTTTTTAAACTTTATTTTAAAAAAACAAAGATAAAAGAAAAAAGTTTTAAACATTTTTGGATATATGTATACAAATACATTTTTGTCAGTGCTTGTCATTTTTTTTTTTCTTTTTTTTTTTTAAGGTTTGATACTATGCATTAAGGTCTTACTAGTTACAATGAGCAAAAAGTACATGTAAAACAGGATGTAACCCAATTAGTCAATGTTTTCTTGGTGTGTAAGGATTGAGTATAATGGGTTTTGTTTGTTTGTTTGTTTGTTTTGTTTTCTTTTCTTTTTTTCTTGAACTTCACACAGTCTGTGAGTTGTTTCTGGGGCAGTCCAAGCCTCTGGGGTTAGCATCCCACTATCAGTGACTTCATATTATGTCTGTTAAAAAATGGGGTACAGAGCTAAAGAAAACGTTCTCAATTGAGGAATGTGGAATGGCTGAGAAACATCTAAGAAAGTGCTCCACATTCTTAGCCATCAGGGAAATGCAAATCAAAACAACCCTGAGATTCCACCTCACACCAGTCAGATTGGCCAAGATCCAAAACTCAGATGACAGTAGATGTTGGCAAGGTTGTGGAGAAAGAGGAACACTTCTCCACTGTTGGTGGGGTTGTAAACTAATACAATCACTCTGGAAATCTGTCTGGAGATTCCTCAGAAAATTGGACATAGTACTACCTGAAGATCCAGCTATTCCACTTCTGGGCATATACCCCAGAGACAGTCCAATATACAACAAAGATACATGCACCACAATGTTCATAGCAGCTCTATTTATAATAGCCAGAAGTTGGAAAGAACCCAGATGTCCTTCAGTAGATGAATGGATACAAATTTGTGGTACATTTACACAATGGAGTACTACTCAGCTATCAGAAACAATGACTTAACCAAATTCTTAAGAAAATGGTTGCATCTAGAGAATATCATCCTGAGTGAGATAACCCAGTCACAAAAGCCTAGCATTGATTTTAATGGAGAGAAATCAAGGCAAATTCACTAAAATCAAGAACAAGACAAGGTTGCCTATTTTTTTTTTTTTTTTTTTGTATCTATTCAATACAGTGTTTAAAGAAGAACAGTCAGCAAACTCGGATTATACATATTGGAAAGGAAGAAGTCAATGTAGTATTATTTGTAGATAATATAATAGCATGAATAAGTGACTCGAAAAATTAGAAATGTTAAAGCTGATAAACATTTTAAGTTAAGTGGCTGGAAATAAGATTAACTAAAAAATTCAGTATTTTTTATATATATATAAAATGACAGACTGAGAAATAAATTCAGCGAATCAACACTTTTAATAGTAGCTTCAAATAATATAAAATATCTTGGTGTAACTTAACTTGTACTCAAGCAAGTGACAGACCTGTATTACAATAACTTCAAGTCATTCAAGAAAGAAATTAAAAATTATCATTGGTGGAAAGATGTTTCATGCTTCTGGGTTTGTGAGATTAACATAGGAAAATGGCCATCCTACCAAAAGAAATCTACACATTCAGTTAAATCCAATTAAAAGTTAAAAACCTATTAATTTGTTTATGTTTATTTATTTATTTATTTACGTGTTTACTTATTATTACTTTTACAGATCTTAAAGTACAATTTTTAACTTCATACAGAATAACAAAAACCCAGGATATATAAAACCATCCTGAATTAAAAAAAAAAGTTTTGAGGTCTCACTATTCCTGATTTTAAATTATATTAGAGAGCTATAGTGATAAATAAAAAAAAAACAAAACACATGTTGTTGCATTAAATCCAGACATGCTGAAAAATGGAATCAACTTGAAAACCAGACATAAATCTACAGATATATTTATACATGATTTTTTCTTTGTGTGTTTGTTTTGTTGTTGTCTTGTTTCGTTTTTAATATAAAAGCCAGAAATACAAGCAGGAAAAAAGACAGCATCATCAACAAATGGTGCTTGTCAAACCGAATAGCTGGAAGAAAAAGATTCCAAATAGATCTATGTGTAGCATCCTGCACAAAATTCAAGGTCAAAGACCTCAACAACAAACAGATTCACTTAACTTGTTAAAAGAGAAAAAATTAATGGGAAATAGCCTTGAGTGCATTGGCATAGAAATGACTTCCTATATAGAAAACGGATCGTACAGGCACTAAGGTCAACCATTAATGAGAAAGTACATTTTAGAAAAGACACATTTTTTTTTAATTAAGTATTTATTTATTCCCTTCACAACTCAATTTCAGCAATTCCTTTCTTCCCTGTACCCTTTATTCATGTCCTTCCCCCATTTTTTCTTAAGAATGGGAATCACTCTTCTGGGTGTCACCCCCATACTCCTAACACTATCCCCGCCCCCCACCATGCACATCAAATTAACTGCTGAAGTAGTCGAGTCCTTTCCCACTGAACCCAGGCAAGCCTGCTCGCTCAAGGGT